>NC_083413.1:61760820-62363736 GCF_020745735.1 Hemiscyllium ocellatum | reverse complement strand
ATTGCACACTCAAACCATGCAGCCTACTGCCAGTCACTGCAGTTCCAATCATGACCTTGAGCTTCCTTTTCAATTGGTAAGTCTTTTACTTTTGCAAGGTGATCATTTAAATCAGCCACGTGTTGTCCAATTTTTTTTTAAATTTGAAAGAAAGGTTAGCCAATGCTAGAATTCGCGCTAAGTCCATGATAAGCAACAAGAAAGTGAAAGATGGTCAGACTTTGGGATTAACTTTCTTAAGTCCCTGCTGAAATGCTGGACTTTCCTTATTTTTGTCTGTTGTCTAACCTAATTAATACTACTGCTTGTGTGGTAATTCCTGTTTTGTTTACAGGATTATCTGCTGAAATTTGGTATGTTGGGTTAAGAAGTTGCAGAGTAGTGCTGTTATATAGTTAATAATTTTATGATCTGATTTTTGATCTTTTGGTGCAGCTCCAAGCGTTACTCCAAATATGGACCAAAATAGCACCGAGGGAGGCATTAGAACTGCTGGACTTCAACTATCCAGACCAATATGTGCGGGAATATGCTGTGGGATGTTTGAAAGAAATGAGGTCTGTTTGATGCAACGCTGTACTGTTATGGTTATGATAATATTGCTATCGGAAGATTTTAAAAATCACTTGTGATTCATACTGAGAGCACTAGTCATAGTTTGCTCAATTATCTTTTGAGTTTAAAATTTGCTTTGAATTTGTTTTTAACTTGACAGTTCTTCTGTTTTTAAGCAAGGCTGTATGTAGAAAGGGCTTATGGTCAAAGTATTGTGTTTTTAGTGTAGGAGAGTCAAAATGCTCTTTTGAGAGGGACACCTGCTGCCCCTTAACCAGTCTGATCTGTAAATGATGTAGTCCCATGGTGGGTGGTTGACTCTTAATTACTGTCTGAAGTGGCCTAATACTTCACTCAGTTTCAGCTTTGAATCAAAAACTGGAAGACCCAAAAGCTCAAACTGCCTATCAATTTGTAGAGGAGAGATGAAAAGACCTTCTAATGGCATCAATACAAAATAGGTTAACTGAAAGAGTTGCATCTGCTTGTTCCTGCACTTACTAGGTGTTGTTCATAAGTAATAATCAAAAGAATTGAGCCTTGATATCAATCACACTTGCCTTGCATTGGCTTAGTGCTGTGCTCATATTAGTGCATCAATCTGGGTTTGGCAACTGTAACTGTAGAGTACATCCAACAAAGCCTGTTCTTATTCTTCCTGGCAGGAACAAGCTCTGAGGATTCCGTATTTTGTACATGCCCCACAGCTCTGCTTGCCAAGCAGTTACCTTTTAACCGCGAGGAAAGATGCACATGACTGTGTCCACTTTCTTTTATTTATGGAGTGCTCAGGCAATCTGTTCAACTGTTCGAACATATTTTACACCCACCTTCAGATCAGAGTGAAGTTAGGTTGTAATCATGCTAAGGCAGAATGGTGTAAACCAATCTTCTAACAGGATTGGTTTATTGTGCTTTGGATTCGGATTAGGACCTCATTCCTAAATTATACATTTACCTCTGCATAGACTTTACACCCAAAGATAGAACTGTGTGAAGTAGATGCAGTTTGATAATATAACCAGATAATATAAACCACAGCTCTTTATAAACTTGATTCATTGTAACTTGTGTTGATTTTAATATGTATTTTAAACATTGGCCTTGCACTAAATATACATTATATCATATTTTTGAACTGGCAATTAACTTTTAAATGTAGCTTAAATATATTGCATTGAAGCAACTGCACTACTTTAAAGAATTAAAACCAGGAAGCTTTTGGATCAAATGAAAAATAGGAATGCTTGAACAAATATTTTAATTTACACTGCCATTGTGTTTTCTCTGCCAGTGATGAAGAGCTTTCTCAGTATCTCCTACAGCTGGTGCAAGTACTGAAATATGAGCCATACTTTGACTGTGCCCTTTCCAGATTTCTTTTGGAGCGAGCGCAAGCCAACAGAAGGATAGGTCACTTCTTGTTTTGGCATCTCAGGCAAGTTGGATCGAAAGAGTTGTGTGTATTATTGACAAATGTAATAGACACATTTGCTCAGTGTTGGCAAGTCATCACTGTCCTTGTTTTATCTTTAAAACATGCACGTGGCATATAATTTGTTGAAACCCAAGAGTCATTACTCAAAACCTACATTTTTATTGTGCCTTTTTTGGCTTTACAAGCACAAGTACTTAAGTTGCAAATTACACAATACATGTTGAATGTAGAGATTGCAGAAGAATGCTAAATCATTGTCCTAACGGTGAACACAGCTTTATTTAACACTGTGTGATGATAGCTCAATTGTCACTTGAGTAGACAGCACAGCAAACAATTACTAAATATCAGACTCTGGCATCAGGTCATGTGATAACCTCTGATCCCTGACCGTCCAGCCAGTGGGTAATTCATGTGACTTGCCCATCTTTTCACTTCATTCCCATTTTTTTTCAGTTTGGTTTTTGTACACCAGGACATTTGTAAAGAGCTGCTGTTAATTTTGATGGCATATTGGCCAAAAAATTATAGATTTAAAAACACGAACAGATCACTTTGGGTAAATGGGTTAAGATCAGTGTAAGCTGACAGGAACAGAGCATGAAGTTTTATGTCAAGTGTATAATCCCATACTTGAGAGGTTTGTGGTCCAGTGGTAGTATCCCTTCCTCTGGGCCTGAAAGGCCAACTTCAAGTCTGAGGCATGTCATAGCATGCCCAAACAAGTTGATGAAAAATAATTAGTCCCACAATGTTTCATCATGATATCCTTATGTACTGTATGAAGTTGGAAATCAGAGCTGAAAATGTGTGGCTGGAAAAGCGCAGCAGGTCAGGCAGCATCCAAGGAACAGGAGATTCGACGTTTTGGGCATAAGCTCTTCTTAGAGGTTGGATGTCACTGCTGTATAGAGTACAGTATTATTGAAAACAAGCAAACTCAAATTGTTCTTTTTTAACTACAGCATTACTTCAGGAAGAGAGTTAAGAAGGAGCCTCATCCCACATAAATGACTAATTTTACATTGATTGCTTGGGGGTTCCCTTCCCATGTTAATAGGGTACTCATCTGGGCTCAATGTGTGGCCTCTCGAGGCACAGTGGTAATGTTCCTGCCTCTGGAATAGAGACCTGGGTTCAAGTTCCATCCGCTTTGGAGCTGTGTCATAGCATCTCTGACCAGGTTGACTAGGAGCTATTTTCTGAGCTCAGAGGGTGGGCGCCAATGATGAACCTGGCTTCAAGTCCCATCTGCTTCAGAAATACATCATAACATCTGAATAGATTGATTAGAAAGTATCACTGGGCCCACAGGCCGAAAGAGAGATTCAGTGTGGTTGCGTGCACAGTAGACAATTTGTATCTCATTTAACTATAAGGCTGTTCTTGAATAAAGACAAGACTAATATTCTATTGTTCATTGTCTGGCTATGACCTAGAAGTTTCTTGCAAATTATGATTACATTGTGTAGTTGAAGGCAAATTTACTGCATGTTTCAGTATGGAAGCTTATTGTGTGATATTATGGTTTAAAATCATAAAACACGGCACGGAGAATTGAGGGCAGAGGGAGAGGCAGTGAATGGAGATATACCTGATCAAAGAATAACTCCTAGATTTGTAGTTAATAATGGCTAACCACATGGGTCATGAGAACATCAAGATTCGTGTTCAGAGCTTTAAACAATTGCCTATTTTTTTTTGGAATGTAGTGTTCCTGTAGACTTTTTAATGTGCTCGCTCATATGTTATACTGACTGACAAAAGCATTTCATGACATGGTACCTAAATATAGAAAGATTTCCGTTGGGCCCAAGTGTAGTATAATTGTGAAATTGTTACTTCTGAATAGATTTCAAATGTCATTATATAGCCACTGCATTGAGAAAATCTACATCCTGGTCTGTAGAAGAGAGGAGAGTTCACTAATTTAAAAGAACAACCTCACAGAAGGGTTTTGTGGAGTTGAGTGCACAGTAGTTGAAGGAATGATTCATTAGGAACATGAAACTGAAGGGTTGACTCCATTCCTGGTTCAGAAATATTCATTCAGCAGATGATTGGCCCTATGGTTCAGCAGTTTTGACAATAAAATTTCTGCTTGGAATCAGCATTGTAAATATTGGGTTGCCAGAAGGTGTGATTCATTAGGAGGATAAGACTAAAGAGCAAATTGCTGTAGACAGGGGGGAGAGAGTGATTGCATGGGGATGTGTTCCCCTCAGCCTACCTGCTCCTCATCCCTATTGATGCCTGTTGCCTCATTGTGATATTTATATCTGCATAGAAAATTCTATTTGATAAATGTTCCGCATTGAGGATGCTACGCTCTCTCAGGGGATGGGATGTGGTCTGAGCATGTGACCCTGAAGTGAATGTTAATTAGTTGCAGATTCATACATATGGAAACAGACCCATCAGTCCAACTTGTCAAGAATGAGCTCCCGGTTCAATCAGGGAGCCCGACTGACCAATAAGAACAGGAGTATCAGACACGACATTCAGTGTGAAGGACTCTCCACTTTTAAACAAAGGGTGACTTAGTTGAATTGAATTGAACTTATTGTCATGTGTGCCGAGGCACAGTGAAAAGCTTTGTCTTGCGAGCAATATAGGCAGAAATCATAGTTAAGTAGCATAGATAAGTAAATAGTAGGTAAACAGCAGCAAAACAAAAAAATCACAGGTACAGGTGAATGCTAAGAGTTTGTGAGTCCATTCAGTATTCTAACAACAGTAGGGTAGAAACTGTTTCAAAAGCGGCTGGTGCGTGTATTCAGGCTTCTGTACCTTCTCCCCGATGGTAGAGGTCTTGGAAAAGCATTGCCAGGGTGGAATGGATCGTTAAGAATGCTGATGGCCTTCCCTTGATGGATTCCATAGATGGGAGGTTGGACTTAGTGATTGTGTGGGCCGAGTTCACCATTCTATGTAACCGTTTCTGATCTTAGACAGATGGGATACCGGCCTCTGGAGTTACTCACACAGATAGACAGGGTAGTAAAGAAGGCGTTTGGGATGTTTGCCTTCGTTGGTCAGTGCGTTGAGTGTCTGAGTTGGAATGTCATGTTGTGGCTGCACAGAAAAAACATTGGTATGGCCACATTTTTAGAATAGTGCATTTAGTTCTGGTCATCCCGCTTTAGGAAACATGTTGTTAAACTTGAAAGGGTTCAGAAAAGATTTACAAGGATGGTGCTGGGATTGGAGGGTTTGAGCAATACTGAGAGACTGAATAGGCTGGAGCTGTTTACCCTGGAGTGTCGGTAGCTGAGGGGCAAGATTAGGTGATTAGCTGAAGTCTTTTCCCCTAGGATGGGGGAGTCCAAATCTATAGGACATAGGCTGAAAGTGAGAGGAGAAAGATTTGAAAGGGGCCTGAGGGGCAAATTTTTCACGCAGAGCGTGTATGGAATGGGGTTATAATATGCATCTACTTATTGTTTCCAGGTCTGAAATGCATCTACCTGCTACTTCATTGCAATTTGGATTGATTTTGGAGTCATACTGTCGAGGAAGTATCACTCATATTAAAGATCTTTCCAAACAGGTAATTACTGGCATAGTTTTTAAATTAGTTCCAGTTCAGAATGTTTATTCGGTAAATAATTGGCCATGTTGTTTAGCAGTTTTGACAATGAAAATTTGCGTCTGAAATCAGGGATTGTAAATGTTGGTGTGCCAGAGGAATGATTCAATTGGAGGAGAAAACCAAAGGTTCAGTCATGTAGACAGGAAGGGAGAGAGATTGAAAGAAGGGAATGTGTACTCCTCACTCTGCCTCCTTCTCACTCACATTGAAGTGTTTCGTTTGTTTTCATTTCCATGAAGGTGTCACAAGCCACAAGAATAAGTAATCTCCTATCATGTTCTAAAATGTCTTCAATTATTTTACACACCCCATAACTCTGCCAGTATTCTGCCAACCAAACCCTGCACACCAAGTTGTGTTCTTCTTGTTCACCTACATTGATTTCAGTTTTCCTAAAGCCTTCCATTTAGAAGTACCTTCCACATTTAAATCTTTCCTTGATTTTGTTCCTCCCTACTACTTTTCCCCCATGGTCTTAATCCCTCTGACTCTTGTCTCTTCACTGTCGTCTCCCTCTCCTTTTGCCATGTTTTTGAAGGCCCTCACTTCAGTTGTTAAGTGTTGTGGCCTGGAATGCTCTCCCAAAAACTTTTGTCTTTCTTATCTTACCCCATCTTCAAAATTCTCTTTGATACGGTTAGGACCAAGTGAAATGGATTTGGCTCATCTCTTTAACACTTTTGATCAGTTGTATTAAAAAAAACTTTTCTTTAGCACAAAGCGCTCACACATCGACTGAAATATGATTAACTAGATCAAAATGAAGGAGTAAAATTATAAGGTCGTCTTGAGTGAGAGGAAGAAGAACTTTATTACTTACTAATTAGAAGAAGAAAACAAAAACACAGCATCAGATACGCACAAAAACACAGGTAATATGCTTAAAAAAGGCTACCTTATGCAGACACAAAACCGAAAGCATTTGCAGTTTAACGTCCTTGGATTCCTTGAGTAATCAGGATGAGTCTCAACTGTTTAAGCTGTTGTTTTGGTCACTGCTGAATGAACATGTTTGTAGATGTCCATAAGAACTGATTAAAAATATTTGTATCACTGAGTTTTTTTTTATTGATTGAGGGGAAAGAAAATGAGAGAGCCTGTTCTGGCTTACAAATCTATTTATTTTTACTCCGTCTCTGCTCTGCTTTCCTCCTGTTGGTGTGTGAAAACTTGCTTCACCCCAATAACAAATATAATAAAAGAAGACTCAAAGGGAGAATAATACAAACTCAGAAATGTCGACCAGGCACTCACTCATTTAGCGATCTGTAGATGCCATGCCAAGTAACTCATTTATCAGACTCTTCTTCCTCTTGTTATAATTAGGCTGCATTATTTGTGGGCTGGATTTACATTGTTCAGGAAAGTGATATTTTTCTCTCTCTCTCTCTCTCTTCCATTGCTCAATCTATCTTTCAAACATTTCCATGACCTTTAATTGCTGTACTAAATACCACCCAGCCACAGTGCTGTATTATGAAATTATATTGAAATTGAAGAAGGAAAGCACATTATTAATAGCAAACAGTAACCTGAGCGCAATGGTTTGTATATAAAACCCATTGGTACATTTTATCCATTTCAACAAATGTTTTAACTTGACAGAACTCATTGTGCTGAAGTCTTATCCTTCTGGGCTGACAGCAAATCAGGAAAATGAGAATTGATGGACTTTTCCATGGCTTTTTTTAAACTCAGACTAGCATTGTGATTCTCCTTCAATATTTCCCAAACTATCAAGAGTGCAGACTACTGACCAGCACTCTGTTAAAGGTTTCAATCTAAAGATACCTCAGCACAAGTTAGACGTCTTCCTTGCCCATTGAGGGGTGATAATGGAACAAGCGAAGTGAAGGTTACTTTGTCTGGGAAGGCTGCCCCTATGCCAGTGGAAACATTCTGGAGATAATGCTGTAGGCTCTGAAGGCCAGAAGAGAAATCTTTGTTCAAAAGGAGAGGTTCTTCCTCCCATCTGCTGCAAAGCAGACTTGGCTCCAAAGGCTAACAGCAGGGTAACACAGGACAAGGTGAGTTTAGTTCAAGCTAGCGTAAATTAACTCCTAAAGCAATGAAAATACTCTGATGGAGTCCCAAAAGCAAAATCTTTCAATCTAAGCAAGGAAGAAGCTGTGCTATTCTTGTATTTTAAGAGCTTTCCACTATTACAATTACACTGCCAGTCAGTCCCCAACATATTCTCACCTTGTTCCTGATGAGTTTGAGAGTTCAGGAAACCTATGTATTGGCAATTAAATCCATACTGCAGTGTTAAATCAGCTTTCAATTGCCTTGTTACATATTTAATTGACATATGCCATTGAACGAAAATGGAGAAACTCTTAAATTACTGTTTAATAATTGGCTAACCATATCAGTAATGAGATCATTAAGAAAAATGTTCAAAGTTTCCAAAAACCTGATTTTGGATTTAGTTGCTTGGAACAACATTGCCAATGACACCAGGGATCAGTCGATTTTGGATATCATAACATGCAATGAGGTAGGTTTAGTAAATGGACTCATTTTGAGATCTCCTAGGGAACAATGACCATAACAGTGGTAAAATTTAGCATACAGTTTGTGAGGGAGAAAATTGGATTGGAAACAATGGTGCTAAACATAAACAAGGGTAATTACACAAGGATGAGTGCTGAATTGGTTGGAGTGGATTGGAAAAGGACAGTTGGCAACAGTGACAGATATTTAAGAATATGGTTCATGACTCACAGTAAAGTTACATCGTGTGAGCGAGAAGAAAACTAGGAAGGGGATAAACTGACCATGTTTATCTAAGGAAGTTGAGGTTGATATCAAATTGAAAGGAAAAACATACAAAAAACTAGTGGTAAAACAGAGGATTGGGCGAGTTTTAAAAGCCAACTAAAAGTTTCCAAACTAAAGAAAAAATAAATTGAGGCCAAACACATAAGTGGTACAAAATGAATAGCAAGTGCATGTTTAAATACGTGAAGGGAAGAGAACAAATGCCCCTTAGAATGAGGCTGGGAAATAAAACAAGGAAATCAGGAAATGTCACAGGAGTTGAATAAGTATTTTGCATTAGGCTTCACAATAGAGGACATTACTCAGTATTTTTAGAATATTGTTAACCAAGGGGCAAGTATGAGTAGAAAATAAATAATAACTATCACTGGGGAAAAAGAATGCTGAAAAACTAATGGGGCTAAAGGCTGATAAGTCCTCTGGACTAGATCGCTGCATCCTAGGATTGTAAAAGGATTAGTTGCAGAGATAGTGGATGCTTTGGTAGTAATCTCCCAAGAATCTTTAGATTTGGGAAAAGACCCAGAGGATTGGAAAACTTTCAAAGTGACATTCACATTCAAAAATGGAGACGGGGTGGGGAAACCTGTGCTTTCATTTCTTGATCACACTTAAAGGTCTGTTCAAAATCCATTACTCAACCAAGCTTTTGGCCAATTTCCCAAGGGGCAAAAATTATTAGTGGGGTGGTATATAGATCATCAAACTGTTATGGTGTTGTTGGATATGGCATTAACAGGAAATCAAAAGTTGACAAGTTAAAAGAACATTTGTAATTATGGTTGACTGTGTAATGATTGGGCAAATCAAATTAGTCACCCTACCATAGAGGAGGAATTCTTAGAGTGTAAACAGGATAATTTTCCAGTCTGATACGTTGAGGAGCCAACTAGAGAACAGGCTATCTTAGGCTGGGTGTTATGCAATGAGAAAGGAATAATTATTACTGTAGTTGTGAGAGACCCCTTGGGGATGTGTGATCAAATGTTGGAATTCTTCATCAAGATGAAGACTGAGGTAATTGATCCTGAGACTAGGATGTTGAATATTAACTAGCAAAGGGCTTTTGCCCAAAGTGTTGATTTTCCTGCTCCTCGGATGCTGCCTAACCTGCTGTGCTTTTCCAGCACCACTCTAATCTTGACTCTAATCTCCAGCATCTGCAGTATCACTTCTGCCAAGGTAAGAAGACTCATGTGAGTAATATGTAGGTTCCCTAAAAGTAACAATAGAATAAATGAGGTGATAAGGGCATAGGAAAAAGACAGTATAGTAATCATAGGTGACTATAATTTTTGTAGATTAGGAAAATCAAATTGATAGAGGTAGTCATGATGAAGAATTTATAGTATATTCAGGACACTTTCCTAGAACAATGTATCCTGAATGCAACCAGGATTAGGCAATCTTGGATCTGGCGGTATGTAATGAGACATGTTTAATAAATGATGTCAAAGTAAGAGTACCCATGGGGAACAGTAATCATAACCTGGTAGAATTTAGCATTCAATTTGAGAGTGATGAACCTGAGTTGGAGACAACTGTGCGAAACTTAAATAAGGAATGAGGGCAGAGTTGGCTGGAGTGGACTGGGGAAATTAGTTTAAAAGCAAAGCTGGTTGATGATCGACGGCAGATACTTGAGAAAGTAGCTCATGGCTTGTAGCAACAATACATCCTGGTGAGGGGGAAGAATTTCATGAAGAGGATAAACGAATAATTGTTAACCAAGGAAATTTTAAGGATCATTTAATTTGAATAAAACACGATATAGTGGGACAGATTAGTAATAAACCAGAGGATTGGCCATGTTTTAAAACACAACAAATGGCCAAAGAAAAAGTCAGAAAAAATAAACTTTGACAACAAATATTTACGTAATCTAAAAACAGCCCCATTAAGTAAAAAGGAAGAGAGAGGCCACAGTGAACATAGGTTGCCTTAGAGAATGAGGCTGGGGAATTAATGCAAACTAAGAAATGGCAAAGGAGTTGAATACATACTTTGCATCAATTCTCATAGTAGACGCACGAATAGCATTGCAAAGGATGGGGGGAAGCAGGGGCGAAATATGAAAATTAATACTAGTGCAACAGTACTAATGGGGCTAAAGCTCAAACAGTTCCCTGGACTTGTTCCATTGCAGGATATTAAAGAAAGTAGCTACAGAGATAGTGGACACATTGGTAAGAATCTTCCAAGAATCAGTAGATGCTGAACAAGTCCTAGAGGATTGGAAAACTGCAAATGTAGCATTATTTATAAAACAAATACAGGTAACCGTTAGCTGAAAATCTGTTACTGGGGAAATGTTTATTATAAAAGGTATGAAAGCAGCACATTTAATAATACATAATATGCTATATTTTGAGTCAGCATGACTTCATGAATTATGTCTGACAAATTTATTAGAATTCTTTTGAGGAGGTTCCACGAAGTGTAGTTGAAGGGATAGCAGTAGATGTAACATATTTGAATTTCCAAAAGGTGTTTCATAAGATACTGCGCACAGGGCTACTTAAGAGACCATTGGGTAGAATAAAAGCATGAACAGAAAGCTGAATAACTAATAGAAGACGGGAAATTAGGATAAGAGGCACATTTTCACGATGGCAGCCTGTGTCTAGGGGAGTGTCACAATTATTTACAAAATATAGGAATGACTTGGATAAAGAAAGTGAATGTACTATTGCCAAGTTTGCAAAGTGGGAAAGCAAGTGATGAAGATAACAAGAGGGATTATAGACCGATTAAGTGAGTGAGCAAAAAAATTGGCAGATGGAAAATAATATGTGAAAAAATTAGATTAGATTCCCTACTGTGTGGACACAAGCCCTTCGACCCGACAAGTCCACACTGAACCTCTGAAGAGTAACCCACCGAGACCCATTTCCATCTCACTAAATGCACCTAACACTATGGGCAATTTAGAATAGCCAGTTCACCTAACCTGCGCATCTTTGGACTGTGGGAGGAAACCGGAGCACCCAGAGGAAACCCACGCAGACACTGGGAGAATGTGCAAACTCCACACAGACAGTCGAACCTGGGTCCCTGGCATTGTAAGGCAGCAGTGCTAACCACTGAGCCACTGTGCCACCCCAAATGATTGATGGGAAGAAACAAAGAATTGAATGGTGAAAGGTTGCAGAAAGGTTCTACACAAATTTGGGGTCATCATAAAAATTTAATAAAAAGTTAGCGTTTAAGTGTAGCAGGTAGTAGGGAAGCCAAATGGAATCTTGATTTTCTTTTTAATGATGGAGTACAAAAATAGGGAAGTCTTGCTAAAACTATGCAAGGCACAGTCAGGCTACGCACAAAATACTGTGAACACTTTTGATCACCTTATGTAAGGAAATATGTATTGGTATTGGAGACAGCCCACAGAAGATTCACCAGGTTGATCCCAGGCATGAAGGATTTTCTTGTGGGGAAGTGCTGAGTACCTGTAGTTGCCTGTACTTCATTGGATCATAAAGAATGAGAGCAACATTATTGAAAGATATCAGATGCTTAAGGGCCCTAACAGGTTATGTGCAGAGGTGTTATAGAGTCATAGAGATATACACCACAGAAACAGACCCTTCAGTCCAACTCATCCATGCCAATCAGATATCCTAAATTAATCTAATCCCATTCGCTAGCACTTGGCCCACATGCCTCTAAGTCTTTTCTATTCATAGACCCATGTAGGTGCCTTTGAAATGTTGTAATTGTACCAGCCTCCACCACTTCCCCGGCAGCTCATTCCTACACTCACCACCCTCTGCATGAAAAAGTTGCCCCGTAGGTCCCTTTTAAATCTTTTCCCTCATTCTAAACCTAGTTCGGGACTACCCCACTCCAGGGAAAAGACCTGTCTATTTACCTAATCCATGTCCCTCATGATTTTATAAGGTCATCCCTCAGCCTCCAACACTCCAGGGAAAACAGCCCCAGCCTATTCAGCTTCTCCCAATAGCTCAAACCCTCCAACCCTGGCAACATCCTTATAAATCTTTTCTGAACCCTTTTCAAGTTTCACAACATCTTTCTGATAGAAAGGAGACCAGAATTGCATGCAACATTCCAAAACTGGCCTAACCAATGTCCTGTACAGTTGCAGCATGACCTCTCAACTCCTATACTCAATGCTCTGACCAATAAAGGAAATCATACCAAACACCACCTTAACAATCATATCTTCCTGCGATTCCACTTTCAAAGAACTATGAACCTATAATCCAAGGTCTGATTGTTCAGCAACACTCCCCAAGACCTTACCATTAGTGCAGCACGTGGCTCAGTGGTTAGCACTGCTGCCTCACAGCACTAGGGTCCCAGGGTCGATTCCAGCTTCTGGGAACTGTCTGTGTGGAGTTTGCACGTTCTCCCAGTGTCTGCGTGGGTTTCCTCTGGGTGCTCCAGTTTCCTCCCATAGTCCAAAGATGTGCAGGTCAGGCGAATTGGCCATGCAATATTGCCCATAGTTAGTCGGTTACTCTTCGGAGGGTCAGCGTGGACTGGTTGGGCCGAAGGGCCTGTTTCCACACTGTAAGGAATCTAAGTGTATAAGTCCTGCCCCGATTTGCCTTTCCAAACTGCAGCACCTCACATTTTATTTAAATTAAATTCCATCTACCATATGTTTTCCCCACATTCTGTATCTTTCATGTCAGTTGCCACAATTGTCTCTGCTTTTGGGTGAGTCAAAGACCAGAGGGAATAACCAGAATAAGGGATTGGGGGGGGGGGAAGAGGGGAAATCAGAATTTAAAACAACTGGGAGAGGAATTTCTTCTGTTAGAATCTGAGGAATTATTTTCCACATAGGGCTGTTGAGGCTGAGTTTTTAAATGTATTCAGGGCTGAGATGGACGGATTTTTAACAAGGTAAGGAAATCAAGCGTTCTGGGGAGAAGGCAGGAAATTGCAGTTCAACAAATGGAACAAAGTAATCTGGCAGCCACGTATGATAGTGTACTCTCTGTGAAGCAGTCACTGACAGAACTCTGCAGCAGTTGATTCTGAGTGGTGTCCTATTCAAATAAATACATGCAATCTTGCTCGCTGTAATACGAGGTCAACACAACTGACAGTTTTATATTGTGCTGTAAAATGCTTCAGAAATATTCAGTGTTCTGTCTTTTGCCAGTACAATATTTAGCTGAGAAGGCTTTGGGTTCAGGGGTCAGGCAGCTTTATGAAGCTCCTGCTGAGTCCAGACTCCGCCAAATGTTGTCACGTAGCTTAGAAATGAAAATACGAAAAGGTACTTTTTTTTTGTTAAGTAAACACAGTGAATTGTGTACTGTTTCTCTTTGGCAAATGTCCATTATAGTCAATGGGGTTGTTTTATAAAAGTGTCATTGTGGGGCACACAGATTTAATTGAGACCAACTGTAAATCGGTTGTGCACGCTTGGTTTTAAAAAAATAACCTCTCTCTTTCAGTTTTCTCTCCTTACCCTCTATTTTATAAAACCACAGTTTGGGGCTTTCCCCGGTAACTCATATGAATGATCAACCTTATTGCGTGTATACTCATGAACCTTCAGCCAAGGTCCTGGATAGCAATCAGAAACAGGAACCCAGGCACCTCCTGTCTAGTTCCCATCTATCCCATGGAATCCAGCTGAAGACTTATCCACCTCCAAAACCAGTAACTTTAAAATCATAGATTCTGCCAGGACCAGGCCCTGGGTGAGGTTCCGCAATTCAGCACAATTTTGGGTGGGATCCCCAAGCTGCTTGCAACAAGATTAATTTAGAAAAGGTTTCCTTGCCTTCTAGATACTGTTCTCCCAGATACAAATTAACTTTTGTTTTAAGAAGGAACCCATTCACCAGGCTTTCTTGAATTAACAAAATGAGCATGTTTGCTAGTTATTACATATAAGAAGAAATGCTACATAAATATATACAGATTTGAAATGTGTTTCATCCAAAAGAGATGAAAACTTTATGAAATGTATATCAGTTTATACCCATGACAAATAGGCTTAATGCTTCAGCCTTTGCAATGTAGGCTTCTAGTAGCACTGATGTTGGCAGTTGAACAGTTGGTTTTCAAGACTGGATTTTTAGACTAATGGGAGTTCCTTTGTCCCAATTCTTCTTTTTGTTAAAACTGGTGCATTAGGCCGGGTGATGCAGAGTAACTTGCGGGATAATTCTTCACCTGTGACCTTCACAGCATGCTAAATGCTTGAATGTATATACATGAGCATTCAGTCCCACTAATCCACTCCAGTAGAGTTGAAAGTGGTTTTTTAACCCCCATCCTTGTGCATTCCTCTGAGAAAAGCAAAGTATATGTTTGTAGTTTGGAACATAATCCGTAGGAAATGACTTGCTGTTGAACAGAAGGTCATCAACCCACTGTCCACTTGTCATGAGACCACAGTTTCCAATAATATACAAGTGTGACTTTCCATTGGTTTCCCATAGGATTTTATGAGTAGCTGAAATTAAATCTTCAATTTTTCTGTAGCAAACCTCCTTTTAAAAACAACATATTTTGGCTTTAAAAGTAAACAAAAATGTCCGTGTATAGTTTGGGGTTCTGACACGTTATTGAAATAATTGACAGGAGGAAATTGTGCTTCCCAACAATTGCTCAGCATTAAAATGTCTCCATTCTGGAGACTACCAGGTCTTTAGTTTGTGTTTTGTCACAGGCAGAGTGTAGCATCATCTTAGAAGGATCAGTTTTTTGCCACAGATCATTAACCGAAATAAATTTGTCTTGCAACAGTCCAATCCAAAGCCATGTGCCCTATTATTTAGTGAAAGTTTAGTATAATCAGGACTTCAAGTTCATTTTAGTAGCTTTGACAAAATGAGATTTCTGATTCCTGGTCACTTTTGCAGTCTGGGGATATCAAGTGAGATCTAAATCCAACTTGTTTGTGATGCACCCAAAGGTAAATATCCTGCTGCCCAGATTCTCTGCAAACCCACACAGTAAGCACTGTTTTCACAGGGGTGGAGTGAGAACTGAGGTAGATGATTAGAGTGGGAGAAAGAAAAATTGAAAAATCAAAATAATGACATCCATAATCTTTTGTGTATGAAAATCCAGATTAATAGGAATCTCTATTTTAAGTTCATTTTACACTAACACTGGTGATGTCTGTGGGAAGGGAGCTAATGAAAATGAATGTTAATCTGTTACAAGGTTTGAAAAGTGAATTTAAGTCTGCTGTATGGTTGTGCAGCACCTTATTATAATTATGGACTTTGTTTTAAAAATATACCATTCATGGGGGCATTTCACATGTGCATACTTGATGACTAAAATTATTTGCCTCCACATTTTTCAAGGCTTATGTTTCCAGATATAGTTGTGGTCAGCTGCATTGTATGATACCATCTGGCCCAATGAAGTAGGAAGAGAGTATTTATGATCATTGCCAGGACATGTGGCTCACATTGTGCTAAACTACAAAACCTCTTATCTGCCATTAATGCAGAGAAGCAATTTTTGGCTGGGGAGGGGTGGGGGTAGAAGAGAAATGAATCACAGCATGATAACCACCACAAGCTGATCTGTGCTCTTGAGCTAATTATATTTTAATGAGCTTCAGCAGTCAGGTTATTCTATCATTGCTCTTGTCTTGCCCTTCCTCCCACCAGCTGCTGAGGTGGCCTCATCCTCTACAAAACAAATTGACTCAATTAATTTTTGAGACCACCGCGTTAAGAGGTTTAACATTATCCAGGTTGAAAAGTTGAATGTGAATGCTGACAACTTGGCCATCAAAGTCTTTTTGGTTTGAATTAAAAAAAAACAATGATTTTTGAATTTTCTTTAAAAATGTAATATTTTAGAAGTTAAGACTGATGAATGGAAAGGACATCCTAATCATGATCAGGAGCAAATAGTGTTAGGCCACCAAGTATGTCCTTACACTCAACAGCACTTGGGTCTGTGTTTTTATTTTAATTTTGAGCATCTAGAATTGGCAGGTAGCAGTCAGTGACAAAAGCAAAGTGTGTTGAGAAGTTGTGTCTAATAAATGTTCACTGAGTTAAGTCATTGATAATAAGTGTTAAGAATGCATGGTAAAGAATAAACTAGTGGTACTGCTAAAAATGTACATTTCAGATAAATATGTATCAACACGTTCATTGCAAGTATCATACGGGACACATGATTTGGGTGTTTCCAAGAATCTTATGGGGAAGAGCAAAACATTACTTTTATGATTCCAGATGGAAGCTCTGAGTAAGATGAAAGCTATCAATAGTCTCGTGAAAATCAGTTCGCTGAAGGTGGCAAAGAATAAGTTGAAGGATGTGATTCATACCTGCTTAAAACAGCCTGTGTACCAGGAAGCATTGTCCAACATTCAGTCACCACTGAACCCGAGTGTTATCCTTTCAGAACTGAAGTAAGTCTGTTCATACTCTATATATAAAATTTAAAAGGAACTGTGTTACTTGAAGTTGTTCCAAATGCATATTGACCTCACTACAATGTCATGAGCTTGTAAACTTGATGCTGACTGAAGGAGGTCCATTAACTCCCACAGATAAACTGGCCAAGAATGCAAAATATACATTTACTTGTGCAGTAGATGATTCTATTTTACTGCTGTTTTATTGCTGTTTGGGCTTTTTCACTATTTAAGGAATTACCTGTCTGGGTCTAAACCATACAAATTAAAAGTTTGCAAATCCTTAAACTCTATTGCTTTCCCTGAACATAACTGGATGAGTATTTGGAGATTTTAATTTCCCCAGCATAATACTGGAATATTTAGGTGTACTGCAGTAAAGATGGGCCTAAAACAGTTGGTTGGGATAGATTAGAGGTTATTTTCATAAATACTAGACATATGGGGGTAAAATGTATCTGTTTGGGCCAAATCTATACAAGCATTTGGAAGTAAGGTTTATCCTTCACTATCTACCTAAAAAAAAACTTCCCTAAAATTAACTTTTGGCATTAGATGATTTGAAATTATAGCATTATACTTTTGGTACTGATTTGTTTTTTGCTTGATTTTCATAGTATAGACAAATGCAGGTATATGGACTCCAAAATGAAGCCTCTCTGGATATTGTACAACAATAAAATGTTGGGAGGAGAGCCAGTGGGAATTATCTTTAAAAATGGTGATGGTAAGTTGTCTGATTTCTATATCTAAGTGTAATTCTGCTAAGTGTCAACCTTTCAGCATGTTGGTGCAGTGTTTATATGTAATAATAATCAGTTATTTAACAAATTGTCCTTTCACTGGGAGAGTAGTGCCTTGTAACACCTTGTGGAGAATATTCAGCATCTTAATGAAGTGAATGTAAAATGTTAGTGCCTGTACTACTGCCTGCACCCAGCACCTTCAGGTTCAAGTTTAAGCTGCGATATTTTTCCTAACTGCTGAATTTTCAAGAATGGCCAAAGGCAGCTCACCTCATATTGGGGTGAGGGGCTTTGAGTTGGGGAACAGTGTGAAGGAGGAATTCCTTCATTTCTAGGGGTGGCTAGAGCAAGAAATAAGCAGTAGCTTGGTGGGGTTGTGAGTAGTAACAGTCTGATTGGGGTCCATTAATGACCAGCAGTGGATGTAGCTTTTCTGAGGGGCATTTGTGTATTTCCTGGCCTGCCTTTTAAAGATTTCTCCATAAGTTTGTAAATGGCATTTTTTTAACATCACCTTCAGGAGTCCCTTTTAAAGATCACTGGCTAGGTTGCGGTCAGTTCTGATGTTCCATTGCTGGGTGTCCATCTTTTTCAGCAGGGGCAGCACAGTGGCTCAGTGGTTAGCACTGCTGTCTCACAGCACCAGGGACCAGGGTTCTATTCCAGCCTCTGGCGACTCTCTGTGGAGTTTGCACATTCTCCCCATGTCTGTGTGGGTTTCCTCCGGGTGCTCCAGCTTCCTCCCTCCTGAAGATTTGACGGGTTCTCACCGTTATTGAAGACTACTTACCAAAAAAATGACATTTTTGAATAACATTTACTTGGACTGGGAATGCAGGAGAGAAGGTCCAGCAATCCATTATATATTGGATCTTTCCAGAAATTGGGCTTAATCCAGTACAGTAGTTGGAGGGTTGATAGTACTTGAGGCCTTGTCTAGGTTACATACAATTTTATTAATTTGGTATAGATATGATTTATGACTGAGTGTGTGCATCTGTGTGTTGAGTTTCTTTCTCATTTTTCATTCTCTGTGCTCATTGATGATACATTCACAAACTGCTCATGTTTGTTTGCTTCTGTTAAAAGAATCTTAGGCTGCTAAGTCTGTCAAAAATTAGGTATATTTACTTGTGTGAGTAGTATAAATTGTGTATACTGTCTGTAACCTGTTGCTTTATATCATCTCAGGAACTGATCAGTTTGTTACCGTACTTCTGAAAAATGTTTACAGCTTTATGACTTCTGTTACACAGCTAATTGTTTGCATTGTTGAACGGGAATGGAAGAGGCATACTTAGGCGGTACAGCTGGATGCAATAGAAGCCATTTGGCTTTGTTTTAATATTGAAAGATTAACATTTCTTCAAAAGCAGACTTTTTGAAAGAAGGAAGCAAAACCCTTTGGACTGATTTTGTTAATGAAATGCAGCAGTGACCTCTCCTGGCCAGAAACAGAATTTTCATTACACTTGCCCAACACTTGTTCCAATATGAAGAGTGAGTTGGCCTTTGGGTCGTCCATTCAACAAAATAAAGTCCATCCTATTCACGCAGGAGGAGACTGCTAGCAGAGCAGAGCGGCAGATGTCACAAAATAATGGAGAAGCCAATGAAATTTTGATTGCAACTATATGATGAATCCATTATTGAACCCTCCCCCTCCCACCCACCCACCCACCCCAAACCACCAATAGTTTAGAAGGCAATGCAATTTATCAAGTGTGAACTATTCTTTGTTAGTCCCACTCTCTTGGCCTTTTCCCCATATCCTTGCATTTCTTTCCTCTTTCGTATATACTGTTCATCTCTGATTCTGTTTCCACGATATCAGTATATCCCCATTCTGAATCACTTCACATATTTTTTCCATAAAGTTTCTCACTACTTTAGGTTCTTAGGGCAATCACCATATCTCTATGTGCTCTGATTATTAACCTTGCAGCCAGTGGAAATGATCTCTTTTAAAGTACTCTTTCTAAAGTCTTCATGATTTTAAATTCCTTTCAAAATAAATCTTCTTTAACTTTTTCTCTGCTTGCAAAACAACTCCAGTTTTTCCACTTTATCCAAGTAATATCTAATCCCTGGAACAATTCTAGTTAGTCTCTAAGTACCCTGTCCAAAGCCTTCAATTGCTTCCTACAGTGTGATGCCTAGAATTGGACACATTTCTCCAGTCAACACACATTTGTGCTTTATATAGGTTTAGCACAATTCCTGGATTTTGTACTCTCCGCCTCTATTTATAAAGCTTAAGATGCTGTATACTTTATGAACTGCTTTGTTTATGCACCCTACCACATTCAAAGAATTATGTATAACCACTTCTACATCCTTACTGCCTCTTTCAAAGTAGTACAATTTGAGTTGTCTCATGTCTCCTCACCAAAATCAACGTGAATAGTTTTATTTGATGGAAGAAATCTGTATTTTGACAAAGGTCTTGCACTCAATATATTGCAGTATATTACCAAATGACTAACTGAACAATTATACATGAAGTATAATTATGATGGCCTACACTCCTTGTCACAGCCTATTAACACTAAAGGTTTTCATGATAAGTTAGATCGATCAAAGAGAGATGAGTGAATTGAACAGCACGCAGTGAGTGAAATCATATTAATTTAGGCTGGATTTGATGTTTTGTTTTTGACCAAAGTTACAGAATAACTATTAGGTTAAGATTTATTGTACACGAGGCCAATTGTTTCAGACTGGGTATTGTCCAAAATCACTTTCTGAATCCTGCCTATTCACCATTTTAAAACTAAATATTGTACATACATTTCATATGCTATTAATTTATTGATCATATTCCTGGTTTCATGTTGGGATTGCTGGCAATAGCTACAGCCCTTCTATCATTCAAATCTGTTATGACATGATGATACTTGCTTCTCAGTAGCATATTGTCATAATTAAAATCCATTTGTGCATGTGTTGGGATACCTGCATAAAGGTTATTTTCAAAATCTGAAAAGACACCAGACCCGTTGTTAAATACTTGAGCGACACAATGAAAAGGCGACACTAGCAAGAAGAGACCACTTAAATACTTCCTACTATTTAAAGGACTCTCTCATGATTTTTTGCTGGATGTGACCACAGTTCCAATTTGTTCTTTTGACAGGTGAGCATTTATGAATCGAAAGTTCCAATATATAGGCCACTCTAAGTAAGAGTTTCTTTAACAAAGTTTCCACTGGAAGAACATTGTGCTTTTAAAGACAGAGAAAAAAAATCAGTGTATTTTTTTCTCTTACCAAGTTCAGGATAGGTTTATTCCTAATGAAATGCACCAATTTTATTGTATTTAATAGATATAATGTGCCTCACCTCTTTCAGAAGTCACAAGAATATGCAAAGGGAATACAGTTAAGTTTTTTTTTTAAACATTATTTAGATTAGTTACAGACAAAAGGCAAGTGACAAATCAAACTTAGCACAAGTCAAATAAGTGTTATAGAATAGGATTAACACAGGGAGACAGTGTTTTGAGTGATAATTGCTCATTCTCTTCCATATGTTAGTAATAAAGCAAAGTGAATGCTGGAATAAAGAACCAGACCTGGAGAATACAATGGTGCAGAGATTCTGCTCAGGCTTCACAATGCGCTGGTTGGACCACACTTGGAGTACATTTCTGACTACTGTGCCACATGAAAGATATGCATATGTTGGAAAGGCTACAAAGAAAAGCAATAAGACTGATCCCAGTTGTAAAGGGCATGAACTATGAGAAAATACTTGAGAAATTTGAGCTTTACAGTCTAGAGGAAAAGTGGTTAAGGGAGGAGGGGAACTCGTCCAGATTACTTCAAAGTGTGCCAGTGAAGTAGGAGCGGAAGACATAAATAAAAACTTGTGAAATATGATTTTAAACTTATCGGGAAATACTTTGCTCAGACACAGTACAACTTTGTAATCTGCTCCAAGTACATGAGCTTGTACCTCATGCTATTTACAAAATAAATGTATCCTTTCTCTGCGCCTTGTTCTCCTTTCACTTTCATCTGTCTCATCTTCCATATGTGTCATCTCACATTCACTCCTCCTAACCTGGTTTAACCTTCCCATTTCTCCCAGTCTTCATAACTGAAAGATTTGTTGCTGGAAAAGCGCAGCAGGCCAGGCCCTTTGATACTGCCTGGCCTGCTGCACTTTTCCAGCAACACTTTTTCGGCTCTGGTCTCCAGCATCTGCGGTCCTCACTTTCTCTTAGTTCATATCTGCAGTACTGATGAGTCACATTTGACTTGTGATATTAACTGTTTCTCTCTCCATAGGTGCTGTCAGAACTGTTGAACATTTTCAGCATTTTGTTTTGGTTTAGGCTTTACTCTGCCTTGCTTCTCCAATTCCTCACTCTCGACTTGACGGTTGCTTTCTACCCTCTCCTCCCTTACTGCACTACAATACTGACTCTTTTGTTCCTCATGTCCTTACACTCCATTGCTCTTCCATACATCCCACTATTTCTGATGCCCAGTCCATTCCCCCATTCATTCTCCATGTCCAATCACCCAGTATCCTCAAGGCACAGAACTCCTGAACCTTTTAAACAAGTCTTTAAAATACTCACGTTCATCCAGATGTTCAAAATGAGGCCATTTGTCAACTGTATCAATGGAAGTAGGCTGAATAGATGGCTAGGTGTCTGTTTTGCCAGGTGGTCTTATTGTGAATGTTAAGCAGACTTCTAAGGTTGACTGACAGACTTGAACCAGTAGCGGGTTGTTCTTATAGTTTCAAATGAACTGTTAGCTTTGTTTTGACAGTTTTATGGTCTTGTAAAGGTTCAACCTCTTCTGAAATGTTTTTTCAATTTCTCTGTTTATTGGACAATAGTTAGTGGTGTTAAGATTATTAAAGTCTTCATCAATGGGATTTTTGCTGGCTATGTCTGACAATGATATGGGATTGTTTTTCAAAGACTATGCCTGATTCTTTTGTTTTCTTTTTAATTCTTATGAATTTCAAAGACTTATGAATGATGTTAAATGTCTCATTGTTTCTGCCTTTAGTGGATATTTGAAGAATGCCTCTGAGGTTTAATTGGTGGTAATCCATTAATTCAGTGTGTAAGTCAAACCATAAAGTTTCTGACATACATTCATATCTGAGTTTCCACTCTGGAGAATGCAAAACAAGTTTAGCCACTAAAGGAGGATTGTAATACATCTGAACCTTTGCACAGTGTTTTTCAATTTTAATGGGGCTCAGAACTTGAGAGATAAGAGGCTATGATCAATCACTACATTGAAAATGTACTTAAAATCATCATAAACCATTTAAATCATGACAGGCAAAGTTTACAAAATTGTTTATATTTACCAGTCAAAAGGTTCCTGACTCCATTGAAGGCTTAGATTACTTAGTGTGGAAACAGGCCCTTCGGCCCAACAAGTCCACACCGATCCGCCAAAGCGCAACCCACCATACCCCTACATCTACCCCTTTACCTAACACTATGGGCAATTTAGCATGGTCAATTCACCATCTTTGGACTGTGGGAGGAAACCGGAGCACCCGGAGGAAACCCACACAGACACGGGGAGAATGTGCAAACTCCACACAGTCAGTCGCCTGAGTCGGGAATTGAACCCGGGTCTCTAGCGCTGTGAGGCAGCAGTGCTAACCACTGTGCCACCATGCCGCCCCTAGTTAGCTTACAAACTGCTTTACCTGGCAAGGTTCCCACACCTTGAGGAACCCACCCATCTCTACAATAAGAAAAAATGACTGGGAAATTTGAATTTACAGCAGGTTTAATAGTGAACCCAATGTCAGATCATATTTCAGGACATGTTAAAATGGCATTTGGTGACATTTGGAAAAGATGTTTAGCATTGGCAAGTTCACTTCCTTGATCTTAATTCCCACCATAAATTTTACAGGAAGTTGATTTGTATTGGTTTAAAAATGTTATGTATGGTGGGCTCAATTACTAATGATAATTGGGGTTGCACCAGAGACAATTGGATGACCTTGGAGTCTTTTGGTAACTGTAGGACTAAATTTGATTGTGGAGAGAGATTGGGCAAGTTTATGTAAGGATTTGAAAACTTGAGAATTTTCAAATCAATACATTCACCAATTAAACTCATTGAATAAATCGTCTCTCTCAAACACTGACCAAAACCTTAATTTTGAATTGCAGATATCCTATGTGCAACGCATAGGTGACCACTGATATTAATAAATTATACATTAAGATATCCTTTGCTTTACCTATAAACCTACATTGAGTACATTAGCATGCAATAACAATAATTGTCGTAAGCAGTAATTGCAAATGGAACAATGGTTAGTTAGTTACATAAGCACTTCTGTAGAAACAAAAATGTGGAAAATAAACAGTTTCCAGATTTTGTGGGGAAAGATTTGCATACTGTTATACTTTTGAAAAGTGTAGGGTGTTCCTGTAAAGAGCCAAAATTATAAGTTTGTATGTCACTTTGTCAATCTTGCTGCAGAACTTGATAGAGAATACTTCAGCAATTTCTGTTTATGATTGTTTATTTTCCATCTCCTGTGAATACAAGCCAAGATTTTTAGAATGTATTCAAAACAGTTTAATGATTTAATTTGGAGCTGTTGTCAGAAGATGTCACCCTCTTAGCAATTTATTAATCTTGAGTTTCTTCAACTTGTGGTTGAAAGTGTATTACAAGAGGCGAAGAAGATTTCCTATACAGAACGACAGTACAAACTGAAAGTTGCAGACAAGTGTACATTGTAGTATGCATAAAGTGGGTCATGTGGCTCGATGGGCCAGTAGCAGAAATTAAATCATAATATATAACTACACGATAGATTCAAGATCCTCAAGTCAACTAATATTGAAGATGATTCAACCAAAGTGAGATTTCTTCCAATTTTGAGCCAAGCCACAAGTGGTGAAGCAAATTATTTTAAATTACCATGTAATTCTGGTGATATGTTTACATTGCAAAACAACTACAGGAACATGTTCGTGCTCGGGACTTGCCCAATTTTATATTAATGGGTAGATTCCAAATAGTAAGTCAAGCAGAGGGGCATGTGCAAGCTTGCAATTCATAGTTTCTGACTACTTTCTGCAAGTCGTGCTACTCCCTCCATAACTTTGTACAGACCACTAGTCAGGAATTCAATTCTTACCTAGTCCAGCATGCTAATCACTCAGCCCATCAAGAGCCAAAGAACATATTAATGTCCCATTTCCACCAGAGGCAGCAAATATATTTCCACCTAATTTTAACTTGCGTTGTCGTTTTTAGCTGCAACAATAAACCAGATGCAGTAAAAGAGTGTAGGATGCAAATGACTTCTGTCAGTGCACTAAGGTTCTCTCTGTCTCTCCTATGTTTAGAACTGTGGTACTTCTACTGAACAAGCTCATGAATTCTCTTGTTAGATTATGTGGGTATTGCTTGTTAATTGGGTTCTGAACCAACATCACTGGAATACAGTCCCACCATCCTTTTAGCAAAAAATAATTTAATTTTCTCAATAAGAACATCCTCACGCTTTTGACATCTTGTGTGGACAGTATTGGAGAGGTGATAACCTTGGACCTCAGACAGTTTGTCCGCAGCTTCTGGATTTGACCACTACTTTAAAAACATGGTCAGTGAAAGTGTCTGCTATCGGTTGAAGAGAGGAATAGCCATTAGGCTAACTGATAACCTATCACATCTTCTTTGCCACTCCAGTCCCAACACCAAAACCCACTCCAAAATGAAAAACTGGACTTTTAAGAAATCCTGTCTGCTGACTGAACCAGTGTTTCTGATTCAGCTTGGAAGACTTGCTGTGGATATTGAGAAACTTCTTTCCTTTCACCTGGTGGAAAGACTTGTCTTCCTGTAAAGTCATGTTTTCTGCCCAGAAATCGGAATTTTGATTGAAATTACATGACAGGAGGACTGACTTATTGCAAATGGTTCAAACCACTCCCTAGATACCAGCCCTCGAGCAACAGAGAAAAGAACATTTTAAACCAGCAGCTGACAGAGGGAGAGAAATAGGAAGGGAGAGGCACAAGAAGGGGTGAAATCTGCCATGTTGTGTTAACATTGGCCTGCACAGAAGTGCTCCAAAACAGCAGCTATTGAAGATTTACACAATCAAACTCCACTGGACACTGCCACAGTAAACAAAACAGAGCGCGCGATTGCTTTCACTTATTGGGAATAGAAAAGTTTAAAAAAGGCAAAAATTGTTGGGATTGTAGTGTGGCAGATATTTGTTAGAACAGTATTTATAACTGTTGATATTGCAGTTGTATTGATTGGGCTGTGTTGGCCGTGGGATTGGGCAAAATATAACTCCATAATGAAGGATACTATAACCATATCGAGGAAGCTATTGGGTCATGAAAATCATTTAAAACCAGCGTTGTATTTGAATTTCAAGCCTTATGGTGCTGAGTAGCCATAAAACATACCCAGTGAGTGACTGCCACAGGTTGATACTCGAGCAATATCCAGTGTGGCCAAACAGTTGAAGAAACTTCATAAGCAACCTGAAGGACACACCAGCACTGCCAAGAATAATCCTTCCCTTTCTCTGCACGCTACTCCAATCTGCATGTCAATTAGAGTGGGTGATCTAAAAAAAAGGTGGCTAATCTGCAAATCAACCTACATTTATAATAAAACAAACTGCAGATGCTGAAAGTCTGGGGGGAAAAAAACAAATTGCTGGAGAAACTCAGGAGGTCAGGCAGCATCTGTGAAGAGAATGCAGAGTTAACCTTTTGAGTCCAGTGACCCTTCTTCAATCTACCTACTTGTCATTTTTCTTAATAATGTAAGGTTTCTGTCATATTTTAACATTTCCTTCTCATTCCCTTCACCCAGTTTGAGTGATGAATAGTTATATAGTTTTAATTAGATTTACTACTTCTCCGCTGATTTGAGAATTCAGTTTTAGTCATAAAAGTACGATACCTTTTGAAAAAATTGAAGTTCTGAAATGCATGCTTCTTTATTTTTATTAAATTTTGTTGTCGTCCGTTAGACTTCAGAAGTTTCAATCACAATGTGTCTGATACTCATCACGTAACATAAAATACAAAAATTACATTCATGTCTTTTTTTTTAAGTGAGCAATAAGAGAACATCGCACCAATGATTTACTCTGGCATAATGGATTCATTATTGTCTAATATATGCAGGGGTTTTGCTCTCCAACAAAATTATTAATGGAGCCTGTTGAGAGACAAAAATGGGAGGCTGTAGTGCACATGAGGAAGCTTGTTTATGAATGAAACAACTTGCACTTCATTAAAATGATGTACCACAAAAACAAATAGAAGCTAAAACAAATCTGCACCTCATTGTGACCTGCTCTTAAGTGTAATAGTCTCATACAATTACATAACATGCAGAGATTTGCACATAACTCTGAAATAACCCCTCACATCTATACTGCTTTCTTTCATTCAGATTTGCGACAAGACATGTTGGCTCTGCAGATTCTACACTTGATGGACATGCTGTGGAAGGAGGCAGGCTTAGACCTCAGGTAGGCCTCCCACAGTTCACTTCCTTCAAATGCCTTTCAACCGGCTTAACTTTACAAACTAGACTGTGGCAATGTGTGGATGAACGTTTCCAGTTATTCCATCTGAAAATTTGAAGCACATTTAAAGGAAAACAGTGAGCGGAAAAAGGAGACAGATTAGGCCTTAAGGCACTGTTAGCTCAGAGTGCATATGGGTTCATTATGTGGGAGCCTAGCCTTAACTTTGATGTGTTCACTGAGTTGGAGCATGCTTTTTCCTGAAGAAGATTTTAACGCAAGTATACTGTAATGCATATTTGAAGAATTTAATCCTTCCACACAACAAAGCAATCCTGAGTATTTTGTCAATCCAACTTACTCTTTGGTGGTCAGATAGCCTAATGGTTGTTCTGTTACTTTTTGATAGTTGGATGATTACCCATTACATGAGAGAGAGTGTGCTTCAAGTTAACTTTTTTTGTTGTCAATATGCAATCAGAAAGATTTTTTTTAAGACATGAAGGAAAATTGTGCTTATTTCATTTAAGAAACAAGTTCAGATACAACAAATGTCAGTAATACAATGTCTGGGCACAACATATAACTGCAAAGGGAAATCAGTAAATAATTTTAAAACACAGTTAAAGGAAGGAAAAGACATTTTATTGCCAAAAATTGCTTGTAGTTCTGTCAGTTTTTTTCTTACAAAATCTACAAAAATTCAGCAGTTTGTTGATAAAAAGACCAGGATGAGATGGACTGCACCCTGAGGACATGTCCTCAATTTGACTCCTGTCAAACTGCCTTTCTGACCAGGATGTTTTTTCCCTTTACGTTGACCCTGTTGAACTCTAGGGTTGCAAATCCTTTCATCACAGCTTGCTTTCAGAGGGGAAGTAGTTGGAGGTGTGCCCAGTGGAGCTGTAAGTAGGGTAGTTTGAAATGCCATGGAAAGGTGCCAACTGGCCCTCTGAACTCCATGCGCACTTGGCGTGCGGTTGTAACGCTGCGATAAGATGGGGAGTGATTCCCTGTTTCATCATAGTGAACATTTTCATTTAATTGATCTAAAATGTTTTTTTATTCCCCACACCCTCATCCCTTTTCCTCAATAAAATGTTCTTATTTCTGAACCATGATATGTTACAAATTCTTTATTCATTATCTTTGATAATTATTATTCAGACCACTCTTTTAGTCTGACAATGGTCCTGTTGTAATAGAGAATCCCAAGAAAATGCATTACCTGTTCCTAAACTAGTAGGATGTGGAAGGGAAAAGACAAAGATAAAATCAATCTCCAGTTCTGCTAGTTTCTCTTTTTTTCTATCCACTATGCACGTTTTCATATTGTCCAATTTGTAGTAAATAATACAATCTTTCTACTAGGGTCTAGTGGTATTACTGCTAAATTATTAATTCAGAGTTCCTGATGAAAGGCTTATGCCTGAAACTTCGATTCTCCTGCTCATTGGATGCTGCCTGACCTGCTGTGCTTTTCTAACACCACTCTTTTTGACTAAAGTCTTGAGGACTAGGGTTCAAATCCTGCACATGATGGAATTTGAATTGGGAAAAAAAATATTTTTAAGAGTGTAGTGATGATCACGAGACTGTTGCCAGGTGTCATAAAAACCCATCTAGTTTGCTCATGCCCTGTAGGAAAGGAAATCTGCTGCACTTGCATGGTGTAGCCTATATGTGACTCCACACACACAATAATGTAATGGTCTCTTAACTGACCTGTGGGCAATAGATGCTCGTCTAGGGTGTAGGTTTGCTCGCTGAGCTGTAGGAAACATCATCAGTGGCGACCTCCAAGTGAAGTGAAGCTTTTGTCTCTTGCTTTCTATTTATATGTTTGTCCTGGATGGGGTTCCCCATACAAATAGAAAGCAGGAGGCAACAGCTTCACTTCACCTGGAGATCGCCACTGGTGATGTTACCTGGCTAGGTAATGAAACCTACACCCTAAACCTCAACCTGAGCTATAAACCTTCACAAACCTTGCAGATGCTAGTCTAGCCAGTGACTCCCATAACCTGTGAATGAATTTTAAAAAAAGGCTTTTAAGTTGCAACTTTTTTTTAAAAGTATGTACTATGAGACATTTAACACCAAAAATAGATGTGTTAATTAAAGTTAAGTTTGACACTCTAACTCACAACATACTGCTGTTGGTCAGTTCTACATATAAGGCACTAGTAATTGTTTCATTTTTGCATTACCTTGCCAAAAAACTGGCAGCTGAACATCTATCAATTCTTTGGGTTTCAATTAAGTTTGACATATTTTGCTCCGAACTTTGAGAAGCCAGAAAATGCTCCTAACATGCCAAAAAATCCAGGAAAATATAATTAGATAATCTTCTCTGAAACTGGAACCTGCAGACTTCGTTGGTACAGCTACATTTTCTCAGATTCAGCCTTGGCTGTTGTTTCTATTCTGGATGAGCGTATAGACAAAATGCAGCGCCATCTGTTGTTGTTTTGAACCGATTGCAACTGTAGAAAGGTGCCAAATTTCTGAATCTGGCAGGATTCCTGATAGGAAGAACTAGACTTTTCTTTTCCTCGCTTGATGGATTTTCCATTAGAATTGTTGCCACAGCAGTCAGGAAGCAACCTAAGAGTAGAAAAGGACTCGATAATGCAAAGCGTGTGCTTAATACCACAAACACACAGAGTACTGTTTCATCATATTGCTTTGCTTACAAAAATATCTCCGTTTCAATTGAGCTGACTCCTTCCAACTGCATAGCAAAATCCAAATGCTTTATTTTGCCAGGGGCGTCTAACGATGATAATCAGTGAAAATATGCACTTCATTTCCAAGCTGCTCATCATCCTGACTTGGACATACATTTTCACTGGGTCAGTAACCAGGAATGTCATATCCAACAACCTCATGAGTGCATACACCATGTGGACCATTAGGTCAAGTAGACACATCACCATCAACATGCCACATTGCAAACACAACTAACCTATTAGTCGCGCCTTAACAGCAAAGCTTGCATCCTTTTGTATATTTTGTACTAATATACTGCATAGACCAATCTCTTGTGAGCAAAGCTGTTTAAGTAGATTCCTTAATGAATGCCATGCTTTTCACTGATACTAGCAGGCTAGGAAGGTCCCAAGTTCATTCCGAGCAGAATTCAAGAAAGGAATAAAATGAGGGGAGAAGTAAGACTAAATGTTCCTGTAAATGTAATAATTTTCTGTGTGGAATTCTTTAGGAACTGATCATTTCAACAGTGGGGAATAAAAGCAAAATTGGCATAATTAAAACCTTAGCTTATTAACAACTGCAGCTGGGTTTTGCATTATGTTGTTAATTTAGCAAATCATTATCAAACAAAATTTGCTACCAACCATGAAGGAGTTATTAAGAGTAGGTGTCCTGAATCTTGGCCAAAGAGTTAAGTCTTAAGGATCATCTTAATAGAGAGGTTTAGGGAGAGGATTCCAGAGCTTGGGTCTGAGATATTTGAAAGCATGGCCGTAAAGGGAATTGAATCCAGAGATGTGCAGAGAGACAGGGTTTGAAGAGTTTGGAGATCTCCGAGGAGCATACGGCTTGATAAGGTTAATAAAATCGGGACGCACAAACTCATGGAGGATTGCCTTTCCACCTCACATTCTGCCTTCAAAACACTTCTCTTAAAAACTACATCTTTGGCAAATTTTTTTGTCTATCTGACCTAATTTCTTCTTAAGCGGCCCGGTGTCGTGCTTTGGTTTATAATATCCCTGTGAAGCACCTTGGGATATTTCATTATTTCAGAGGCACTATATAAATTGTTATTGTTGATTCACTGGAGATAAATGCAGAACAGAAAGCATGAGAATTAAACCAACAACTGCCTTATTACTACTTGTATGTAGCAGCAAATCTCCCTCCACCATTTCCACTGTCTGACTTTACCTGGTTGAAAATGGTTATACTCCATCGTGTAATACAGTCAAACTGAAGCACTGCAAGTCAGGCATCATCAGTTTTAACATTACTGCATTATTGCTGCAATGTACTCAAGTTGCTTCCTCCTTAGTCTTAATGTAAAATTTGTTACTGTTTCTTTTACAGAATTGTGCCTTACGGCTGCCTTGCAACGGGAGATAAATCTGGTGTAATTCAGGTGGTCTCTGCTGCAGAAACTATAGCCAATATCCAGCTAACTAACAGTAATGTTGCTGCTACTGCTGCCTTCAACAAAGATGCTTTGCTGAACTGGCTCAAGGAAAAGAATTCTGCGTGAGTTTTTGTTTTCATTTGGCCTTCAGACATATTCGAAAGAACTATTGAGAAACTTCTATGAAGTTTTATCTTTTTCCTTCTATAATACAGAGTTATTCCCTCCTCTCCCTGCCACATCCCACTGGGAAGGTTCATTTAGGTAATATAACCAGGAATAGGCCATTTGGCCCCTTGAGCTGTTCTGCCATTCATTAAGATAATGGCTGATTTATTGTGACTCTCATTCCCAACTGCCCCACGTAACTCTTCACTCCCTTTGTCGATCAAAAATCTGTTTAACTCAACATTGAATATATTCAGTCACCACTGTCTGGGGAAAGAGAATTCTACAGATTAATTATTTTCTGAGCGATGAGATTACTACTCTTCCCTGTACCAATTCTTTACGAGGATTGCTTTTCGAGGTGCCCTGTGGAATTGATATTTCGGCCCCTCTCTTGGAAGTCCTGCCTTGGTGTTTGCAGTCTCTGTGCTAAGAGAATTCCCACTGTAGTAGGCATTACCTATGGGAGGGTAAAGAGATGAGGACAGAGTGGGGTGTTGGTGAATACGTGGCAAAGGCTGCTGACAGGCAAAGGTAATTCTTTAGTCCAGTGTGTGTGAAAGAATGCCCAGTGCAGGGGAGAGCAAGTCCTCTTGGGGAAAGCCCATCTTGGAGCATTTACAGGCTTAAGAAAGGACTGTAATGTTTGACTTTCCAATTTCATTAATTTCTCCCTCTAAAAAGAAGCTTTTCATGCTAAACTTCTTTAAACTTAGCACAATAGTCTTCTTAATGTAGAAGTAGAAAAATAAAGAAATAAACTAATTTCTTTCTTTGTCTACCTCTGTAACTAAGAGTTTGTACCCAGGTCATCTGAATCGAAGACATTGTACACTTTTTGCTGTACTCTCATACTTTGTACTTCAGTACACATGACAATAACATCTAAATATATTTGCAAACATAGCAGTGCGTAGAATTGAACTGAGGTGGCAAAAGTTCAGGGAATCCAGCACAATATTTTTCCTTTTCAATACGTTATTCCAAACGCTGTATTGTTAAATAAATAATGGCAGAATTGTTCTGTTACTGTACTTTTTATTGGAAGCCAAAGTGCATCTGGATCAACCACAGTTGGCTGTGTGGTAAATGCATGCAAAGCCACAGAATAAAAATGCTTGACATTGGGCCCTTCACAAAAGGGTAGACAATATGAGCTCTTGTCCTGTGAAAGCTGTTTGCAAAAAAAAGAAAAACTTTTTGGATAATCTAAAGTTTTGGATGGCTTGGGTGTTTGGCCAGAGTTCTAAAGATTCCCTTTGTACATCTGAGAAAAATCATTGGAAGTATTTAGGGTAGTTAGTGTGTAACAAGTCTGTTCATGCTTCACATGGTGAACTGTAACTTACAATGTTATTTTCCACAGGTCCATGTTGTCCTTTGTAAAAGTCAACTGAACATACTACTTGTTGGGGGGAGAGAAAAAGCATAATATTTGTCATCTTGTGCAGTTGAATATCTGTGATTCTTTCATGTTAAAATTGTTCTTATTTCAAGTCAAATACTTCCCCCGGACTGGCTAATCCCAATTTTAAACAAATTAATAGCCTGAAGAGATTGTTCAGAGCTGAAAATGTGTTGCTGGAAAAGCGCAGCAGGTCAGGCAGCATCCAAGGAGCAGGAAATTCGACGTTTCGGGCATAAGCCCTTCATCAGGAATTCCTGATGAAGGGCTTATGCCCGAAACGTCGAATTTCCTGCTCCTTGGATGCTGCCTGACCTGCTGCACTTTTCCAGCAACACATTTTCAGCTCTGATCTCCAGCACCTACAGACCTCACTTTTTCCTTGAAGAGATTGTTCAGGCAGGAATACATGCTTTCTAAAAGTATGGGTGGATTTTTTTTTCCCCCACTTGCAGTTAAAGTGCAGTGTACTATCAACTACACCATTGCCCAGGCACATTTTCTCATGTGATCTTGCACTTTTCACCTCATTAACTACATAGCTGAACTGTTTGGTGTGTTTCTCACGTGGTGAGCAAGTTGTAAGTGCTGTGGGCCAGGTATTTCCTCACCGATTGTGGGTACTCAACCTTGAAAAGGTCTCGGAGGGAAGGCAAACTACCTCTGTATTTCTAGGACCGGGATCTGGAGGGGGTGGTGGAAAAAAGGGCTGCCTTTTTTTCCAGTGGAGACCATACCAACAGACTGGACCAGCCTGTACAGAAATTCCTGCACTGGGTCAACATAGCTCACATTCAAAGGCCAGTACTCATCTTACTCTGCCACTGGACATGTATCTCACCAAGACTGAAGGACAATACCCTCCATATTATCTGCATCATGTTCACTTGAGGGCTCTCACCCATCATATCCTTCTAAATGACTAATCCTTTCTCCCTTCTGCGCTTCCTACTGACTCCTTGGAGTGACCTCAATGCCTTTCCTGCCCATGCAGAGCCACCAGCTGCTTTTGAATCCACTTCCATCTCTTTCTTTTCATGGCTTTGACTCACTTGAGGAGTTCCCTCCACTCCTCCCACCCAGATCACTCACCAGCACCTGAATGGCTTCAAATTGCTTGCAGTTCGTTTGCATTGACTCACAATGGGCAAGCCCCTGTAGCGTAATCAGATGAGCTCCTTGACCACTGGTGGCGATGTCTTCGGACAGTCAGTTCTCCTCATTCCATTGAGCATTCTCTTCCCCTTTTGATATTCACATATTGCCATTTACTTTGATGTACATACAATGTGTTTGGAGCATAAGCTACTGGCGTGTACTGCAACTGTGACAATGATATAGCATGATGCTAACAGTGATATGTTTGCCTTCTGCCTGACTGAAACATGTGCTCCCCGTATAACAAGCTGCTTGCCTTTCTTTCTGTTTGAAAAAATGAGTAACACTGCAGAGGCTGACAGCCTTGTAACTGGGTGCTCAGGGCTCTGAGGGTCACATTGCTTTGTTTGCACACAGGCTGGCACCCTGTAACTCGACATAAACGTTAGCTTGCTTTCATAATGCTCACTAAGAGCTGTGAGTTAAATGTGTCCATGTTAATGCAAAATCCTCCTGTGTAGGTGCATGAGTGGCTGTCCTTGTGCAAAATCCAACCTCTCAGAAGTACTCAAGTTGTGGGTGTCCCTGAGCTGCGGAGTGCAGGGTTGAAGGCCTGAAGTGATGTCTGAGTTGGTTTGGGAGTAGGAACGAGGATATGATGGAGCTGGTGATTTACTGATGTGTTGTCTTGTGGATGAAGTGTCAAGGAGAAAGATAGTTATTGGAGAATGCAGGGGAATCGTGCAGATGAAGCAGTTGGAGGATGACCAGGTCAAACATTGTGTGAATTGGCACCATCACATACTCACGCTGTGGCTCAGAATCTTAAAAATGAAGGGGCATAATGGCAAACCACTGTAAAGAATAACCTGTGGTTATATTGGCACCAAAGCTGGGAAGGAGAGCTTCCTGGCTTGACTAGAGTGCTGGACCAATGGCCTACAGCCATAGGGTAACACCAGGTACCTAAACTGGCACCTGCTACCAATAGGAAACTGCAGGCTACTTGGAAAACACCAGTTGGTCTCTGTAATAGGACTTAAACAACTCTTAATGAAATGTGTTAGCTACCTGCTCCATTTAGGTGGATAACCATGCAGTCCTTCCCCATCTCCCACTGCTATTCTGCTTCCAGGGAAATGATCCATAAACAGGATGGAGAGAAAGGAATCTGCCATGTTGGCCTGCAGTTCCTACCACCTCCTTCCAAGGCCCATGCAGGAATCGAAAATCCTAATATTCAGTAGTGTAGGTTTGGTGCCACAGTTGCATAGGGATCCAGCCAATATGGACTGCAAGATGCTAGGGAACCATGTGGATTTATTGCACCAATTCAGCAATTTTGATCGGAAGAGACGAGAAATTACAAATTTCTTGAATCCCATGATGGGAATTGAAATTACAATCTCCAAATTTCCAGTTCATTAACTCTATATGATATCAAGAAATGGTTGGAGGCACTGGAAACTTCAAAGGCTATGAGCCCTGACAAACATTCTGACAATCTCCTCCGCTTTAGCACGCTTTACCCCCTGCTCTCGTCTTCACTGCAGAGGTCTGGCGAACCTCCAACATTGTATTAGGTTTGCTGTTGGGATCAGTCATCCAGCTCCAGATCCTCTCTGCAGGGGTTCCGCAGGGCAGTGTCAGAGGTTCCAGCCATTTTCATCTGCTTCATCAATGACCTTCCCTCAAGCATAAGAGAAGAAGCGGGAATGTTTGTCGATGATAGATTGCACAACTTCAAGCATTATCCATGATTCCTCTGATACTGAGCGGTCCATGTTCAAATGTAACAAGATCTGGACAATATCCAGGCTTGGTCTGACAAGTAGCAAATAACACATGCCAGACAATGACCATCTCGAAGAAGAGACAATCTAATCACAGCCCCTGACGTTCAGTGATGCTACTATTACTGAATCTCCCACTAACGACATCTTGGGGTCACCATTGACCCGAAATTCAACTAGACTAACTGCATAAACACAGTAGCTTTAAGAGCAGATCAAAGGCTAGAAATATGGCAGCGAGTAAATCACCACCTGACTCCCCAAAGCCTCTTCCATATCTACAAGACCCAGGTGATGGAATATTGCCACTTGCCTCAATAGGTGCAACTCCAACAATACTCCAGAATCTTGACACAATCCAGGGCAAAGCACATCACCACCTTCTCAATAGTAAATAGGGATGGCCATTAAATGCTGACCAGCTGGCAATGCCCACATCCCATGAATGAATTTTTAAATATTCACCCCGTGAGCTTCTGTTAGTTCTTGCATCCATATACCACCAGTTACTGCACACCTACCCCCTTAAAGTTCTCTCCCAAAATCACTTTGTCTGACTTTTTAATCTGAAAACTATTGTTTTAAATGTTTAACTCTAGTCTCTTTGCTTCCTTACAATTATCTGGCAAGTTGTATGTACAGGTGTACAACATGAAGCAGAACCCCCTTATAAATCATTCACAATTCACTGTATCCCAGTAATTTTATATGTTGCAGATGTAAAAAGCCTATTTTAAGATTTCATTCTGAATTCAAGATATATAAACTGCTGTATGGTTGTTTTTATAAATGCAGATCCAAATGTTCCAGTAAACCAAATGCTCTTTTTAAAAAAAATCTTCTGCTTGATCACAGGGATGCTCTTGAACGAGCAATTGAGGAATTTACTCTGTCATGTGCTGGATACTGTGTAGCAACCTATGTGCTGGGTATTGGTGACCGACACAGCGACAACATCATGGTCCGAGAATCTGGCCAGGTATGATCCAATTAATCTAAGAATTAACTCCAGATAGGATTAGCAACATGTGATTTCCAACAATATTTGCTAGTGTTGTAGAATTCATTCCTGTTTTCAGGTAACTTTTCACCCTCTGCAAAGCCATAGCTAAGATGTAAACGTAGGGGCTATCATTCCTGTTTGTCAACATTTTACAGCTGTCTTGTTAACTGAGAAACTAGAAGGAAGACTATCTTTGTTTCAACCTGATTGATCGTCACTAATATTGTTATTCTTCAGGTAGTGTTCATAATTATTTGATGATTGCTGACCCTTAGCATAAGCCATGGTCTAGCTATGGGGCAGGACACAAACGCTAGTCTCCAGTTGACTGCAGCTGGAACGGAAATGAAGTCCCAAAAAGGTGCCATTATTCTGAATCACGTGCTAACCATCTAGCCAATGCCCCCGCCTCCTTAATAATAGATTTTTTTTTCTGGATATAGGTTTGCTTACTGAGCTGGAAGGTTTGTTTTAAGACTTGTCACCATACTAGGTAGCACCTTAAGTGAGCCTCTGGATGAAGCACTGGTGATATAGCCAGCTTTCTATTTATATGCTTGGGTGTCCTTGGGTTGGTGATGTCATTTTCTGTGGTGACATCATTCCTATGGTGACGTCATTTCTTGTTCTTTTTCTTGGGGGTGGTAAATGGGATTAAAATCAATGTGTTTGTTGATAGAGTTCTGGTTAGAATGCCATGCTTCGAGGAATTCTCATGCATGTCTCTGTTTGGCTTCTAGGATGGATATGTTGTTGCTAGTTGATGTTCATGTATCCTGGTGGCTACTTTTCTGCCTATTTGTCCAATCTAATGTTTGTTGCAGTTCTTGCAAGGAATTTTGTAAATGACACTAGTTTTGCTTGTTGTCTGTATAGGGTCTTTCAAGTTCATTAGCTGCTGTTTTAGTGTGTTGGTGGGTTTGTGGGCTACCATGATGCCAAGAGGTCTGAGTAGTCTGGCAGTCATTTCCGAGATGCCTTTGATATAGGGGAGAGTCGCTCGAGTTTCTGGACGTGTATTCCTAGAGGCATGACACGACCCACTCTCACTAGTCCTTCCTCATCTGTATGTAAGGATACTAGTAAGACTGGGTCATGTCTTTTTGTGGCTAGTTGTGGCAACTCGCCACAAAAAGACATGACCCACTCTCACCAGTATCCTTACATACAGATGAGGAAGGACACCATTCTGACTGGGACAACACATCCATCCTAGGACAAGCCAAACAGAGACCTGCACAAGAATTCCTAGAAGCATGACATTCCAACTGGAATTCTATCAACAAACACATTGACTTGGATTCCATTTACCACCCCCGAGGGAAAAAAAAGGAAACAATGACACCATAGGAATTGATGTAATCACAGGAAATGACATCACCAACCCAAGGAAGCCCAAACATATAAATAGAAAGTGGACTTCACCACCAGTGCTTCATCCAGAGGCTCACTGAAGATATTACCTAGTATGGTGGCTAAATGTCTGAAAACGAACCTTCCAGCTCAGTGAGCATCCAGAATGTCAAACTGAGCTACAAATCTTCTCAAAACCCTCTAATTGATTTATTAATTTAACCAAGTCATTAATTTAATGGAACCTAGGATGCATTAAAAAAAAGTTACTTTTCTTACACCAAACAGTATTTTGTGAAACCCAGTTGTGAGGTAAAATCTGAAGTATGCGGATCTGCAAAACCTATTGTTCAAATATTCAAAATCCCAGCATGATAGTGTCCATATTTGCTGTTGTGATGTTGCAGTATTTAATATTGAAGCTTTGAACATTTAATAACTATCTCTAAGCATTTTGTTTCAATTCTAATGTTGTAATGCCTCTGACAGAGGAGCAATTATGTTTATAAGATAATGTTACTGCTTTGGAAGCAGTCTGGAGTCACCCCTGGATCCAGTAATTCTATTATAAATGGATAAATAGGGCAGCACGGTGGCTGAGTGGTTGGCACTGCTGCCTCACAGTGCCAGGCACCCAGGTTCAACTCCAGCCTTGAGCGACTGTCAGTGTGGAGTTTGCACATTCTCCCTGTGTCTGCGTGAGTTTCCTCCCAGTGCTCTGGTTTCCTCCCACAGTCCTAAGATGTGCAGGTTAGGTGAATTTGCCATGCTAAATTGCCCATAGTGTTCAGGGGTGTGTAGGCGAGGTGCATTAGTCAGGGAATATATAATGTAATAGGGTCGGGGAATGTGTCTGGGTGGGATACTCTTCAGAGGGTCAGTGTGGCCTTGATGGGCTGAATGGCCAGTTCTCAAACTGTATGGATTCTTAATTCAGTAGCAGTGCTAACATGCTGGTTTCAACAGTGAATGAGCTCAGACTTGTTAAAGTGTTGGCCTCTGTGGTCCTCTCAACATTAGGTAAGGTTCAAAGTCAGTCAACTGCGGCCATGGCCACAACCTATTTTACCATTTTGTTCTGTTTATACCAGCGTGTGTGTAGGTTGATACCACAGCAACCATTTAAGTGACAGAACTGCTTCAAATAAGAACTGTATACAAATTGGGAGATGACAGGTTGATCAAGCAAATTGTGAATACATTGAATACTGCAATATTTGCCAACTCTCTCTTCCCAGTAAAGAATACCTTTTTTTTTTGCAGTTTTTCAATTCTTATCATTTTTGACGTCACTTCAGTTTCAAAGATTGCAGAGACCTTTTACAAGAGAATAATCTGACTGTTTTCTGTTTCAAGCTCTTCCATATTGATTTTGGACACATTCTTGGCAATTTCAAGTCTAAGTTCGGGATTAAGAGAGAGCGTGTGCCTTTTATTCTTACCTACGACTTCATTCATGTCATTCAACAAGGAAAAACAGGAAACACTGAAAAGTTTAGCAGGTAATTAAATGGTCATGTCAGAGCTGTTGTATTATGACTCCATCAGAGCATGTTCTTATAAAAGAGACGAATAACAACAGCACATTTTTCTGGTATAATTGTTAGACTTGTATTGATGTCCCAAACTAGAGGGCAGTTTCTTAGGTGACCACAGCGTTGCAAATTGGCTTCCCTCTTGTGTACCATTTTAGTTCACTGCCTTTCCCCTATCCCTGCCTTTAATTATATTATGTATAACTGATATTTCCTTATAGTGCTGCAATAGTTAGCAACATATCGAAATTTTGATTAAGCGCACATGTATTTGGCACATCTGAAGTATAGTAGAATGATAACAATGTTGCCGCTTATGTAATCCAAGCTGTTTTGATAGCATAGTCTACTATACTTTTCCAAGGAGAAAAGCAAACTAAGAAATTGGCAATTACACCTTATTTAATTACTAAAACTTGAATCCATTCTGAAGTTTAAAATAACTTTAATGTGGTAGTCATATTAATCATTTGCTAACTACGTTGTATGTTTATTAGCAAGAACTACAACTTCAGTGTGCCTTGGCACGGTGGCACAGTGGTTAGCACTGTTGCCTCACAGCGCCAAAGACCTGGGTTCAATTTCCGACTCAGGCGACTGACTGTGTGGAGTTTGCACGTTCTCCTCGTGTCTGCGTGGGTTTCCTCCGGGTGCTCCGGTTTCCTCCCACAGTCCAAAAATGTGTGGGTCAGGTGAATTGGCCATACTAAATTGCCCGTAGTGTTAGGTAATGGGTAAATGTAGGAGTATGGGTGGATTGCGCTTCGCCGGGTTGATGTGGACTTGTTGGGCCGAAAGGCCTGTTTCCACACTGTAAGTAATCTAATCTAATCTAATCTAATCTTATGTCCTCTGTCAAATCAGCTTAAAGCGTTGGGAACTTTGCCATGAATTGGAGAGATGCAGATTTGAGCCCGACTTCGCTCGCTTAGAATTCCCAATATTGCTGTTGAAAATTTGATCAAATGATTCCATCCAGCCAGACTCATTTCTGTGTCTAGTGCACAGTGCATACAATTGGCTTCACCTCCTAATTATCATTTACCAAGTGGAAAGCATATAGGGATAAGACGAAGATGGAGGGGTAGAAATTTTCATGTGTAATGCTGATGATCAAAAGCTCACAGAAAATGTTAATACTCATACTTTATTTTCTTTTCTGAGAGTTATTTGATTGATTTTGAGTGATCAAGTTAGACAAAGGAAACCTAATGGTGGTGGTTACTTTAAGAGCCCCTCAAGCTAATTTGGTTTTGTAGGTTCACTCAATCATTGAGACATTCTGCCTCATAAAGGACAAGATGGATCCCAGTTTGAAATCTGACTTGATTGTTAAGAACAAAAGAAAACTTAGCGATCCATCACTGCAACACAAGCATTCAATACTGTAAATTTTGTTTTAGCAATAAAGTAGACATTTGCACAAAAAGAAATTTAAGATGAAATAGAATAAATCAAGCTATTTACAGACAACTCAAGTTTAAAGACCTTTATAAGACACTGATAAACTAGGTTCCCATTAAAACAAACAATATCCCTTTATGATACACAAACACTTGACCATACTCCCTTCCCCACTGCACATACGGTTTGACTTTGATTGTGTCTAATTCCTATTTCTTGGGAACCTGATAACCTTTTCCTTGAATCTTCATACAATCAAGCTTAAACTTTCTCACCATCAAATAACCCCGTTAGGGTTTTAAACAAATATTTCTGGCCTAGAATTTAACATTAAATTCCCTACACTGAGAATTCATTTCTTAACTATTTTGACATCATCTTTCTTCTTTAAGGGCGAATTACACATCCAGCTTCAGTCAACATTTTAAAAATCCTAGATAAAGCAGCTAAATTAGGCCATTCACCCCATCAAGTCAGCTCTGCCATTCAATCATGGCTGATGTGTTTCTCAAATCCATTGACTTGCCTTATCCTGTAACTATTCATCCCCTTTTTAATTAAGAACCTATTCGTTTCAGTTTTTAGGGTTCTTGATGTGAACTGCACAGCATTCCTGTGGCAGTGAGTTCCACAGATTCACCACACTTTCACTGAAGAAATTTCTTCTCCTCGGTCTTTCTCTGAGAAGATAGTCTTCCCTTCCCTCTTGAGGCTGTGTCCTCGGATCCTAGTCTCCCCTAGCAGACGCCTCAGGCGACTGTGTGGAGTTTGCATGTTCTCCCTGTGTCTGCATGGGTTTCCTCTGGGTGCTCCGGTTTCCTCCCACAGTCCAAAGATGTGCGGATCAGGTGAATTGGCCATGCTAAATTGCCCGTAGTGTTAGGTAAGGGGTAAAGAAAGGCGTATGGGTGGGTTGCGCTTTGGCGGATCAGTGTGGACTTGTTAGGCCAAAGGGCCTGTTTCCACACTGTAAATAATCTAATCTAATCTAGCAGTGAAAATATCCTCTCCACATCCTCCATATCCAGGCCTCTCAGAATTCTATAAGTTTTGATGAGATCCCCCTCACCTTTCTAAACTCCATTGAGTACAGACCCAGAGTCCTCAATCACTGCTGGAATGACCAGTCCTTCATCCCCTGCATCATTCTTGTAAACCTCTCCCTCTGAACCCCCTCCAAAGCCAGCACATCCTTTTGTAGATGTGGGGTCCAAATGTGCTGTCAATGTTCCAAATGGGGTGTGATGAGAGCCTTATATAACTTCAGTAGTACATCCCTGCGCTTTATATTCTAACCCTCTCAAAATGAATGCTAACATTGCATTTGCCTTCCTAACTGCCCACTGAATATTAATATGTTACCCTTAAGAGAATCTTGAACTAGGACTCTTAAGTTCCTCTGTGTTTCAGATTTTCAAAGCCTTTCCTTATTACAAAGTAGTCCAAACTTCTATTCTTCCTACCAAAGTATATAACTTCTCACATTTTCACATTGTATTCCATCTGCCAATTCTTTGCCCACTCTCCTAGCCTGTTCATGTCCTTCTGTAGCCTCCCTGTTTCCTCAACAGTAACTATCTCCCTACCTATCTTTGTAAACTTAGCAACAATGGCCTCAACTCCATCATCTATATACATAACAGGAATAGTTGTACAAAGTTAAAAATCACACAACATCAAGTTATAGTCCAAAAGGTTTATTTTGTAAGAACTAGCTTTCAGAGCACTGTTCCTTCATCAGTTGGTTGTGCAATACCAGCACTTTGAATGAGGAATAGATGTGGTCCCAACACCTGACATCTGCAGACCTCCATGAGTCACCAGCTGCCATCCTGAGAAAGACCCCTTTATCACCACTCTCTGCCTGCTGCCAGTCAGCCAATCCTCTACCCATGGTGTTACTTTGCCCCTAAGACCGTGGGCTCTTATCATATTGAGCAGCAGAAAGGCCTTCTGAAAATCCAAATAGGTCACATCCACTGGCTTTCCTTTGTCTAACTTGCTCACTGACACCTCAAAGAATTCTAGCAGATTTATTAGGCATGACCTCTCTTTGACCAAGTTGTGCTGACTCAGCCCTCTTTCACCACGCACTTCCAAGTACTCCACAATCTATGCTCAATAATGGACTGTAAAATCTTACTAACACCCAAGGTCAGGCTAACCTGCCTACATTTTGCCATCTTCTGTCCCTCTTCCTTTTAAACGGGGTGTGACATTTGAAACCTTTCTTGAAGTCTTTCTTGAAATGCCCCAAAACCAAAAGAAGTCTGAACTCTTCTGTCTGAAAGTTAATGTACAACTATTACTCTGTTACTCATAAAAGCACATCCACTGAAACCAAAACCCTGTTGATCCCTCTCACTCATTACACTTCTGAATAAATCACCAAGGCTCCTGAAATACCTACCAGTTAATCATTATATTCTTTCATAGACACCGATCAAACACAAACGCCAGAAGTACAAAATCCAGACTCTCAAATAAATAAATTTTGTGAGTGATTTGCACTTTGTAGCCACTGATTCTTTTAAGTACCAATATTTATCTTCAGCATTTTGAAATGAAATGCAGAATTCATCTTAAATTGAAGTCTTTCTCCTTTTAACACTACCATTGCCAGCCAAGCACCTTGTTAGTGATTTAGAACGTTAATTCCCCTTTCTACTTGGCAGACTGGTGAATTAACCACCCAGAGTTTGTAACAAAATGTATATCATAGCTGAATTTTTATCTCCTTTTCACATCCAGAAGTTGTGCATTTTGTACTGTTATCTATTTTTGGAAGGTTCCGTCAATATTGTGAAGAAGCTTACCTGATTCTGCGCAAGAATGGAAACCTGTTTATTACTCTGTTTGCACTAATGTTGACAGCAGGTCTACCTGAGCTAAGCTCCATCAAAGACATCCAATACCTTAAGGTAAAACTTTTTTATACCTGTCTGTATTCCATTGGAATTATTTCAGAAATGCATTTTAAAGTGATGCTAAAGCAAAATACTGAGGCCTAGCAATTTGAGATAGAAGCATGAATGCTGGATAGATTGAACACATCTGACAGCATTTGTGGAGAATGAAACAAAGAAACCTTTCATAAAGTGAGGCCTTTTGAACCAGTTTGTTAAATGTTGGGAACCTGTCAGTGAGCTTTAAAACACAGACCTGTACGTCTTTGTTCACAGTGAATTTTGATTATTGCTTATCCCGTGGAATAACACAGGAAACAAAAACTAAACACAAGCAATGAGGAAAAGAAATTGGATCACATCTTTGCAACAATCCAAACTCATTTCTCTGCGCTTCCAAATATTGGATTAAGACGACACCTTTCTCTTTACTTTGACCAACAGTAGTAAAATGATCCAGCAAATTTTTTTTGCAGTCCTTCCCACCTTCTGATCAACACTATCTGATCAATTGAAAAATTAAATTACTAATTCTGGAGTACATGCCAATGACACTCTAAACTGCCTACTTGCATTTCGAGTCCTAAGAGATATACAGCACGGACACAGGCAACTCATCCATTTCAATCAGATATCCTAAATTAATCTAATCCCATTTACCAGTATTTGGCCCATATCCCTCTGAACCCTTCCTATTCATTTACCCATCTAGATGCCTTTTAAATGTTGTAATTGTACTAGCCTCCACCACTTCTTCTGGCAGCTCATTCCATACACACACTACCCTCTGCATGAAAAAGTTGTGCCTTAGGTCCCTTTTAAATCTTTCCCCTCTCACCTTAAACCTATGCCGTCTAGCTCTGGATTCCCCTCCCACCCTATCCATGCCCCTACTGATTTTATAAACCTCTATAAAGTCGCCCCTCATCCTCTGATGCTCCCAGGAAAATAGCCCCAGTCTAGTCAGCCTTTCCCCATAGTGCAACATCCTTTTAAATCTTTTTTGAACCCTTCACAACATCTTTCCTATAGTAGGGAGACTAGAATTGAATGCATTATTCTAAAAGTTGCCTAACTTAAGATCAGGATTTAACAACATCTGAAAGATTGTGGTGTGTTTGTGATTGTTTTCATTTTTCTAATGTGAGGACATCTAAATGTCTTTTGGGATGGTCGGCTGAGACTGAATGTATTATGTGATACAGAATGGAAACAGTTCCTTCGGTCCAAGTCATCCATGCAGACCAGAATTCGCCCGAAGAGTCTGGTTTCAGTGCTGTACATCTGACCCTGACTATGTGAAGGCCTGCAAATACCACCTGTCTGTCCCCTGGTACCACTGGTCTCATATAAAAAGATTATTCCTGCTGCTTCTGTGATATGACAGATATTTAATAATGGGTGATTCAAAAAAAGTTTATTTTGCTTTAATTGAAGCATGCAAACATTCGAGTTACTTAATGTCATCAAAGTTGGCTAAATATGTTGAGTACTTTTGTATTAAATACTTGTTCACAGTCAAATTTTCTTTCAACTTCTTCACATGTTTTGTTTCTGAAGAAAATTTCATAACAAACGAGAGAAGGGAATTAATGCTCAAATGGCTGCTTTGAGGTATTATCATTCCATAATTTTTATTTTTTTTTCAATTACCCTGGGTCCGTTCATAATGTGGACACTAAGTGTTTGTGATATTCTATCATTCCAAACAGTTCACACAAATAAACTGACCCATCTGTGGACACACAATGAGTTGAATTTTTCTGACTCTATGGAAATGGTTTTTGAGGCAGTTACGGCAGGGTTGGGAGGGGTGAGGGGGTAGGGCAATAAGTAAGAGAGGAATCAGTCAGGATGGCTATCCAATGCATTCCTGCCTCTGGGAAAATGTCCGTGGGCAGGGGGAGAACTGGTTTAGTTGCATGCTCCATGAAAGGCAGTCATTTAAGAAAATTAGCATCTACTGACAGGGTGTTTTGTGACAGTGCTGGTAGTTTTCCACCACTGAAATCCGCCGTCCCTGCCAACCACAGAGCCTGACAGTTCATTGCCGCCTTAGCAGGAGACCATGGGAACCAGAGGCTGCATGTCACAGTAGGATGGAAGACTACAGCTAGAAGTAATCCTGTCAAATAACTTCCCCTCCAGCCCAATGGTCTGGCTGAATACAGGCCTGTTGTAGTTGTTGAGTTGTCCAGAGTCACTAGATAACTCTGATGTTAAGGCTTCCTCTCCGACTGGGCCTGCCTACTATTCAGATCTGTCGACCTCTTACTGGGCCTGCAGCTTGATGAACCAGAAGGATAGCAAGCAAAGAAGGTTGCACTGGCCATGATGATATGGGTGGGCTCAGGAACCCATGTTTAGTTCAAATGCAGGGACCCCTGATACAAAAACATAAGTGGCTTCAGTATCCAAAAGCATGGAATACAAGGTAGGGGATTGGTTAGCAGAGATGGAGTGGCAGATATTTTAAGTATGTTCATATTTTAAATAAAACCACCATCCACAGGAAATTTTAAAGTTGGAAAAGCATCAAACTTATTAAAAAATACATCATTGTAGGAAGATGAGTGGTAGGTCAGTTGATTGATCAGAATACAAAGAACAGCAGAGATTAACTGCAAGATAAATTGAGTTGAAAAAAATTAGAGAGGAAGCTAGCTAGAAATATAAAAATGCTTAGCTTGATTATTTAAAAAGGGAGACAGTAAGTATAAAATGAGTGTTGGTCCTCTGGTGAGGTGAGAATGTGAAGGAAATAGCAGATGAAACAAATATTTTGCTTTGTCTTTACTATAGAAGATGCAGAAAAAACATTTTAATAGCCTCAGGGGGTTCTGTGAAATTACAATCAGGAAAGAGTCGTACAAAGAGTGGAGCTGTGGCCTGATGAGTCTGTCATCAAGTGAACTTAATCTAAGGTCTTAAAAGATTTCTGTTGAGGTACTCAATGCCTTGATAATTTTCCAAAATTCTCTCATTTCAGAAAATATTCCAACAATCTGGAAAATAGCAAATATGGCCACTGTAGTCAAGAAGGACTGGAGGCAGGAATCTAGTCTGGTTAGCTTGCCATCTGTCACTAGGAAAGCATTAGAATCAATAGTTAGAGACCATAGATTTGTACTTAAAAAAAAAACACACGCACTCAAGGTAATTGAGAAGAAACAGCATGGTTTTGTTAAAGGGAAATGTGTACAGTCACTTTATTGGAGTTCTTTGAAGGTGTAACAAGGGTTATGCATAAAGAGGAGTCTACATGCCCTGTACTTGGATTCCAGTGAGGCATTTGCTAAGACTCCACGTTTTAAAAAAAGTCATTGTAGGAAATAAAAGTCCATTCTGGCTTAGATAAAAGCTGGGGCTGGCTGACAGAAAACCAAACTTAAATGGGTTTTTATCTGATTGGTAAGATGTGACAAGCAGAGCCATTTGGTGTTTGCTAGGGTTTCATCTTTATAGAATTTCCATCAATGTCTTCGATGAGGGTGCAAAGGCATGGCAGCTAAATTCACAGATGTTTCCAACGTAGGGAGGAAAGGATGTTGTGGAGATGACATAAGGAGGTTGCAGAGGGACATAGAAGGGTTGAGTGAGCAGGCAAAAGGCTGGCCTGGTAGATGGACTACATTATAGGAAAATGTGAAGTTGTTCGCTTTGCCTGAAAGAATGCAAAAACAAGATTTATTTAAATGGAGAATGATTGCAGAATTCAAAGGTGCAGAGGAATTTGGATGTTCTGTTATGAGTCACAAGAAGGTAGTATGCTAGTACAGCATGCGATCAGGAAGATTAATGGGATGCTATCCTTAATTACAAGACGATTTGGGCAAATGTTATTTTTGATATGTAGGGCATTGATGAAGACCTCTCAAAACTATGCACAGTTTTGCTCTACTTTGGGAATGGTTCAGAAGAGTTTACTAAATTGATTCTTAGAATGAGGGGATGTCTAATGAAGATAGATTGGACAGGGCAGACTTGTTTCCATTGGAATTTAGAAGAGCAGTGGGTGAGTTATAATGCAAGAGATTTTTATTAGATTTTTAAAATTAGATTACTTAGTGTGGAAACAGGCCCTTCAGCCCAACAAGTTCACACCGACCCTCCGAAGAGCAACCCACCCAGACCCATTCCCCTACATTAACCCCTTCACTTAACAATTTAGCATGGCCAGTTCACCTAACCTGCACATTTTTGGACTGTGGGAAGAAACCAGAGCATCCAGAGGAAACCCACACAGACATGGGGAGAATGTGCAAACTCCTCACATCCTGAATTGTGGATGTGAAAAGAACATTTCCTCTTGTGTATGAATCCAGAATGTTTTTCCAAAATAAAAGGTATCACTATTTCGGACGGACAGAAGATTTTTTTTCCCTCCTGAGGGTTGTGTGACTTTGGAAATCTCTGCCTCAGATGGTGGCGGAGGCCAGGTCATTACGTATTTTAAAGACAAAGGGGGTTAGATTCTTGATAAACAGAGAAATCAACAGTTATCGGAGTAGATGGGAATGTGGAATTTGAATCAGAAAAACATCAAGTATGACCTTATTGAATGATGGGGCAATGTAGAGGGGCAGAATGGTCTTGTCCGATTTTCTATGTTTGTTTGTACCCCAGCAGTGACAAATGGCCTGGACGCTCAATCCTATTGGGACTCTTGTAGCTAAACCACTAACACTCAATCCAAGTTGTTGCATCCTCCAACACCTAACACTGAATATGCAAAGCTAAAGAAATAGAATGACCTTATCTGCAATTATAGTCAAATAGCGCACTGACACACTACTGATGGTGGCTTGACTCTCCAGAACTCTAATGCAGCTTCAATCTCAACCACAAATAAAAGAGAAACAAAATGGGGAGAAAAGCATCTAGCCCAATATGACTGAAGAATACTTAAGAGAAAGTGATATCATCAATTTCTCTGCTTTAAAATAGACAGTTTCAGGAAGCCAAAGTTGGGTGCCAATTGGACTTTTAATTGTGTGATTTCCAATGTCATACGTCTTTGTTAGATTGCAACCCTGTTTTTCTAAATTTCCTCCTTTTTGGCTCCAGGACTCTCTGGCTTTAGGTAAAAGTGATGACGAAGCATTGAAGCAGTTTCGACAGAAGTTTGATGAGGCCCTTCGTGAAAGCTGGACAACAAAAGTGAACTGGATGGCTCACATTGTGGCCAAAGACAAATGGTCCTAGTGCATTTTCAGCAGTGCACTGAAATGAATACAGGGTGTTTAATTGAGGAGGCAGCTTGCTTCTGGACCATATTGCAGGAGAATGCTGCAGTTCTTGCACTCCATGCCTTCCAACTTCCAGTGCGTTATGAAATATGTATATATTTGCTGGATCTTGCTGACTTCGCATGCTGCTAGCGACTGGTTGCTTCACCTTGAGATTTTTAATGGCATGGTACTCGTAGAATAAATCAACACTTTTTTCAGAAGTTGAGGCTGACTGATACCAAATATTGAACACTATCAATATAATAGTGTGATTGATATTGGGTGTTTATATTCATATGTTTGTTAGATTCATTTTAAGTGGAAGATTTGTATTTTAAATCAGTTGGTCTGGATCGAAAGATCATAGTAGGATCTAGTGAACAGGAATTGGTGATACATTTTGTTTTGAAATAAGCACTTGTATAATTCTGGATTTTGGCTAACACCAGTGTATCCCATGGTAAAACACCCATCTCCGTATCAGTCTGCTTGCATACAGTTTGGTCAGTGCCATATTGTTGCAGGTGTTGTTTTATAACCGAGGAGAATGATTCTGTTTTCACTGAAAATCTTGAACAATAGGTCAACGTGATATACTTGGTCTAGAAGGAAAATAAACTGGTATTTTATATCTGGGCACACTTACCCATGACACTACTTCTCCTGATTCCTTGTCATTGTATGGATGATTTATGAATAACTGGTAAATAAGCCTAGAATTGCCATTTTGTTCTCCAATCATTGAGATCTTAGCTCTGAATAAGGTAAATGCTTAGCAGTGATGGATTTCTGAACTTAACACGTCAAGTCAACTTTAGTTTTTGAGTGATTTCAGTCATGCTTTTTGGTGTGTTTCAGATGATGTTGTAGAGATGGTTTAAAAAAATAGCTTCAATTTTGCACCATTGGAATTAATTCAAAGGGCTTTAGCTACATTTTGCAGCCTGTTACCCAGGAATGATTAAGGTTCCCTGTCACTTTAATGATTAGGATAAATTGAAATCAGCTTTTACATTCCATTCTGGAATGTACTCATTACTGGCTGGGCCAGCAGTTATTGCCCATCCTGATTTGTGCTGGAGAACTTCTGCTGGTCCATTTATTGTAAGTAGACAAACAATGGCACTGGCGAGGGAGTTCCAGGATTTTAACTTAGCAACACCAATGAAATGGTGATAGACTTTCAAGTCAGGATAGTGAGTGGCTTGGTCTGGTGGGGGTGGGGGAGGAATCTTACACGTAGTGGCGCTTTCATGCATCTTGTCCTTCCAAAGAATACAGTTCACATGTTTGGAAGGAACTGTCAAAAGGCAGCTTGATGAGTTAACATAAGTGTGTTACATGAATTGTACACACTGCTGCCACTTTATGTTGGTGGTAAAGAGAGTGAAAATGATGGATGGGGTGCCAATCACGCAAGCTGCCCTATCTTGTGTAAACTTGTATTAACAGTATCAGTTCAACAAAAGGCAACAGAGAGGCTACTTGTAGGGAAACCAATTACTCTGATTACATGTGTAATCATAATGTAAACATGGACCTTGGATGTAGTTGATATTGTCCAGGTGGTCAGATGTGTCATGAGTACAGATGTGCTTATCTGATATTTTGCAATGGGATTCATTTTTATCAGTGTTATCAAGTTTGCTAACTAATGTTTTGAGGAATGAACTACTTCTACCCAAATTGGACGTATACCACAGTTTAAATGAATAGAGAATGTGTTGGTATTTACAAAATGTAAATTGTTTAACAAACAATATGGAACAATTTTTTCACTTGATTTTTGAATTGTAAACGCCAGATTGTCCTGTAGTGATTCTGATGTGAAATTGTACTAGAAAACTACTGTTTCTACTGTGGTGGAGGCCTTCTGTCATTCCATTTAGATACACCCAAAGCACACTGCACCCGAAGTGCCCACTGAAGCTAACCACAAAGAAGTGGTTGGTTTAATCTGAATGTGTTATTTTTTCTGACCCTCAGCTACTGTTGTTTATTCAGGGTGTTGCCACTTTTCTTTTGACTCAGCTATTTTAATGCTGCTTTAATTTGCCTTTATCTACCATGCTCAATGGAGGGAGAAGATATATAACAAAGTAATAGTGAGCACTGCAGTTTTGATGCTTAATGGAATGGTACTGCATTTTCTCTTCCCTGGTGCTATTGCAGGCAAACACTTGTAATTTGTGCAATACAAAGATTTTTGTAACAACATAGCCACCGCTGCAGGCATTAAAACATTAGTGGGGGAACCATCCTCAATTTTTCAGGTGAAGGGCTCTCATGGTTTTAACAATATCGGTATTACAAGTTCATGCAACCTTTGCTTTCAATTTTTAAGCTGAAAATTTATTAAAGGGTAATTTTGAATAAGATAGCTTCCTTACAAGCATTGGGTATGTGGTGTTATCAGGATTTAACTGTGTGGAATGTTATATGGTAAATAAATGTTCACAAGCACAGTGTATCAATTTTGGATTATTATTGGAGTTCTTCGCTACAGAAATCTCCAGTTAAGAAATCTACTATTTATCATTGTGCTTAATATGAAAAAAAAACTGATAAGATGGACAAGTTTATTTTTAACCTAACAGTGAATTGAAGTGATTTTGATTTGCACAGTTTAACCTAAATGCATAGATATTAATATTTTAGTGCACTTTAGCAGATAGTTAATGTCTCTGGCCTCGACTGAGAGGATGGTGACAGCACTGGTCTCAGCAAAGATACCTCTTTTATATGCTTGAGATTGACATGAACATATGCCAACTACAGTCCTGAAACTATTACAGCTTACCTTTAACTGTTCAGGTTCGATGTTTGTCAGATATTCTGAGTAATACTGGAATTTCTTGAAGCTCTCAACTGATTATTTATTTGGGAAAATTATTTCTTCAGTAAGGAAACCAAATTATAAGGATGGTTTACTTTTTTTGTATGTATATTATGAAATATATGCCTGTTTCCAATCCATCCAAAATACTATATATAGGCAAACATTATACTGGCCTGGGAAAAGCCGCAATAAATTTTCAAATCTAGTGGAATACAGCTGATTTTAAAAAAGCATTCTGAAAAGTCAGTAGGGTATATTGCTAACTTTGGCTAGTGGTTGTGAAGATAGAGAGGTAGTAGAAAAGGACTGTGTTCAAATGTTCCATTAATTGAGATTTACCTTTGTATGCTAGATCTATGCTGTGTAAATTATTTATTTTGTTTAAATGCATTTTCAATGTGGATTTTATCTTTCCATGTGCTTCTCAACCCTCATCCATTCTCCCTGTTAGAAATGTGGGATATTAAGCTGCGGACTACTCCCTGGTTGCTGTCAATGCTGCTTAATATGAGCATAAGACTTAGAAATGGCATAGCAGATTGTTCGTCTGTGTCAGGCTTTTCCCACGCTTGTGGGGTGCTGTGGTCCACCTTGTAATTAGTAGAGAATTATCAAAGCTTGTCATCAGCACAAGCTATGGTTGAATGCCAGTTGAGGTTGGTTTTGGGATTTGAGCCAGTAACCTCACTGTCGGCATTCTAATGCTCCATTATCAATGCTACTGTTCTGCCTTTTGTACATTGTTTATAATAATCAGAAATGCTTGTTGCTACTACTGAGTTGTGTAGATTTGTACAGAATTATTATAGGGTTTAAAAACAAATTTTCTCCATAAGGGCTTGGGCAACACTCCTATAATAATCCACCAAATATTATGCAGACTGTGGATTTATTTAATTGTGTCCTTGTAATAAATAAGTAAACTGTATGATAAATAAGTGGCATGCAGGAAACTGTGCCTTCAAAGATTTGCCATAGATTTTGAATGTACTTGTTAAATGTTTCAGAATTTTATCCTGTTTATATTAAATCATGTCATTCCAGAAGAAAATTTGCAAGGACTTTCATTTAAATGGCTGTTAAATGTATATTTTGTTTTTAAATAAATTTTTTTATGAAACTTTGTCACGAAATTTTTCTTCTGTGTTGGAAAAAGTTTGCATCTAGTTAATTTTTGGTGTGCTGTATCTCAATTTCAAGGTAATGTCACAGAGGAGAAAGAAAAAAACATTATAAACTCTTTATCACTTTGAAGAGATGTTGATTCAAAACAGAGTCAGGGCTGATGCCTGCATTTATTAATAACAAGGGTAATGGTTTCTATTGAAAACCCTAGGTGTACACTCATAGGTAAAAACTTGGAATGTAAGCAGTGGGGAAGATAATCAGGCAGACAATCATTGTCCACCACCAGATGGTGGGTTCTGCTGAGGAGAAGGTGACACGTGTAGGGTGGAGTTTGCCTTCTAGTCCTGAAAGTAGGTTAGAGACAGACACAGTAGCTGCTGAGTCCTTGTAAATATTGAGACCCAAGGAAAGTAAAGAGAGTCGCTAAGGCCTCTAGCCCTCATCATCCCACCTACTCTTTGACACCCATACCAAACTATCCCAAATGTCACCCCTTCCCCTGCCACTTACCTGCAACGGCCCCATAACCTCAATGAGAATCTTTGTCTGCACCACTTTTCATGTCCCACTACTCTCACTGATAGTGGAGGTGGTGATGTAATGTTGTCACTGGACTAGTTCTCTCAAAACCCAGACAAATAATCTGGGGTCATGGGTTCAAATCTCACTGACTGCTACTGAAATGTAGATTTAAAATTAAGGCCAGTAATGGTTAACTTGAAACTACCATGAATTGTCATTTAAACATCCCCCAGCCAGAAAGGAATCTGCCATGCTTACCTGGTCTGACTACATGCAACTTCAGGTCTGCAGCAACTGCCCTCTGAAATGGCTGAGCAAGCCATTCAGTTTAATGCCAGTTAAGGCTGGACAACAAATGCTGACCTCTCCAGTGCCATCCATATCTCATAAAGTTAAAAAAAATCCCTCCAAGCCATCCAGACCCCCAGCCTTCTAGCAAGTAGCTTGCAAGTCAACTTACTGAGAACTAAACCACCACCACCTTCCAGACCAACGAATCCAGTATCTACCATAGGAGGACCTCAGCAGCCCCATGCTGAAGTAATATAAAAGTCTAAATATCTATTAGAACCTTTATTCTAATTAAGAACGCAACAATTTAAGGAAGCCCATTGTTTAAAAAATGTCAGACTTGTACTTTTAAGCCCACATCAGATGGCTAATCTTTAATAATCTGCTTGAGCTGTCAAACTGCAAACTCCCAATAGAAGTATGAGCTTATGGAAAACAGACAATCATGAATAAAAGTGACAATCATAATGCATGTTAAATTCAACACTGGTTTGGTCATTGCTAGAGTAGATTTGTTTAAATTCTCACTGACCTGAGCAGTTTTGTTTTTTTAAAGTACTGGGAATTTAAATACTCTTACAGTTTGTCAGTTCAACACACAAAGGCTAAAGCCCTTTCTTCATTATAACTGAGGCCTCAGCGTCTGAACTCAGTATGAACTCAGCATTTTCAAAGGCCCTTCTCAGTGAGTCATGCCTCAGACGTTTTCCTCCACCAGCGAAATGCGATGTCAGAAATTGGAACAACGCTTACAAATCCAGGCCTTGCTTACCAGTTGTATCAAGGAGCAATGATGCCAGGAGGAAAAAAAAAGCAATGGCTGTACAGGATGCAATGGTCATCCACAAACCAGAAGGATAATAAACCACACAATATTTATCACTGTTCATGACTCCTCAGATACTGCAGTAGCCCCACATCAAATGCAGTAGTCCTGAAAAATATCTAGGATTTTGGGTTGACAAATGGCAAGTAATGTTTGTGCCATGTGTGGCAATGATAAAATCCAATAAGTGGGAATCAAACTTTTGACATTCAAATTTTCAACATGCTGTGTCTGACCATTGACTAGAAATTTAATTGGACAAGCCACATAAATATAGTGGCCACAAAAACAAATCAGAGGCCAGGAATTCTGCAAAGAGTAACTCATCTGGCTCTGCGAAGCCTATCCACTACCTCGATGGAACAAGTCAGGAGTGTGAGGGAATACTTCCCACTTGCTTGGATAAATGCAAATTCGGACAAACTCAAAAGTTCAATGACCGAGGACAAAGCGGCCCACTCGATTAGCACCACAACCAATCCCACCTATGATCAGTGACAGCAGTGTGTACCATCTCCAAGATGCACTGCAAGGATTCACCAGGTCTCTTTCATCAATACCTTCTAAACCCACAAACATGACCACTAGAAGGTCAAGGGCAGCAGATACATGAGAACACCATCATCTGCAAGTCACTCTCCATTCTGACCTCGAAAAATATATCACTGTTTCTTCAGTATCGCTGGGTCAACATCCCAGAAAACCCTCGCTAACAATATTCAGTATATCTATATTCAATGGATGCAGTGGTCCCAGGTGGTAACTCACCCCATCTTCAAGGGGGTGTTCATCTACTGATGAAAGTCCACATCCCATGAATGATTTTTTTTCAAGAAAAAACAGTTAAGGGCCATTACTAAGGCAGTCACAGATCGAAAGCAACTCAAACATTGAGTAGCATGAAAGATAAGCATATAACTTGTTCATCTGGTTTTCTTAAAGTGTACAAAGATATTTTAATAGCTTATATGCTGTTAAACAACACAAGTTCCAACACTAACAAATTTTAATTATTGACCAAAATTTCTTATATTTGCAGTAAATAGAGGAGATTCTTTAAACAAATTAAAAAGTTAAAATTTATTTGAGAAGATGTTATTAAAATTTTAATGCAGCCTAAGAATGAAGCAATACAGTGAGTCATACCTTCTCCTTTATTTTTTGTTGTTACTTATTACAACAGAGGTCCCAAATGAGAAGATATGCAATTTGAAACTGTAACTGAAATACAGAAATTGTTTCAAATTGTGCTTTTAAATTGTTTTAAAATTTTTATTGCATAATTTTGGCAAACTAGATCTCCACCTTATCACCTCAAATGAGCAAAATGGATGGTTGATGAACAACAATTAGAATTAAATTTAATTTCTGTTTAATACTATAAGTAAAATTAAGTAGAAGGAACTTGCATTTATGTAGCACCTTATATAATTTCAGTATATACCAAAGTGTTTTACACCCAATGAAGCAATGTAGATGATCACAACCACCTGCAGGTACCCCTCCAAGCCACTCATCAAACCAACATGGAAAAATATTGCCATTCCTTCAAAATCCTGGAACTCCCTAATGGCATTGTGGGTCTACCTGTGCACATGGACTGCAGCAGTTTAAGGCAATGGGTCACCACCACCTTTTCAAGGGCAACTAGGGGCAGGCACTAAATGTTGTCTTAGGCAGCAAGGCTAATGAATGGATTTTTAAAAAAACATAGTTCATTCGAACACACCAAGGTGATGTATACGGAAGTGCAATATCAACAGTAATTTTCCTTTCAGTGGCTGTTGTTTGAGAGATAAGTATCAACCTGTATGTGAGAGCAAACTCTCCGACTCTTGGAACAAAGAGGGCCATTGGATATTTAAATTCAGCTGAGGGGGTGGACTTTGTGTGACAGGTCAACCATTGATGGCACTTCTGAAGTATCAGTCTAGTTTATGTTTTTATTTCTGGCATGAGACTTGAACTCACAACCTTCCAATTCAAATGCAGGACTGCCATCATTGTGCCAAAGTTTCCACCTGAACATGAATGAGCTTAGGTTAATGTAATCTTTCAATGCATCAAACAGCTTGATTCAGATCTTTCAAGGTACATTTCATGCATGTGACCAATACAAATTGTTAACTGTAAAGGCTACAATATATGAACCAAAGCCACATGAAAGTACTTTCAAACATCATTTATCATCCGGTTCCATCTGATCGGCATTCATATAGTTTTGAAGGGTATGTTTGATTACCCAGTTTATCTTCCTTAGTTGCTTCATTAAAGTATGGACCGGTCCTCTTCCAACTTAACTCTTTTTAGTAGAAACCTGTCAAATTCAGAAGATATCAACATTGATAATTTTTTTCATAAACATCTGCAGGTTGTGTGCAAAGTTCTACTTTTACAAGACATTCTCTCCAATAAATACATATGCAGAAGAAAGACTGTATAAAAGGTTCAGCAAAATTTCAAATATTTGTACATACAAACGCTGAGAATGCAATAGCTAACCATCATCCAAAAACGTGGGGCTGATTTTGGTCAGCCTTGATGCTGACCCACTGCCAGAAGCAAAAGTAGAATCTGGTCCAGCTTTGCCAGGAGTTGGAATTCTGGGTTGGTATTTTGCCAGCTAATGTTAATTAACAGGCTATTACCATCCAACTGAAGACAGAGTCTCAAGGGTAGCAGGGTGACTGTATCAATGGCGGCGAAGGAAGGTGCACCTTTTTTAAAAAGCGGTTTGAGCCACATAGCACCCATCTTGGGAGGGCCCTCACCTAGAAACCTACTGGAAAGCTGACAAGGGTTTTTCAAGCAGTCTCCCCATGTGACAATAGGCCTTCATAACACTGGCAAAGTCTCCTTTTCTGATGGCTTCTCAAGCCACATTGACAACCTATCTACCGGCTGGAAAAGTACAAACCAGTTGGTTATTTCTTTGCACACAGGAAATGTCATTGTCACATTTAGAACATAGAACAGTACAGCACAGAACAGGCCCTTCAGCCCACGATGTTGTGCCGACCATTGATTCTCATGTATGAGCCCTCAAATTTCAGTGACCATACGCATGTCCAGCAGTCTCTTATATGTCCCCAATGACCTTGCTTTCACAACTGTTGCTGGCAACGCATTCCATGCTCTCACAACTCTCTGTGTAAAGAACCCACCTCTGACATCCCCTCTACACTTTCCTCCAACCAGCTTAAACTATGACCCCTCGTGTTAGTCATTTGTGCCCTGGGAAATAGTCTCTGGCTATCGACTCTATCTATGCCTCTCATTATCTTGTATACCTCAATTAGGTCCCCTCTCCTCCTCCTTTTCTCCAATGAAAAAAGTCCGAGCTCAGTCAACCTCTCTTCATAAGATAAGCCCTCCAGTCTAAGTAGCATCCTGGTAAACCTCCTCTGAACCCTCTCCAAAGCATCCACATCTTTCCTATAATAAGGCGACCAGAACTGGATGCAGTATTCCAAGTGCGGTCTAACAAAAATTTTATAGAGCTGCAACAAGATCTCATGACTTAATCCCCGTTAATGAAAGCCAAAACATCATATGCTTTCTTCACAACCCTGTCCACTTGGGTGGCCATTTTAAGTGATCTATGTACCTCCACATCAAGATCTCTCTGTTCCTCCACACTGCCAAGAATCCTATCCTTAATCCTGTACTCAGCTTTCAAATTCGACCTTCCAAAATGCATCACCTCGCATTTATCCAGGTTGAACTCCATCTGCCACCTCTCAGCCCATCTCTGCATCCTGTCAATGTCCTGTTGCAGCCTAAAACAGCCCTCTATGCTGTCAACGACACCTCCAACCTTTGTGTTGTCTGCAAACCTGCTGACCCATCCTTCAATCCCCTCATCCAAGTCATTAATAAAAATTACAAACAGTAGAGGCCCAAGGACAGCTCCCTATGGAACACCACTCACCACAGACTCCCAGGCAGAATATTTTCCTTCTACTAACACTCGCTGTCTTCTGTTGGCCAGCCAATTCTGTATCCAGACAGCTACGTTCCCCTGTATCCCATTCCTCCTGACCTTCTGAATGAGCCTACCATGGGGAAACTTATCAAATGCCTTGCTGAAGTCCATATACACCACATCCACAGTTCGACCCTAATCAACTTTTCTAGTCACATCCTCAAAGAACTCGATAAGGTTTGTGAGGCATGACCTGCCCCTCAGAAAGCCGTGTTGATTGCATTTAATCAAGCCATGCTCTTCCAAATGGTCATAAATCCTGTCCGTCAGAATCCTTTCTAACACCTTGCAGACGACAGACGTGAGACTTACTGGTCTGTAATTGCCGGGGATTTCCCTATTTCCTTTCTTGAAGAGAGGAATTATATTTGCCTCTCTCCAGTCCTCAGGTATGACTCCAGTGGAGAGCCAGGATGCAAAGATTTTCGCAAGTGGCGAAGCAATTGCATTTCTCATTTCCCAAAGCAGCTGAGGACAAAGTCGGGTCTGGGCCTGGCGACTTGTCAATCTTAATGTTTGACAAAATTTTCAGCACATTTGTTCCATCACAGCCACCTATTACACTTCTAGATGTGATTTCCTTTTCATAGTTTGTTAAATTTATATAGTGTTATGATTCACGTAGGAAAAATGCAGATCTAAGTAACCACTTTTACTTTAATACAAATCAGAACCAACACAAATTAAATGTGAATTAACTGGCAAATAATACTTAATTTTTTAAATTTCATATTGAATAGTCTATACAATAACACATCTTACATAATTGCAAACATTTTCACTACTCCCTCCAGAAATATGTCACTATGGCTCCACATGTAGGGCACATGAAGGGCCCTGTCTGACAATAGCTTTCACTTTCGAGTTTCATAGGTACAATTATTACCTTAAAGGCACAGTTCTACCAATCTCTTGTCTCTTTGGTTATGACAGTCTTGATGGTATAAGTTTCCAAAGTTCCTTTTCAGTGAACCAACCAAAACACACTGGTTCATGGTTTGATTACTTCTGGGAAAAGTTCTCCACCCAGCTTTTCAGGTTCCTGGTCTTAAAAGGCTGGCTTGGATAATATCTCCAACAGCTTCTGTCTTATTTTCTGCTCAGCAGGAAAAACGTCCACTGAGATCACTAGGTTTCTTTGCTTGACAACAGTCTCCAGGGCCCTACCAATAACTGTGCAAGTTCTGCCCTGGTTTATTTTACCAAAAAACAACACCTAGCTTTTATCCAAATTAGATTCAATCTGCCATCCCTCGGCCATGTTTATCAAGATCCTCTTAGCTAATGTTCTTCACTATACTACCAATTTTGGTGTCATCTATACTTTTATAGTGTGGTGACCAGAATGACAGCATTCCATCTGTGACCTAACCAATGTGTTAACAGGCCGTAAGAAGACCTCCTTGCTCCTATATTTCAAGTCCTGGCTAATGAAGATCAGCATCCCGTATGGCTTCTTCACCAACCTATCTACCTGTCCTGACACCCTCAGGGATCTATGCACTTGTACACCAAGCTCCCTTTGTTCCTCAGTATTTGCCGGGGAGCTGCTATTCATTGTGTACATCCTTCCCTTATTAGTCCATTAAAAATGCATCACTTCGCACTTATCAGGAAAGCCGTTCATCAGGAAGCCCCTCTTTTACCCCAGGCATCAATTCTCCTGCTCCTCAGATGCTGCCTGACCTGCTGTGCTTTTCCAGCACCACACCCTCGACTCTAATCTCCAGCATCCGCTGTCCTCACTTTCACCCTGTAGCCTGAGACAGTCCTCCTCACTATCAACACCATCACCAATTTTCATTTAATCTGCAAACTTACTAATTATACCTTCTCTGTTCCCATTCAGGTATGTATGTGATAAACAGCAAATATCCCTCTGGTCACAGGCTTCTAATTACCAAAAGAACCATCCCTTTTTCCCAACAATTTTTGATCCAGTTTGTCAATTTACCTTGGATCCCATTGGCTCTTACCTTAACTAGCTTCCATGTGGGACCTTGTCAAAGGTTTTACTGAAATCTATTTAAACCACAACAACTGAACTACCCTCATTGATATATTTTGTCACCTTTTCAAAAAGCTCAACTAATTTAGTCAGACAGGAAACCATCTAACAAATCCCTGCTAACCATCCCTAATCAATCCCTGCCTTTCTAAGTACTGATTAATTCTGTCCTTCAGAATTTTTTTCCCCAATAATTTCCCCACCACTAATGTCAGACTAACTGCTCTGTAATTACCTGGCCTATCCCTGCCTGTCCTTCTTGAGCAAAGAAGCCAAATTAGCTATCTTTCAGTCACGAGGTATTTGGCTGTGGCCAGCAAAATATTAATTATATCCCACAGGAAGTTAGAAATCCCATAGCAGCCTACATGCATGAGGTCCTGGGGATTTATGCTTCTGCATGCTCACTAGAACATTTAATAGCTCCTCCTTATTAATCTTAACATGTTTTAGAACCTCATCATTTCAAATGAAATCCTGAGCTACAATATCTCCTCTTTGAATATGGATGAGAAATATTAATTTAAGACCTCACCCAAATCTTCTGGGTCCACACAGATTTTCCCTTTGGTTTCTAATACACCATACCCGTTTCCCTGGTAATCCTCTTACTCTCTATATACTTACAAAATGTGTTGGGGTTCTCCTTTATCATATCCGCCAAAGATATTTTGTGGCCCCTCTTTGCCCCCTCATTTTTTTTTAAGTACAATCGATACTGTCCATACTGTCCTGAACACCTTTACTCTTGGCATTTGGCGAGCTTTGTGGTTGAAGCTTTTTTGTATATTCTAGCTACACAGTTTTCTTAACTTTTTTTCCTTTTAACACTGCTTCCACATTCACATGGTCCAGTATTACATATTATCCAGGCAAATTATAATTGATCCACTTAGACAGTGTTCACTATAGAAAATGAAAACGTTGGCGAGGAAGATCCAGAGATACTTACATCAAGACTAGAAGGGATTGAATTTCACAAAGAAGAGGTATTAGAAATACTGCAGAGTGTGAAAATAGACAAGTCCCCTGGGCCAAATGGAATCTATCCTAGGATCCTCTGGGAAGCAAGAGAAGAAATTGCTGAGCCTTTAGCATTGATCTTTAAATCATCATTGTCTACAGGAATAATGCCTGAGGACTGGAGGATAGCAAATGTGTTCCCTTGTTCAAAAAGGGTAGTAGAGATAACCCTGGTAGTTACAGACCAGTGAGTCTCACTTCAGTTGTTGGTAAAGTGTTGAAAAAGGTTATAAGAGATAGGATTTATAACCATCTAGAAAAGAATAATCTGATCAGGGACAGTCAGCACAGTTTTGTGAAGGGTAGGTCATGCCTAACGAATCTTATTGAGTTTTTTGACAAAGTGATCAAACGGGTAGATGAGAGTAAACCGGTTGATGTGGTGTTTATGGATTTCAGCAAGGCGTTCGATAAGGTTCCCCACAGTAGGCTGTTATACAAAATGTGGAGGAATGGGATTGTGGGAGACATAGCAGTTTGGATCAGTAATTGGCTTGCTGAAAGAAAAACAGAGGGTTGTAGTTGATGGAACATGTTCATCTTGGTGTCCAGTTACTAGCGGCATACTGCAACGGTCGGTATTGGGTCCACTGCTGTTCGTCATTTTTATAAATGACCTGGATGAGGGCTTAGAAGGGTGGGTTAGTAAATTTGCCGATGACACTAAGGTTGGTGGAGTTGTGGATAGTGACGAAGGACATAGTAGGTTGCAGAGAGACATAGATAGGATGCAGAGCTGAGATGAGAGGTAGCAAATGAAGTTTAATGTGGGCAAGTGTGAGGTGATACACTTTGGCCGGAGTAATCAGAATGCAAAGTACTGGGCTAATGGTAGGATTCTTGGGAGTGCAGATGAGCAGAGAGATCGCGGTGTCCATGTACATAGATCCCTGAAAGTTGCCACCCAGATTGACAGGTTGTTAAGAAGGCATACAGTGTTTTGGCCTTTATTAATAGAGGGATTGAGTTCTGGAACCAGGAGGTTATGCTGCTGACGTACAAAGCTCTGGTACGGCCACACTTGGAGTATTGCGTACAGTTCTGGTCCCCGCATTATAAGGATGTGGAAGCTTTGGAAAGGGTGTACAGGAGATTTACTAGGATGTTGCCTGGTATGGAAGAAATGTCTTATGAGGAAAGGCTGAGGGCCTTGAGGCTGTTCTCGTTAGAAAGAAGGAGGTTGAGAGGTGACTTAATAAAGACATACAAGATAATCAGAGGGTTAGATAGGGTGGATAGGGAGAGCCTTTTTCCAAGTATGGGGACGGCAAACACGAGGGGACACAACTTTAAAGTGAGGGGAGATAGGTATAAGACAGATGTCAGTGGTAGTGTCTTTACTCAGAGAGTAGTAAGGGTATGGAATGCTTTGCCTGCATCGGTAGTAGATTCGCCAAGTTTAAGTGCATTTAAGTTGTCATTGGACAGGCAAATGGACATACATGGAATAGTATAGGTTGGATGGACTTCAGATTAGTATGACAGGGCGGTGCAACATTGATGGCCAAAGGGCCTGTACTGCGCTGTAATGTTCTATGTTCTATGTTCTGTTAGAATTGATGCAAACTTTTATTTTTTTTCCCTAAAAACAGTTAATAGTTCATAGTCCTTTCAAAGAAATTACACTTGTTTTTTCCCTTAGTGCATTGCTTCTGGTCAAAGATCATCACAACAGATCAACATAGAAATGCTGTCACACAGAAGCTAGCCAATGACAGTGAGCAAATTCCTCACCCCAAGTAACCATCACACAACTATGTGGACAAGCAGAAAAGAAAATAAACAAACACCTGAAAGCAGAAGAGCAAAGGATGAGAAAACTTCACTGACAGAGGAAAACAGAAGTGAAAATGCAAGTATTGATATCAAAAACCTCATTACTTTCCCATCATGACTGGACAAAAGCTGCCTGTGTGAAAAGCTCGTGAGGGAGCCAGCAGTGGGCAGGGAGCTCAATGGGATCTCTGTACTCTGGGATCCAGCGATGATCCAGCAGCAACAAGCACTCACAGCATTGCAGTTCAAAGGAGATGCCAGTCTTTCATTGACCAGCAGCTCTTGGCAAGCATAACTTCTAGTTCTGGTGTCCTTAATGCCAGTGAGGGAAGGGCCTGCTGGTCTCTAGTTATGTGGCTAGGGGAAAGAGAGGACTTCAAATGCAGGAGATCAAAATTAAAAATTGTGTCCCTGGAAAAGCAAAGCAGGTCAGGCTGAATACCACTTATTGAAAAGGGCAAAAGATCTCATGGTTGAAGGTATATTTGCCGAGCTGGCAAATTGATTTGCAGATGTTTCATCCCCTAACTAGGTGAAACCTTCAGTGCTTTGGAGCCTCCTGTGAAGTGCTGCTGTACTGTGTCTTCTGGAATTTATTTGATTCAGTTTCTGCTGCTTCCGGTTGCCAGTTCTGATTGTTTGTTGTAGTGGGTACATTGGGTCGAGGTCAATGTGTTTGTTGATGGAGTCTGTGGCTGAGTGCCATGCTTCTAGAAATTCTAGCCACAGATGACAAGATCACAAATTTTATTGGGACAACACAATGATCATAGGACCAGCTAAATATAGAACAGCCATTTAGGATGATCAAACAATTTGACAGAGTCGACAGAAATAAACTAGAACAAGGGGAGTATCGTCTTAAAATTACAGCAAAGCCAATCAGTGATGATGTCACCAAGCAAGGTCAAAATTGCAACAATCTCCCTCAAAAATGCTATTGAGTCAACGGCAGTTGAAAATTTCAAAGCGTAGGTTGATTTATTTTTAGGGAAGAGTATAACAATTATGGAATAAGTTGGGTTGGGTAAATGGATTTATTTTTCACTGGAGAATAGGAGGTTATAATTTATAGAAATCATGAGGGGCATAGGTAATCTGAATAGCAAAGGTCTTTCGCTTAGGGTAGGTGAGTTCAGAGCTAGAGGGCATATTTTTAAGGTGAATGGAGAAAAGGTTAGATTAGATTAGATTCCCTACAGTATGGAAACAGGCCCTTCGGCCCATTAAAAGGGATCTTAGGAATAATTTTGTCACACAGAGGATAGAGGAAGTGGTAGATGTGGGTACAGTTAGAACTTATAAAAGACATTTGGACAGGTACATGAATAGGAAAGATTTGGAAGCATACAGGTCAAATACAGGCAAATGGGACCATTATGGGAAACTTGGTCGGCATGGCTGAGTTGGACCAAAATGTCTGTTTCTGTGCTATATGACTATCACATAAAATTTCATTGGTCGGTAGAATGGGCTCACAGATTTGAATAGCTTATCCCTTTTCCTCCATTTCCAATGGAAGCAGCATGTATATGATGGAATGCTGGGTCAGAGTTGCCCTCTGTTACCTTGCTTTCTGGTTAATTACCACTCCGAGCTCTACTAGTGAAAAGTACTTGAATAAAAGCTGTAATATCTATAGCTCAACAGCTTTAAAGTACTTTATTTTGAAATAATTATATGCTGCAGCTCAGTGAGACAATGCTAAATGATTTAGGAATGGTTTAGCTATTGCTTTACTATTTGTAAAATGCTATTTCCATTTGAACCCTCTTGAAAAATATTATAGTTAAATGAGCTTTCCCATTCTCATTACAAGATAAGATGCCAGAAACACCAACTTGGAATATTATGCATCATTACACCCACATGATGTCAGGCACGTGGCCCATGATGTGCAAGGCACTACCAGCGTCTTGGGGTCATACAGAAGTTACCTGACCAATTAGGTTCAGGGAAAGATACTCCAAAGCAGAGACAAGTTGACATTGTGTACTTTTTGTGGTCCAATCATTTAAGTGTGAACATGAACTTTGAGCATAAATCGTTTGCCATTTGATTCCCCAGATGATCTACAGCATGTCTCATTGCCAGCTGAAACTAAAAGATGAATTTCTCCCTACTAAGCAATTATTGTTTCAGGCTGAGAATTCAAAATGAATTTGAAATCAATGACAAAAAATTCAAAGAATGGAAAGTTCAGTCAGAGCGTTGAACTCACTTGCCTGTAAGAGTGGTAGAGGCAGAAACCCGCATGACATTTAAGGAGTATTTAGATTACATTAGATTCCCTAGAGTGTGGAAAGAGGCCCTTCGGCCCAACCAGTCCACACCAACCCTCCGAGCAGTAACCCACCTAGACCCATTTCCCTCTGACTAATGCACCTAGTACTATGGGCAATTTGGCATGGCTAATTCACATGACCTGCACATCTTTGGATTGCGGGAGGAAACCAGAGCACCTGAAGGAAACCAACGCAGACACAGGGAGAATGTGCTAACTCCACACAGACAGTCTCTTGAGGCAGGGATTGAACCTGTGACCCTGGTGCTGTGAGGCAGCAGTGCTAACCACTGAGCCACTGTGCAATCTTATGTCAAGGCATACAGGCTATGGGTCAGGTGCTAGAAAATGGGATTAAAATAGATGGGTTATTGCTTTTGATTGGCACAGACTCAGTGGCCTTTATCTGTGCTATAGATTTCTATAACTCAATGCTGTCTCTTTGTCCTTTAAATTGTAAAGAAAATGCATTTGTAAGGGGCTGTTAAAGAAGTCTTGGTGAGTTGCTCCAGTGCATCTGATGTATACTTGACCAAGGAATTGGTGGTGTACAGAATGGTGGACGGGATGCCAATCAAGCAGACTGTTTTGTCCTAGAGAGTGTTGAAATGAGTTATCAAGTGGAAAGTATCTATCAAGCTCATGATTTGTAACTTGCCAATGATAGAAAGATTTTGAGGAGTCAGAAGATGAGGCATACACTGTAGAATCCCCACCCTTTAGCCATAATATGTTTTTATCCACTTTTGCAAAGATCAGGAGGGGAGGGGTTGGGGAAATAATGAAATGAAAGGAAGCCCAATGAAATGGCACAGACACTTAGAGTATCACAGCACCCTCCTACTTTGAAAATATTCTGTGTTCTTTTGACCAGAATTGTTCTTTCTACCAGACCTCTGTGCCAGGTTTAACACCTGAAAACAAAGGCAGAGGGAGATTTTCTTGTTACTGCAGCTTCTCTGTCTAGGAGAGTGATCGGGGACGGTTTTCATTGGGGCAGAGGGGTGGTGAAGGAAGGACATGGGTGTGAACGGGAAAGAAGGACAAGACGGTGGGAAGGAAGGAAGGACAAGATGGAATGAGTGGGGAAGGAGTGGTGGCGGTGTGGAAGGAGAGAGGGGCAGAAGCGGGGGAGCAAGGGGTTAAGGATGTGGGGGTGGGGAGGAGCAGAAGGGACAGGGGAATGAAAAGAGAAATATAAAGATAGGAAGAATATAATGAATCCAGTTAGACAGAGAGACAAGAGCAACTGTGAGTAACAAAGAACAAAGAATTGTGTTCACCAGGCAGAATGCTGGTGGCAACTGGTTAAGGAAAGAGAACCGGCAAGAATTTAAGAGCTCCATAAGATATTTTTCTGCATGACTGGGGAAAGTGAATCATTAGAACGAGGCATGATTCTGGAAATCAGTTCACAGTTTCTCAGAAGACAGGTGGAAGGGACATTTGCTGCTGATGCTGAAAGGTGGAGAAGAGAACCTATTAGAAGCTGTGAGTAACCTTGGGCAGTATCGTTTAAAGACCATAAATTATGCAAGAGTACAATGTACTGTTTAAAATGTGAGTATTTGAATATTAAGCATGTTGAGAAACTAATAAGTATTATATTCTATTGTTTCACATATTAGTTGCTTATTAAGTAATGTATTGTCAATGTTGCTTTTGCAGTAAATGTATTAACACTTGAAAACTTATGAGATTCCTTTGAGTTGGTGGGTGAGAATTCAAATAATGTTTTAAGTTTCTTAACCTCTTAGGGTTTTAGAATAGTGCTGACTGATTCAGTATCCAGTGTGGTCAGTTGCATACTAAACATACAAGAGACAATTACTGATGTCATTCCTACCCCTCAACTACCACTCTAAATTGGGGGTGCCTCTGATATTCCCAAATTGGTTTCCTTATCCAACTAACACAGCTGCTATAAATAAAGTAACAGGAAGCAACTGAAATGATTGTGAAGTTGAAAAATTAAATATCTTAGTGCATAAAAGGACCAGAACTGTTGGAGAAAAATTAACTTTCCAATAAAAATACAGATGGTGGATGAGATGAAAGAAAAAGACTCCAATCTGAAATGTAAATTTAAGAAATCATCTGTCATACAGCAGACTATCTACACAGTATTTTCCTTTGTCTAATGGGTGAGAATTTATTTATTCATTTTTGTGGGATGTGGGCATTGCTAGCTGGCCAGCATTTAATATCTGTTCCCAGCTGCCCTTGAGAAGGTGTTGGTGAGCTGCCTTCATGAACTGCTGCAGTCCACCTGCTGTAGGTGGACCCACAATGCCATTGAGGAGCTAATTGCAGGATTTTGACCCAGGGACCGTGAAGGAACAGCAATATATTTCCAAGTCAGGATGGTAAGTGGCTTGGAGGGGAACTTTAAGATGATGGTATTCCAATATATCCGCTGCCCTTATCCTTCTAGATGGAAGTAATTGTGGGTTTTGATGGGGTTGGCTGAGGATCTTTAGTAAATTTCTGCAGTGTATCTTGTAGATAGTGTGCACTGCTGCTAATGAGTATTGGTGGTGGAGGCATTGGATACTTATGGATACAGTGCCAATCAAGTGGGTTGCTTTGTCCTGGATGGTGTCAAGCTTCTCCAGTGTTGTTGCAGCTGCACCCATCCAGGCAACTGGGGAGTATTCCATCACACACCCGACTTCTGCCTTGCAGATGGTGGGCAGGCTTTCAGGAGTCAGGAGGTAAATTACTTAGAATCACAGAATCATAGAGATGTACAGCACGGCAACAGACCCTTCAGTCCAACTTGTCCATGCCAGCCAGATATTCCAACCCAATCTATTCCCACCTGCCAGCATCCGGCCCATATCCCTCCAAACCTTCCTATTCATATACCTATCCAGATGCCTTTTAAATGTTGCAATTGTACCAGTCTCCACCACTTCCTCTGGCAGCTCATTCCATACACATACCACCCTCTGCATGAAAAAGTTGCCCTTTCTGTCTCTTTTATATCTTTCCCCTCTGACCCTAAACCTATGCCCTCTAGTTCTGAAATCACCCACCCCAGGAAAAGACTTTGTCTATTTATCCTAAACATGCCCCTAATGATTTTGTAAACATCCATAAGGTCACCCCTCAGCCTCCAACGCTCCAGTGAAAAAAACCCCAGCCTCAGCATTTATGCCTCACTACCCTGCTCTTGTAGCCACAGCACTTATGTGGTGAGACCAGTTGTGTTTCTGATCAATAATCAGAATGATCAACATCCCAGGATGTTGATAGTGGGGACTCAATGATGGTAACACCATTGATTGTCAAGGGGTGGTGGTTACATTGGTGATGATCATAGCTTTTCATTCATGTCACGTGAATGTTATTTGCCACTTGTCCACCCAAACCTGGATATTGTCCAGATCTTATTGCATTTGGATACAGACTGCTTCAGTGTCTAAGGACTCACAAATGATACTAAACATTATGCAAAAATTGGTGACGATCCCCACTTCTGACCTTATGATGGAGGTTGGTCATTGATGAAGCAGCTGAAGATGGTTAGGCCTAGGACACCACCCTGAGGAACACCTGCAGAGATTTCCTGGAGCTAGGATGACTGACCTCCTACAACCACTGCCATGTTTCTATGTGCCAGTATGCCTCTAGCCACCAGAGAGTTTACCCTCTGATACCAAATGCTTTTGGAAAGAAACCTTTGAGGGCATAGTCATGAGATCTGGTGAAATAAAAAATGAACATACTGAAATGGTTGCTTGAGCACTCTCGTAAACTTCAGCACAATATATGTTGCAAGTTGCTGCAATTCTAATGTTTGTGCTTGCCCTCAGTGAAGTCAGTAGAATACCACCAAAACTGAGTCTACTTTTCAACATCTACACTGAGAAATGTCACTCAATTAGAAGGGCAGGCAATGAAAAATTAGTCATTTCTTTTCCTCTCTCTCTCCTGAAGCAGCCATTTTTCACAGTGAAAATTCTGTTTAATTAGAGGGCAATGATCCTTAAGTTTAATCTTGCCATCCTTTGGGGTCTTTGTACATTGATTGATGAGTAGAGATTGTCGAGGTGGGGATCATACAGAGTGGGAGAGGGATCCCTGACAGGGCTTCCCCTGTCCAATACAAGCTCAGCAGTAGCATCTCAATAGTTGCCGTTCACTAATCCGAGACCTTCCTCATCCATAAATTTAGGGCATTAATCCACCAATGGGAGAGTTTTTACTATTTTACATAATAGAAGGTACTTATCTTTCCACAAATGCTAAGGTAAAACACACAGTCAGCACTAAAACTGTTGAATAAAACCATACTTACCTTGTAAGGATAGCTCCAATCACTTTGTCCAAAGGCAGAAATTGCACGGACCTTGAAGATAGCTTCAGAATTGGCTTTCACCTGAGTCTCAAATGAAGAGGCATCTATTCCAGAAAATATTACACCTAGTTGCGGTAGAGCTCCATTATTATTACCCATCTCTTGTAATTGCACGTCGAAAGAATCCACAAGGTCATATTCTGGAACCATCCAAAAAATCTACAGGAAGTAATAAGCACAGTGTTTGCACAGTTTATAATATATCATTGGCACTAGTTTCTGTGGTTTACCATTACACTTAGAAGAAAATCCCATAATATAACAGTAATCATTATCTTTGGAGTTGATCTGTTAATAAATTTCATAGTTAGATTTAAAATGTAACCCATTAACCACCTATGTCCTTTATTAAATTTTACAATATTTAGAAGTTTGAATCCTTACTGTATACATTATCCACCTTGTAACAATTGAACAGCTATAGCCAAAGTTATTATTTCACAACATTCTTCTGGGAAATGTTAATTGGATAATGCTGAGAAAATATTCGAGATTTTTCTGAACAAACCTTCATACTGAAATGATAACATTGCAGTTGATCGTTGGATTACTAGAGTGCACAAACTCAGGCAGAGTTTAACACTCTTGATATGTTTTAACAAGAGTCTACATGAAGCATCTGGGTTGATAAAACCATACAGTACACTTTGCTTGAAGAATTCCTTTGCTCTTAAGCAACACACCAGGGTTGCTTTATAGAAAAATTGAATTGAAAAGCAGCAAATTTATGATAAACACATATTGAGCCTTGATTAGATCAAACTTGGAGTACAGTAAACTCTTCTGGTCTCCATATTGAGGTACTGGAGAAGGTGCAAGAAACAGTTAGGAGAATGATTCCAGACCTGAGAGGAGGTTTGGCCTATCACAATAGATTGAACAGACAGCGGCTCATTTCTCTTGAAGGGAGAAAATGGAGGGGTGATCCGAGTTTTCACAATAATGAAAGGGTTTGACAAGTTGTTGAAAGGGAGAAAGTGGAAAGAAGTTTTAAGTGAAATACCTTCACACCAGCAGATTACATTGTAACACAAACCCAAGACATTGCTCATGAGTGAAACAACTTGTGCTCATTTGAAAGACAACTGCTAAACATGAAGGCAATTTGTTGAAGAAAAATCACAAACTGGATAATGTGCAAAAATAAGGTAAGGGAGAACAAGGAACTTGGACACAAAACAGAAATTGCTGGAAAAGCATAGCAGGTCTGACAGCATCTGTGGAGAGAAAGCAACCTTAACATTTCGGGTCATGTGAACCTTCCTCATAATGTCTGATTTACAGCATCTGCACTTCTTTTGGTTTTTATATAACAACTTGAGCGAACTGTTTAGAAAGTCTATCATGTAAGGTGTGTAATAGTATAATGCTGAAAGAGCATAGTGTAATACCTGCATTTATCTAAATCTGAAAAACCAATGGCTACGCTTGATTGCACCCCAATTTTGTATTCCCTTGCTGAATTTAATAAAGAGACCTAAGGGAAAAACATGTAAACTAAGCCAACACTGTAATTAATAAGTAATTGAACAGCAGCAAGATAGCATCAAACTAAACTTGTGGTTCTTTGAAGACAGGAAACAGTTGGCACTGGATAGAAGTGAATCTTGAAATATGAAGAATTCAATCTGAACACACAGCAGGAGAGGATCTACACTCCTCCCATTGTTAACAACCCACAGAGATAACAGCTCATTAAGACACCAAATAAAAAGAACGATGTGTGAACAGTAAGTAAATTGGATAAAGAAAGTAAGGCAAGTAAAAACTTTTGTAGCACTATAAAATATTAGTGGTTTAGGCGAGGGTTTGACTAAATGTACAGTCCTCAGTACCAACAGTCAACTCGATGGCAAGAGATTGTGTTATGAGTAAAATTGCACTGTGCAGCAGACAACTAATCTCCACATAAGAGCTGGATTACAAAAAAGCAAAAGAAAGGCATGAAGAATGCCTGTGTAATCAACAAATTAAGGTGGCTTGTGTAATACTGAAGAAATACTTGATGCAATACATAAAGTGTATCGAACTTAGATAGTGCATGACTATATTTAATTGTACTTGATGTAACTTTATGCTGAGGTTACTAAATATCAAATAAGAAACGTCTGGTGCTACAACTCATGTAAAAGTCAACTTCTAATTAATGAATACTGAAGCATGGTTTACAGAGATACTTCTACTTCCAGAGGAAACCTGGTCTTAGGCCATAAATATAAAATTACAGTAATAAATCCAATCAGAAATCTAAGAGATAATTCTTCATCCAAAGAATGGGTAGAATATGATATTTCCTTTGAAGCGTAGCTGGTTTTTGTAGTTCTGGCCAATAAACTAAAAAAACACAAGTTTCTTGATTATTATCTGATTGCTATTTGTGGGTTATTTCTACATGCTAAATTCAGACATAAAATGGGACCTTGTTAAGAGTGATTTCTGTTTTTTACTGCCTTTAATTTCTTTCTCTGATAAAGGATCTTCTCCCATTCTACTTATCTATTTTTTCAGTATGTTGCTAATCTACACCTCTCCAAAGTACTCCTGTCTGATGTGTTATCACCTAGAAACTCAAGGCGATTGGTTTCCTCAGTTTTGGAACTTTGGACAATATCTCCAAGATATGGTAAAATATAATAGAAAACACATGGGAGAGAAATCAAAGAATTGATAGATACACAATTCAACTTCCCATTGCATACTTTGTTACGCTCTTTATGGCTGCAGAGTGAAAGCCGCCAGAGATATTAGAATTAGTTTAGGGCAACACAGTGGCACAGTGGTTAGCACTGCTGCCTCACAGCGCCAGAGACCCGGGTTCAATTCCCACCTCAGGCAACTGTCTGTGTGGAGTTTGCACATTCTCCCCGTGTATGCGTGGGTTTCCTCTGGGTGCTCCAGTTTCCTCCCACAGTCCAAAGGTGTGCAGGTTAGGTGAATTGGCCATGCTAAATTGTCCGTGGTGTTAGGTGAAGGGGTAAGTGTAAGGGAATGGGTCTGGGTGGGTTGCTCTTCAGAGGGTCAGTGTGGGCTTGCTGGGCCGAAGGGCCTGTTTCCACACTGTAAGTAATCTAATCTAAAAAAAAAGTAAAACCACTCTGAAAACCCTACCAGAATCAAAATGGCTTCATCAGTTCCTTTATGCTTTCATGTCACAAATGTTAATATTGAGATGTTATTTTACTTTCGCATATTAGTCCAACTTTCGGGAATAATGAGTGATGTTTTAATTTACTCATGAGGTGGGTTTGTGTGCAGATAGCATGTTAAGACAGTGGTACCAGCTGCTACATTGGGTATGCACTGTGTTCCACCTTCAATGGAGCTCATTCTTCAGTGTCTGGGAGACCCATCTGTAAGTGGTACGTATGCTAATTGAAGCTGTAAAATTATCGCTGAGGGCTGCTTTAATGCAGAATTCTGACTTTCCACTGCACACACAAGTTACATGGGATTTATGGAACTTGCTTAGTGAAATAAAGTGAGAGGACAATGGAAATTGACAAGATTGACCAAATGCTAAATTTAAAGCAAGACAGATTTTAAAAAATATAATTGATGCTTGCTTCCTTGCCTCTGTGAAAGGCTTTTGCACACAAGACATGTTCTGACAGCATGGCCTCCTTTAAAGGCGAACTCCAATAATTATTTCTGATCAGTTATTTCTGATACTTTTGACATGGTTTGCCTGCAATTCCCATTTGCCTTAGGCAGAGGAGCAGCTTATGCCCCTCTGGTTTAGAAGCGTTTGGCTTGCAATCTATCTTGCACTTCTGGAGAAAAACAAGATGGACAGCAGCAGCAATATCACTGCTGCTACACAGAACAGAGGATGAACAAAGAGTTCCAACTCACAGAAAGCAACACACCAGATATCCATCAACTAAAAAGGTTTCTGCCTGTATTAATGATCAGCTGGTCTGCACCCACTGAAAGATAAACCTGCATCTTTATGCAATTTTCTAAGAGAACTGCCTGATGCATTCACCCACTTCTGCTACATGGAAATAAAGACTGTGGAATCCTCCTTAACAATTAATTAATATTTTCCTTGTAGAGAAGTGGCTAAATGACACTTATGAGGAGCTCAAGCGCTGACTATTAGTACAACAGAAGCCATAGGAGTATACAAGTTTTAACTGGGCAACAGTCAGGGTGTTTGAAGAAGTGATTCTAGTGCCTGGATGGCTCTGGAAATTTGGGATGCTGTAGACATTGTTTCAGATTTGTTGGGGAGCTTAGAAGAAATAATAACAGGATGAGGAAGACAAAAACTACAAGATGCAGTTGCAGCAGGGACTTGAGGCACTGGGTTGGAGGAACCTGGATCCAGCCCCATGGCTGAGCTAGAAACAGGATCCTTTCCAAAGATCATGCAACTCTGAGGTAGGACTATAAGATGAACTTTATTATTTTATTTTTCTGGTTTATATCCTCTGCTTTAAGACAGCACCAAAAAGTGGCAAGACTAAATATTTTTCATGTATTTGTAATAAATGCATGTGACAATAAATCAAATCAAAAGGAGATGCTTAATATATTGCAGACAACATGGTGACAGGGCCAGTTGGGCTGATTCAGATAATAAGGCAGTGCAGCTTTCTGACACATCAAGATCGAAACCACTGTACCCTGAGCATCCACCATTCACACCAACCCTTCCCTTTTATAGATACACAGCTTTTAACCCTGTCACTCTCTTCTCAACACAAAGTCACTTGGCACATTGCAGTCAATAATAGACAAGATGAGACAATGAAACAACTAAAATAAATTTATTGGCACATAAGTATGAGTTTAAAATGTGATATTATGTTAAAACTCTTTGCTGAACAAGCTTGTGTAATTAACCATTAACCAGAAACTGAACAGGACTAGCCATGTAAATACTGTGGCTACAAGAGCAGGTCAGATGCTAGGAATCATACAGTAAACATATTAAAGGAAAAAGGGTAACTAGAGAGAGAATAGGGTCCCTCAAGGACCAAATTGGACATGTATGTGTCGAACCACAGGAGATGGGTGAGGTTCTCAATGAATATTTCTCCTCTGCGTTTACCATGGAGAAAGACATGAAGGATTGGGAACTTGGGGAAGTTAGTGGTAATATCTTGGTGGCAATCGTATCAGAGTAGAGGTGGTGTCAGATGTATTAGAATGCATAAAGGTGGATAAGTCTCCTGGTCCTGTCCAGATATCCCCAAGAACACTGCAAGAAGCTGGAGAAGAAACTGCAGGAGCCCTGGCTGATATTTATGTATCATCGTTAGTATAGGTGAGGTTCCAGAACACTCGAGCGTAGTGAATGTTGTGCCATTATTCAAGAAAAACCTGGGAACTATAGACCAGTAAACTTAACATCTGTGGTGGGTAAGTTACTTGAGAAGATTGAAGGGTAAGATATACATGCATTTGGAAAGACAGAATTTGATTAGCATGGCTTTGTGAGTGGGAGATCGTGCCTCATAAATTTGATAGAGTTCTTTGATGAAGTAACAAGGAAGGTTGATGAGAGCAAGACAGTAGACAGAGTCTATATGGATTTCAATAAGGCCCTTGGTAAGGTTCCACATGGTGGGCTGCTCTGGAAGGTTACATTGCATGGAATCCAGGACAAGATGGCAAATTGGATGCAAAATTGGCTTGATGGTGAGAAGCAGAGGGTAATAGTGGAAGGATGCTTGTTAGACTGGACACCTCTGACTAGTGGAGTGCCTTAGGGGTTGGTGCTGGGCCCATTGTTGTTATCTATATCAATGATTTGGACAACAAGGTACAAGATATGATTAGTACATTTGCTGATGATGCTAAAATAGGAGGTATTGTGGACAGCTAGGAAGATTATCAGAAATTGCAGCAGGACCTTGATTAGCTGTTGTAGCAGGCTGAGAAATGGCAAATCAAGTTTATTATAGATGAGTGTGAGGTCTTGCATTTTGCAAAGTCAAATCAAGGTAGGAGTTTCATGGTGAATGGTAGGGCCTTAAGGAGTGTAGTGGAACAGAGGGATCTTGGAGTTCAAGTTCACAGGTCACTGAAAGTGGAGTCACAGGAGACAGGGCAGTGAAGAAGGCTTTTGGCACACTGGCCTTCATCAGTCAAGGCATTGAGTATAGAAGTTGGGAAGTTACGTTGCAGTTATACAGGATGTTGGTGAGGCCGCTTGTGTTCAGTTTTAAACTGGAAATAGTGCAGAAGAAAGTTACAAGGATGTTGCCTGGACTCAATGGTTTGAGTTATAGGGAGGGGTTGGACAACCTAGGATTTTTTTTCTTTTAGAGCATAGAAGACTGAGGGAGGATCTTATAGAAATGTATATGTTCATGAAAGGCATGGATGGAGTGAATGCACTCAGTCTTTTTCCCAGGATTGAGGAATCATGGTCGAGAGGACATCAGTTTAAGGTTAGAGGATAAAGAATAAAAGGGAACCTGAGGGGCAACTCTTTTTTTACACAGAAGGTGGTATGCAAATGGACTATCAGTGTAAGTGGTTAAAACGGATACATTAACAATATTTAAAAGGCAATTGGACAAATACATGGATAGGAAAGGGTTAGAAGGATATGGTCAAGTGTGGAGAAATGGAGTTCGTGTAACATTTTGGTCAGCATGGGCCAGTTTGTGCCAAAGGACCTATCTCGGTGCTGTAAGACTCTGAGTAATTCACCTCCTGACTCCCCGAATCCTGCCCACCATCTACGAAGGCACAAGTCAAGTGTGATGGAATACTCCCCACTTGTCTGAATGAGTGCAACTCGAACAACACTCAACAAGTTGGACATCACTGATGCTTAATAGCAGAGGTATACCTTCTACAAGATGCACTGCGTAAATTCTCCAAAGCTACTTAGGTAGCACCTTCTAAGTGCACAGCCAGTACCATATAGAAGAACAAGGACAGCAGATGTATTGGAACACCACCACCTGCAAGGAACCCTCCAAGCTGTCCACCATCCTGACTTAGAAATGCCACCATTCTTTTGATGTTGCTGGGTAAAAATCCTGGAACTCCCTTCATAATCATACAGTAGGTTTACCAGATAGGATGGGCAATAAATGCTGGCCCAGCCAATGATGTGCTCACATCCAATGAATGGTTTATTTTCTTTTTCTACAGTTTCTATGTAGTGTTACCCTTTTGCTTCAGCAGAACTAGGAGCAGACAGCAGACAGCTGAGAATGAGAGAGTGGGAAGCCTGCAGGGATCCACCAAGATCTGTCCACACTGTACCTGTGCACAATCAGACTCAGCCATCCAAACAGAAGGTAGCGCATGATGCTCTGAAATTGAGAGGGAGGTGGGCAAGGGGCAGGAGTGCATTTGAACTCCCACTACTATGCTGCTCTTTAAAAAATATTTTGTGGGATACGTGCATTTGTTGCACATTACTAATTGCCGTTAAGGTGACAGTGGTGAACCACCATCTTGCAATATTGCTGTATGTCTGATGCAGATATATCCATTGTGAAGCTGGAAAAGGGAACTAAAGGCCTTGATCCCACAATTGTGAAGGGACCAACAATACAGTCCTAAGTTGGGATAGTTTGCGGTTTGGAGGGGCACTCACGGGTGTCAGTGTTCTCTCATCTTTTTTCAGTGAGAGAGGTTGTGGTTTTGGAAGGCTCTGTCAAAAGAACTATATTAAGCTCTTTCTCCCTCTTCCCTGTCTTTGACCACCTACACTTTATTGCTGACCATGAGCTGGAGAGAATGTTGCTCCACTTCAATGTGGCATGCTGAATGGTCAAGCTGAGGCCTTCCTTAATCTTAAAAAAAGACTCAAAGTTCTGGCCATGCATTTAGTTGGCTGCTGCACCTGATGCTTCATGTGACTCTTCCATTTTTCTTAGACTTGGACATCAGATTCAAGGCTGGAAATATCATGGCATTCATGGTGGAGCTAACTCCTCTAATTTCTCTCCAAAATGTGGAAATGGTGACCCAATATTCTCTGCTGCTGTTGTTGCTTCTGAGGTTCAACATCAGTGTCCAACTGAACAGAATCAAAGAGTCAGAGATGTACAACATGGAAACAGACCCTTTGGTCCAACTTGTCCATGCTGACCAAATATGCTAAATTAATCTAGTCACATTTGCCAGAATTTGGCTCCAGTCCTTTAAACCCTACCTATTCATGAACCCATCCAGGTGCCTTATAAATGTTGTAAGTGCACCAGCCTCCATCACTTCCTATGGCAGCTTATTCCATATACACACCAACCTCTTGTGTGAAAAATATGCCATTTAGGTCCTTTTTAGGTCTGTTTAGGTCCATTGTCCACCAGTTTGAACTTCCCTACCCTGTCTATTCACCCTATCCATGTCCCTCATGATTTTATATACCTCTATAAGGTCGCCTCTCAGCCTTCAATGCACCAGGGAAAATAGCCTCAGTCTATTCAAGCTGAAGCGCAAGTCCTCCAACCCCGACAATAAACTTGTAAATCTTTTCAGAACCTTTTAACAACATCCTTCCTACATCAGGTAGACCAGAATTGAATGCAATAGTCCAAAAGTGGCCTAACCAATATCCTGTACAGGTACAACATGACCTCTCAACTCCTATACTCAATGAGCTGATCAATAATGGCAAGTGTGCCTTCTTCACTATCCTTTCTACCTGTGATTTCAACTTCAAGGAACTATTGGATGATCCTGCATCTTTGGGAAACCACTTTCCATGGTGGTACCTGTCCACAATATCTACACATGCTCACTTGCAATAATGCAATTCACCATAACCATCTATGTGAGATGTCATTTCTCAAAAATACTGGCTCATAATTTCAACATGATGCTCAGCTAGAGCTGTTGATTCTTTATGCATTATAGATACTGTACAAAGTTCTCTTCCAAAATCAGATTCTGAGAGGGCTTGACAGAAAACATGCCGAGAGTTTACAGGTATTTCCTTCAGTTAGACAGCACTAAATTAGAAGGCATGGTCTCAGGATAAGCAGATAGTCCTTTTAGATTGAGATGAGAAATATTTCCTCATCGGTGAATCATTAAAATTCAAGTTGTGAATACTCAGTCACTAACTATGCCCAATGTTGGATAGTATATTTTGAAGAAGAAAAGGATATGCTGGAAAAGAACAGCAGGTCAAGCTGCATCAGAGAAACAGTAGAGTTGATGTTTTGGGCATAAGCCCTTCATCATTGAACTGAAACAGAACCAAGGAATATGGGAATGGTTGAGAAAATAGAGTTGAGTTTGAGAATCAGTAATGATTTAATCGAATGATGGTAAAGGTTCAAACATTCCCACTAAAATGGATAACTCCATGTTGCTCCACAAAATATTCCATCTTCCACTTTCAGGTCCTATCACTTAACACCTTCCTGAAATTGACCCATGTAGTGCTATTCTCTGCTTTCTGGCTGTTAGCCAATCCTCAGTCTAAGTTGACACCATTAATCAAAACGACAGAATTGTTAATCAAGGACTCTCTTCTCTTGGGCTCAGCAGTTTCACAATTCTAATGGATGTCTGGGCTCTCTACCAACATTGCATGCTGAATCTTACCTTGAGGACAAAGTTACTTTTACAACCATTTAGTAAGCCACTATACAATTGCAGCAAGACTTTCTTACTTTGTTATTTCAGTAAATTTGCAATAAAAATGATCATACAATTCACATTCAAATTCTTGCTGGAACTTTCACGTTAGGGAATTGGTTTAGTTCAGTTGGCTGGATGGCTGGTTTACAGAGCAGTGTGATGCTAACAGTGCGGGTTCAATTTCCAACACCGGTTTGAGGTTACCATGAAGGACTCTCCTTCTCCACCTCTTCCCTCGCCTGAGGTCTGGTGGCCCTCAGGTAAAATCACCACCAGTTGTTTCTCTCTCTAATAACAGTACAGTCCCTATGGTCTGGTAAGAGTATGGCGACACAACAACCCTCATATTAACATTAATTGATTTGCGTAGATGTACACAAAAATCCCTCTAAATCCTAAAATTTTATAGTCTCTCACTATTTAATGAATAGCATGCTTTTATCACTCTTCCCACTAAAATGGGTAACTCCATGTTACTCCACAAAATATTCCATATTCCATCTTTAAGTCCAATCACATAATGGCTTTCTGACATTGACCCATGTAGTACTATTCTCTGCTCTCTGGCTGTTAGCCAATCCTCAGTCTAAGCTGACATATTAACACTCTATCCAAATCTAATGAGTACTACTGAAAAGCTTCTGAAAATTCAAATACAATACATCCACTAATTCCTCCATGTTTAACCCTACTAGTTAAATCTTCAAAAGCTAATAAATTTGTCAAACATGATTTCCTTTTTGTCAAAGGATCTTTACTCCATATATAGTGTAGAATAATCTGAAAGTTGCATTTGCACCTTACCTTGGCTGTATTTCCCTGCACAGTATGATGGTAAATAGTTGGTGGCACAACTACATCAGAATTTGTTGTCTCTTCTTGGCTTGTTTTTGATGATTTTCTGTCTACACTACGTTCACTTTCAAAGCTTGCGCCACTTTCTTGCTGAGTTTCAGTCATGTTTCCATTGGACTCCTCTGATAGGACTGAGATTCTTTCTGTCTCCTTAATCTCTGTTGGCTTCTTTATAGAGACACTTGTTTCTATCTTCTTATCAACGGGGGAAGCTTTGTGGTCTTTGAACAATTCAAAATGTTTTGTAACTGGTGAAAAAATCTCATTCATTTGAGCCAAAATGCTTTCAAAATCCAATTTATATGGCTCAGTAGAGTTTGTTATTAGTTTGTGCCCAGATATATTAATATCAGCCACTTTCATCCTCAGCTGTTCTATTAAATGGCTAACAGTTTGCAGAAGGACAAATTGATTCATTTCCTTTACTGCTTCCTTGGCATATTGGATTAAACCTTCCAATCCTAACACTTCTTTAGCTGTTGCTTCCATATAATGGTTTATATTCGCTATCTTAAGATTTAACCCATTCTCATAAATTTCTTTAACCTGGGCCTCTTTCTGTTTGAGTTGATCATGTAAAAGCTTAAATCCATTAGAGAGCTCCTTCTGAAACTCAGTTCTACTCTCTTGGAGTTTGGATTTGAAAATGCTCAGCCTCAGCATATCATTTTCACTTTCATCCTTAACTGAAAGACAAAATAACACAGTGGGTTAGAAAACAGTGCTTGAATTCAGTGTCGCAAGGATTGTATGTGAATGGAAATCTATTAATAAATTTCCATTTTACATACTTTTCAGTCTAAGAAGTGCCCAAATCTAGACAGTAGACATACGTATGGTAGTTCTTGCATGGGCTATTATATTGTTTAAGCTCCAGAAAATTTAGCTCAGTTAAAACTGAAGCAGCTCTCAACCCTCTAATCTTAATAAAAATATTGACAATTGTTGGAATACAGTTCCTGGATCCAACTGTCAATGTACTCACAGGCAGATCCAGCATCGAAGCTGCTGAAATAACTCCACTCCCTCCTCTTCATATTGGAGAGAAGGATCTGTCGCACAGGAAGTACACAGCACATCTCTCATCATGTTATAGAAAAGAAGAGGCAATGCAGGTGATTGCAACAACTACTGGGGACATCTTTGTCCTCAGCATCACAATGAAGGCTTTTGTCAAAGTGATTCTTGTGTGACTTCACTCAAATGATTACCAGAGACCAGGCACATGCTCAGTACCAGGTGAGACAGGACCTGACAGGGACTTTGTCAGGATGCACAAGGACGGACAAGAGTGACAGACAGTTATGTGGGAAGCTATGGCCCTCATAGCCTAGAGGCTGCATGGCTGCAGCTATCCTTGGGGACTTCACCATCTCAAGCATGCAATTGCATGGCTGCTTCAGTGGAGACTTTAGTAGTGACCAGGTGCAGCACTCTCAGAGCCTGCTAGATAAGCACACAGACCTGGTCTTCATTATCCTGTCGACTCAAGATATCTCGGACCACACAAAAGTTTCAATTTCAACACACTTTGTCTTGATTAAGCCAGTGAGAGATCACTAGTCTATAGTCCAGCGTAGCAATCAAGATATTTCTGGATGGACTAATGACAGATCTCTGATTTCTAGCAAAAAGGCAATATATTTTATAGCCCTTATGTGCATAACTATTTCACATGTTTCAGTCCCACACAATGTAATGTTACTACCTCTAGTTAAAGTCTCATAACTCAAAAGTAGATAATCAATACACCTAATGTTGTTCACATAAGTCAAACAAAGCTATTGATTTAAATGTTACTACATCTGATGCTATTATCATGTGTAAGAGTAGATAAAGAAAAGCAGGTTTCAATATTATATTCATTAAGGATGACAACAGCTCAGTCTGAGAGGCAACATCTCCAAGGTTATGCTGAGAGCCTGTATTTTTTAATTTATTCTCACAGTCGTTGCGACTGCAACTGCCATTTTAAATTTGGAAGGCAAACTATTATTGCAAAATTGGGACTTACAAAATGGAAGCTTTTAATTGATGATTCCCCTATACTTTATCAACCATATCTGTTACTCCTCACAATGGAAGGTAGGGGGGAGGACGGGTGAGTTGAACTCACTCCAGATAACCTTTCCTCAAGGCAGCTGGGTGGTGCTAGGAGACCGAGAAAGAACAACACATAGACCTCTTAAAAGTTTCCTTTCTGGACACTGCAGAAATGATTGCGTCCTCCATCTCTATCATACCTACCCCCTTCCAAATTATGGAAGTTCAAGCCTAAGAGGGTCCCATCTGGCAAGGACACCCTCAGAATGTCTAGTCCACCTAGGCAAATGTCCAAGATTGTCCAACTAAACCTGTAGTCACATGTAGGCCAGACCAGGGGAGGATGGCAGTTTCCTTCTCTAAAGGACATTAGTGAACCAGATTTTTTTTTTCCCAGCAATCAACAATGGATTCATTGGTCATGGCATAAGGATATTGAAGCTTGTAATATTAAGGTAACTGCATTTCCTACTTTGAATACTCTACATTTAACCATTCAGGAAATAAAGAAGATGAATGTTATTCCTGAGAACCATACAGCATTCCTGAGCTGGGAGCCTTCCATTGCAGCGTAGGATCAATGCTGGAGGTCAAACCATACCTCTTTTGACATTGGTGGCAAAACAAGGTAACTAAAGGTCAGTTAGCATGTTGTTGGGACAACTTTAAAATTTATTATAAATGTTTAAATAGCAGTGCATGTAGAAATACATAAATGATCAAGCAAAGCCAGTGTGCTTCATGAAGGGGAAATCAAATCTGACATGTTTACTAGAATTCTTTGAGGTGTTAACAAAGAGAATAATAAAGGGGAAGCAGTGAATGTGACATTCAGAAGGTCCCTCACATTAGGCAACTTGATAAGGTAAGAGCCCATACTATTGGATATGGTTTATCATCTAATTAAGGTAAAACAATGCCAAAAGGGATTGACAAAGTAGACATAGACAGCATGTTGCCTCATATGAGGCAATCTACAACAGAGGTCATAATTCTAGGATAAGGGGTAGCAGATTTAAAACAGATGAAGAAAAATATCATTTCTCAAAAGTGTGGTGGATTCCAGGACGTTGAGTGAATTTGAGGAGAAAGACAGACTTTTAATTAGTAATGGATTGAAGTGTTATGGAGAGTAGGCAAGAAAGTTTACCTGAGGCCAAGATGAAATCAGCCTTGATTGTACTAAATGGTGGAGCAAGCTTCAGCAGCTGGTTATGTACTTTGGCAGGAAGAAGACGAGCTGAATATAGTTGAAATGGAGAAAGATTGCGGAAAGCTATAGAAGAGAGGTACTTGGGAGCCCTCACCCATGAGTGAAATAAAGCATCCAAGTTCAGTGAGTAATAAAAGGAAAAGTAAATGAAACATTTGGCTTTATTTTTAAGGGAACGGAATATAAAAGTAGGGAGCTTTTGCTAAATCCATACTGGCACTACTCAAACCACACTGGAATATTGAGAAACGGGTTTTAGGCCTTTTATCTAAGCAAAGATATATTGGCATTGAAGGCGATCATGAGAAGGTTCACTAAGCTGATGGAAGGATTGTCTTATAAGGAGTGGTTGAGTAGTTTGGACCTGTTGTTATTGGAATACAGAAAGAAAATTGGACTGACTGAATCATTAGCATATTCTCAGAGTTCATTCCCCTTCTAGCAGAGTCTAGGACAGAGCGCATAATTTCCAGAAATAAAAGGTCAAACATTTAAGACAGATGCAGAGGAAATTCTTCTTTCAGATGGAGGTGAATCATGTATTGTTTTACCAGTTGTCAAGACTGGATCATTAAGTAAATTCAAGGCTGAGACAGACAGATTTTTAATTAGTCAGGGAATAAAAGGTTGTAGGGAAAACTCAGACAAGTGAAGCTGAGAATTATCAGATCAGAAGAAAGTGAGGTCTGCAGATGCTGGAGATCAGAGCTGAAAATGTATTGCTGGAAAAATGCAGCAGGTCAGGCAGCATCCAAGGAACAGGAAATTCAACATTTCGGGCATAAGCCCTTCTTCAGGAAAATTATCAGATCAGCCATGATCTCATTGAATGGTAGAACAGACTTGATAGAAGCAGAAGTAGGTATTCCGGAGTTAAAAGATCCAAAGCATCTTTAACAAGCTACCTAGATAATGCAAGTGTGCATGGTAAGTGATTGGGTGAGGATAGGCTAGTGGGTGTGTAAAAGGATGTGTTTGCAAGTAAGTGGGAAGAGTAAAAGTGAACAATAAATTGGTGATGGCTAGGGTGACAGGTAGCAATCTGAGGGTTGTAGGGTGGCTTAGGGGAGTTTTAGATGTGTTGGCTCAGCATGATATCAGGTTGGTTTGAGTCAGGGGTGGTTATATGATGGTGTTGGATCATTGTGGGGGTGGGGTTCAGGGCAGTCTGAGAGATGTTGAGTTGGCTTGGTTGGTTCAAGGTACATGTGGGCATTGAGATTAGGGTCTTGTCAGCTTGGTAGATTTCAAGTCAGCAGGAGCCAAATTGGGAGTGTTTGGTTCAGATCACATTTGGGAGAGTGTAGAGGCTGTTGACTCAGGGCAGGTGGTCAGACGACCATGAACTGGGGAAGGGAGTGTCATGGGGTTGTTAGGGTTGGCAGTGGGGAATGGTCTGTGGGGAGTTAGGGGTGTCAGTTTTAGAGAAGGGAGTTGGAGGAGGTTTTACAATTTATTTGATAACCATTCAGGTAAATAAGACAGAACCTTTCAAATTCATTCTCTAACTCTAATTCAAATTCGTAGCGTCCTCTGGAGGATTCCAGACAAGGGGGGAATTGCCTGTTGAAAGTTCAAACTTTCTAGTGATTCCCGGGTAGGGCGGTGCATTATTAGTTGTGTGGTCCTGTCGTACATATTCCTGAATACATTACTGCAGTGACTGTCTTCCGATCAGAAGGGGCGGCATCAACCACCAATGGTAACTGTTTCTGTGAACAAAAGAAAATTTCAGAAATGACACCCACCTTTGCCATATTTTGCAATAATGTGAAATAGATGAATTGTTTGGTCCTTGAATGCGTCTTGCAAGGTACTCGTTGGGTGATCTTTGTGTTTTTCTTTACTACACTCATCACATATTGGAATCTTGTCAGACAGACAAAACATTGACAGATTTGAATCAGGATGGTGGAAACACTTCATCAGCGGCTCCCCACCTGAAGGATCGCGAAAATTATGGTCCGTGTAAGTTTTGTCGTGCTGTTTTAAACAGTCCCTGCAGAAATTTAGATCACAGGTTTCGCATTTCTTCATCGCAATCTGTCTATTTTTCGATTCACAAAGTTGGCAATAAGGTTGTCTTCCGGCTGCTTTCTTCTTTGATGATTTTTTGCGCCGCTTTTCCAACCTGTTGAGTATCTCGTTGAGCAGGAAGTTCTCAGGGAACTTGACTTTTTCAGTGCTGGCAAAATAGTGATTCTCGCGGCAGACTGGACATGTGACAATAGCGTGCTTCTTCACACCCTTGTTGGATATGGTCTTTTGTCTTGGAATGCAGTGTTCACAAATGCTGTGGTTGCATGGCAGTAATTGCGCTTTTGAGTACAGCTTTCTGCAAACTGGGCAAGTGAGTTCGTCATATATTGGTGGCTTCAATTGTTTCTTTTTGCGTTTAAAATATAGACTTTGTGAATTGCTCGGGCTGGAAAATAAAAAAAGACACATTTCATTTAATAATCATTATTAAATTGATTATTGCATCCTACATTAAAGGCTTCAATGATTCGCTTTTTCCTTTGGGGCTGAAATCCATACATCCACAAACTTTGATTTGGAGATGCCGGTGTTGGACTGAGGTGTACAAAGTTAAAAGTCGCACAAACACCTGATGAAGGAGCGGCGCTCCAAAAGCTACTGTGCTTCCAGTTAGACCTGTTGGGCTTTAACCTGGTGTTGCGTGATTTTTAACTCCATAAACTATAGAATAATCAATCTGTATAAAATATAGGAAAGTAATGTTCTGCTGTTGTAAAGTTTATTAACCATAGCAATGATTCACATGACTCAGATAATCAAGAAAATCAGGTTCAATCTAAATACTTTCTAAAAATAAAAAGGCAACTGAACTGGCATAATAGTTTTATCCTGCCGTCTGACACTAATGAGTCAAACTAATTGAAATTTTCCATTCTCTGGAGGCTGCAAGGGTCATAAGGTGAAATGGGCGTTTTGTCAGTCCCACCTAGCTCCCAGTTGGATAAATTCACGTCACATTCCTAAACTAATGCAACTAAAATTTGTCAATTACACTAAAGCAGGGTTTTCAGAAAAAGCAGCTAGGTTGTGAAAATATTATTATCAGTGCAATGGGAAATACTCTTCTGAAGTTGGAATGAAGACATCACCAAGCCAGGGCAGAACATCCACAGCATTTTATCTTTTATTTTCCTCTGAATATATTTAAGAAAAGGGAGGAATTTATATAACATCTCCATGATCTTGGGCTATCTCTCAGAATTTTGTAGCTAGCACATTTTTTTTCAGCTTCGTATGTGAAACGCAGTCGCGTTTTTATAAAACAGAGCTTGGTTCCATGAACGGTATTAATAAATGACTAGGTAAGGTAATCTGATATTCGATGGCCTTGGTTAAGGAATTAATAAAACAAGAATATACACTTTTTTTTACCAGTTTAGCACAGTGAGAGCTTTTACATCTAACAGAGGGAAAGGACAGGAACTTGCTTTACTATCTCATCTGTAAAATAACAACTCCAAAGGATTAGTTGTTCATGTAGTTACTATACCTTACTGATTGTATACAGATATCTCAAGGGTCGGGATTGAGACCACTGATGGGTGAGTGCACCACCACAGAGCAATTGAAAAAAATGTAAATATTAAGGTATCTTACAGATGAAATATTAAGCCAAAGAGAAATAAGAGATCACACTAGAGTCATAGAGATGTACAGCATGGAAACAGACCCTTCGGTCCAACCTGTCCATGCCGACCAGATATCCCAACCCAATCTAGTTCCACCTGCCAGCACCCGGCCCATATCCCTCCAAACCCTTCATATTCATATACCCATCTAAATGCCTCTTAAGTGACAATTGTACCAGCCTCCAATACTTCCTCTGGCAGCTCTTTCCATACATATAACTCCCTCTGCGTGGAAAAAGTTGCCCCTTCGGTCGCTTTTATATCTTTCCCCTCTCACCCTAAACCTATGCCCTCTAGTTCTGGACTCCCCCACCCCAGGGAAAAGACTTTGCCGCTTTACCCCATCCATGCTCCTCATAGTTTTGTAAACCTCTATAAGGTCACCCCTCAGCCTCCGATGCTCCAGGGAAAACAGCCCCAGCCTGTTCAGCCTCTCCCCAGAGCTCAAATCCTCCAACCCTGGCATCATCCTTGTAAATCTTTTCTGAACATCTTTCAAGTTTTACAACATCTTTCCGATAGGAAGGAGACCAGAATTGCACGCAATATTCCAACACTGGCCTAACCCCCAATGTCCTGTACAGCTGCAACCTGACCTCACAACTCCTGTACTCAATACTCTGATCAATAAAGGAAAGCATACCAAATGCCTTCTTCACTATCCTATCAACCTGCATCTCCACTTTCAAGGAGCTATGAACCTGCACTCCAAGGTCTCTTTGTTTAGTAACAATCCTCAGGAACTTACCATTAAGTGTATAAGTCCTGCTAAGATTTGCTTTCCCAAAATGCAGCACCTCGCATTTATCTAAATTAACCTCCATCTGCCACTTCTCAGCCCATTGGCCCAGCTGGTCAATATTCTATTGTAATCTGAGGTAACCCTCTTCGCTGTCCACTACACCTCCAACTTTGATGTCATCTGCAAACTTACTAACTGTATCTCTTATGCCTGCATCCAAATCATTTATGTAAATGACAAAAAGTAGAAGACCCAGCACCGATTCTTGTGGCACTCCACTGGTCACAGGTCTCCAGTCTGAAAAACAATCCTCCACCACCACCCTCTGTCTTCTACCTTAGAGCCAGTTCTGTATCCAAATGGCTAGTTCTCCCTGTATTCCGTGAAATCTTACCTTGCTAATCAGTCTCCCATGGGGAACCTTGTTGAATGCCTTACTGAAGTCCATATAGACCACATCTACCACTCTGCCCTCATCAATCCTCTTTGTTACCTCTTCAAAAACTCAATCAAGTTTGTGAGACATGATTTCCCATGCACAAAACCATGTTGACTATCCCTAATCAGTCCTTGCCTTTGCAAATACATGTACATCCTGTCCCTCAGAATTCCCTCCAAAAACTTGCCCACCACTGAGGTCAGGCTCACTGGTCTATAGTTCCCTGGCTTGTCTTTACCGCCCTTCTTAAACAGTGGCACCACGTTTGCCAACCTCCAGTCTTCCAGCACTTCACCTGTGACTATTGATGATACAAACATCTCAGCAAGAGGCCCAGCAATCACTTCTCTAGCTTCCCACAGAGTTCTCGGGTATACCTGATCAGGTCCTGGGGATTTATCCACCTTTACCCATTTCAAGACATCCAGCACTTCCTCCGCTGTAATCTGGACATTTTGCAAAATGTAATTATCTAATTCCCTATGTTCTATATCTTCCATATCCTTTTCCACAGTAAATACTGATGCACAATACTCATTTAGTATCTCCCCCAATTTCTGCAGCTCCATACAAAGTCCGCCTTGCTGATCTTTGAGGGGCCCTATTCTCTCCCTAGTTACCCTTTTGTCCTTAATATATTTGTAAAAACTCTTTAGATTCTCCTTAAATTATATTTGCCAGAGCTATCTCATGTCCCATTTTTGCCCTCCTGATTTCCCTCTTAAGTATACTCCTAATTCTTTTATACTCTTCTAAGGATTCACTCGATCTATCCTGTCTATATCTTACATATGCTTCCTTCTTTTTCTTAACCAAACCCTCAATTTCTATAGTCATCCAGCATTCCCCATACCTACCAGCCTTTCCTTTCACCCTGACAGGAAATGTACTTTATCTGGATTCTTGTTATCTCATTTCTGAAGGCTTCCCATTTTCCAGCCGTCCCTTTACCTGTGAACATCTGTCCCCAATCAACTTTTGAAAGTTCTTGCCTAATACAGTCAAAATTGGCCTTTCTCCGATTTAGAACTTCAACTTTTAGATCTGGTCCATCCTTTCCCATCACTATTTTAAATCTAATAGAATTATGGTCGCTGGCCCCTGTCCATTTCGACTTGACAACTGATTATTTAACACAGTTTTAATTAACACATTGAGAGCTTCACAGTTGCATAGCACACATCAAACCTAAAACATTCATAGAATAGTTATCAGGATGTGAGGGATAAAGATAGGCCAGAGACCCTCAGCAACATGAACCCCACGCCCCAACACAAGCACACGCGCACACACACACACACGGGAAAACAAAAGGAAATTATTAAAAATGTTGAGGGCAGAACAGTAAATGTTGTTTACTTTGACAAGGTTCTGCACAGTAGAGTCATTTGTAACGTCAGGTCACTGGGATTCAGGATGAGCTTGCCAGTTGGATCTTTGATTGGTTTCACAGCAGGGGACAAAAAGTAATGGTGGGAGGTTGATTTTTGGACTGTAGGCCTGTCACCAAAGGTTTTCCACAGAGATTGGGTCTGGGTTCTCTTTTGTTTGTCATTTATTAAAAATGATTTGGATGAGAATATAGAAAGCATGGTTAGTAAAGTTTGTGGACGGCAACAAAATTGGTGGCATAGTAGACAGTGAAGAAGGTTTTCTAACGTTACAAAGGGATCTTCATCAAATGGTCAATGGGCTGAAAAATGGCAGATAGAATTCTATCTGTATTGACATGAGGTATTACATTTTGGTGCAACTAACAAGGGTTGGGCTTATACAATTAACGGTAGGGTCTTAGGTAGTATTGTAGAACAAAGAGACATTGGGGTTCAGGCGTGTAATTCTTTGAAGTTTGCATCACACTTGGACAGGGTGATTAAAAAGGCATTTAGCGAGTATGCCTTCACTGCTCTAAACCTTTGATACTGGAGTTGGGCAGTCTTGCTGAGCTTGTACAGGACATTGATGAGGTCTATTCTGGAGTACTGTGTCCAGTTCTGATTGCCCATTTTAAGAATGGTATTATTCAGATAAAAAGGGTTCAGAAGAGGTTTACCAGGATGTTGCTTGGTATGAAAGGTTTAATTAAATAATAAAGATAGGCTGGAACTTTTTCCACTGGAGTGTAGGAGGTTAACAGGTGACCTAGAGTTTTCGTGAGGGGTATTGATCAGTTAATGGTTGCTGGGAGATTTCAAGACTGGGGGCATATTTTTAAGGTAAGAGGAGAGACATATTAAAAAAGATACAAGTGACAGTTTTTTTTACATGAAGGATGGTTCATGTGTGAAAAAAACTTCCTAAGGAAGTATTGGATGTGGGCACACTTACAACTGAAATACAAGAACAGGAAAGGTTTGGAAGGATATAGGCCAGGAGTAGGCAGGTGGGACTAGTTCAGTTTGGGATTATGTTCGGCACAGACTGGTTGGATCAAAGGGTCCACGTCTTTGCTGTGTGAAAGGTAAAAGAGCGATGAATGGCTTATAACAATCTTAGAATCAGACTTAGTTCTAACTGAGAAAACTATTATTGGGTAAACTGCCAATGAATGTCTTTGGGAAGATATTTAGTAACAAACCCAGACTCACCAATTTCACAGACTACTGGATTCAGTGAAAAAGGACTCCTTCCATGTTGGAAGTTAGAATCAGATCAGAACCTCATGGTGAATAGAGCCTATGACCACTGAGACCATGTTGCCTTTTTGGAAGTGCCAGTGGGCTCTTCCCCTGGGATCAAATCGTCCAAAGCCTAGAATCATTGCTCAGATGAAGGCAGGACAAGGTTTTATGAAGAGGAGAGAGAACAGCAGCAATCTCAATCCTGCATCCCTCAATCTGGTATTAAAGGGACCCTTCCCAGGAGCTTGCAACTGACCCTGCATTGGGTTTACCTGTCATTTCCCACATAATAAGCCTCCCAATCTGCTGCTAGATTTACATCGGTGGTCTTGCATTCATTGTGCATTAGCTGCCTTCAAAAGATTTTATTCCCAATGGGACGGGAACGTCATCCACAGGCCTTACCTCCACAGACTTCATGAGGATGAATACAAGGAGGTGCTGAGGTCTTATCACTCTCCAGCTTGATTAAAATGTCTGACAGCTGTTAAACCTGCTGCTGGGAATAATGCAAGTCAACCCCACAGAATCAGACTTGGTGAGCTTTTCATTGTGAAACATCTCCTTCTGTCTCAATGAAGAAGACTTGTAGGCAATTTTAAATTTTAAAGTCTGGTTGAAGATTTGTAGCTCAGGTGTCCGTTGTTGTGGTTCTGTTCGCCGAGCTGGAAGTTTTTGCTGCAAACGTTTCGTTCCCTGGCTAGGGAACATCATCAGTGCTATTGGAGCCTCCTGTGAAGCGCTGCTTTGATGTTTCTTCCGGTATTTATAGTGGTTTGTTCTTGCCGCTTCCAGGTGTCAGTTTCAGCTGTAGTAGTTTGTATGTGGGGTCCGGGTTGATGTGTCTGTTGATGGATCTTCTTGCCGTTTCCGGATGTCAGTTTCAGCTGTAGTGGTTTGTATATGGGGTCCAAGTCTATGTGTCTGTTAATGGAGTTAAACTATGAAAGTAACCACCCCAACACACACAAACGAAGCTGCATCAGGACACTATTCAAAAGAGCCACAACACACTGCAGTACACCAGAACTGCGAAAAGAGGAAGAGGAACACCTATACAAGGTATTCGCCAAAAACGGATACCCACGCAACTTTATCACCAGATGCCTAAGAGATAGACCACGGAACGAGGACATGCCACAACCAAAAGGACTAGCCACACTACCATACGTCAGGAGCGTCTCAGAACTGACAGCCAGACTACTGCGACCCTTAGGACTCATAACAGCACACAAGCCAACTTCCACACTCAGACAACAACTCACTAGAACGAAGGACCCAATAGCCAGCACGAGCCAAACTAACGTAGTTTACAAAATACCATGCAAGGACTGCACAAAACACTATATAGGACAAACAGGAAGACAGCTAACAATCCGCATCCATGAACATCAGCTAGCCACAAAACGACATGACCAGCTATCCCTAGTAGCCATACACTCAGACAACCAGGAACATGAATTTGACTGGGAAAACACTATCATCATAGGACAAGCCAGACAGAGAACAGCCAGGGAATTCCTAGAGGCATGGCATTCATCCACAAACTCCATTAACAGACACATAGACTTGGACCCCATATACAAACCACTACAGCTGAAACTGACACCCGGAAACGGCAAGAAGATCCATCAACAGACACATCAACCCGGACCCCACATACAAACTACTACAGCTGAAACTGACACCCGGAAGCGGCAAGAACAAACCACTATAAATACCGGAAGAAACATCAAAGCAGTGCTTCACAGGAGGCTCCAATAGCACTGATGATGTTCCCCAGCCAGGGAACGAAATGTTTGCAGCAAAAACTTCCAGCTCGGCGAACAGAACCACAACAATTTTAAATTTTCCACATCGCGTGAAAAGCGATGTATCACCTTGTGTATTTCTACAATCCCATTAAATAAATTGTATTTTCACAATTACTATTTGTATAGTACTATGAAAAAGTAAGCAAAAAGGCATCAACAGGATAATTTGTACCAGTAATTTTTAAAAAATGAAGTGTGGCAAATTGCATTCTTATTAGCAAAGTCCCTGGATGATTCTTTTTTTTAGGAAGTAAGTTCCTTGGCTTCATATTGTTTTTGATGGAAACCATAAACTAGCTGCCTAGAAACAAACAGTGTAATGTGTAATTACTTACTGAATGTGAAAATATTGAATTAGAGCAAATCACACAACATAATATTCAAAGTTGTCTGTACTGGAATTAAACATGTGGTTTATAAAACTAAATTCTATTTTTCTTATTGGAAAGATTCATTGATTAACATAAGCTGCTACTTACTAACAAATTTCTCTGTCATCATATGGAGATTTCCAACAAAAATAGTTGGTAGCACTGTCCCTACGAAGCATTGGCCCTTCTATTGACTTTGATGGTATACTACTCTCACCTGCTGCTAGTTTAAGAGAACCTGGTGTTTCTCTGACTAATATTGGTGACTCATGCATTTCAAAGTTCATACTATCCATGAGTGTCCCTTTGCTAAATTCCCCTTCAACCCTTGTTTCCTTTACTTCCTTTTCATCTTTCATCATTTCTCTCCGGCTACTTCCCTTAATTCCTTTAAAATAGCCCTCATTGTCAAACGCTCCTGAACTCCTGGATGCTATTACAGGATCTGTCAAGACACGATTAACTCCTCTGCTACCTTCAGCTGTTGCATGCTTGTCTACCCCCTGATTCTTGTACCATGGATTCATCTCCAATGACTATGGGACTAACTGTAGAAGACGTAAGTAAGCACTTAACTAAATTCCAGTTAGCTATAAATGCCAGCTCTTCTTCATTAACACCAATAATCCTTACACCACTAGCTGCCAAGATGAAATTCACAGTACTGCGCAACAATGACAGATGGATTGTCAGCAATCCAATTGGTATCCCCAGTAATTTCTTAAAATGCCTTGAAATCCACAACAACCTCAACCTTACTTTTGTGGCCCTCCAGTCCCCTGCCCAATTCATTATACACTGACCGGTAGGGGTTGCAAGCATCACAGAATGTGCGACATCACAAAGTGGCCACAAACCTAAAACATATGTCACTAAGTTTATGACATCACAAACATGGCATCGAGGAAATAAAAATAAAATTATGTGGATGCTAGAAATCTGAAACTAATCTCAGAAAATAGTGGAGACGCTCAGTTGTTCTGACAGCGACTGAGGAGAGAGAAACAGAGGTAATGCTGAGTTGGACATTACTCTTTTGTAGAACTCATAGAAGACAGACTAAAGGGCTGAAACATTGGACAGGCCAATCGCCAGGACTGAAAGATGACAAAATAAATATAAATGAGGAAGGCCAGCATCCCGCTTTATTTATCCACTGAAACATCCAGTTGTTTCTAATGTAACTCCAAGGTCTTGCATTACTCCACTCAGCACTTTTACAACATTCTACAATTTTAAAAAAACATCATAGCTGCCTGGCCATCATTGTGGACAGATACAGTGAGGGATGGGCTTCAAGTTGGTTAAAACATGGCTACCCATTCCTGTCAGGGAAACAGCTACTGTGAGGGATCAACCTGCTGATTGGAGAATTCAGCAGCTAGCTGTTTATTCAATGACAAAACCTTCCCGAGAATGCTTCGGAGGCAGGATGGTACTAACACACCAACACACTGGTCTGTGGCATGAAATTACCCAACTCACTTGTAGCCACCTCAGTTCATTTTAATCAGCCAAACAATCAGCCTCATAGTTCCTCCTAGATCTGTCTGTGGTACTTAAAGATTTTAGCTAAATTCTGGTGACTAGAAAAGGATGTAATTCTTAGAATATAGTACTGTATAAGTTTGGGTATGGGTTTAATTTTGTTATTTTGGTTAGGTTTTATTTGTTTTGTTTGCTTTCAGATTATTGGACATGTAAGTCTTGAGATTCCACACAATCAATATATTTGTAGAGATGTAAGTACAGTAGTCTCGACTTATGAACTTAGTCCGTTCCGGGACCCGGTTCGCGAACCGAAAAGTTCGCGAACTGAATCAATTTTTCCCATTGTTCGGATAGCGTAAGAATGCTTGGACGGCTGTTCACAACACACGGACCAAAGACGAACTGAATGAGATAACACGGGGCCCGAGAGCTTTTGTGTTCAACAAGCACATAGCAAATCCGCACACGGGCTTTTTGCGTTCATACCTTCGTTCGTACCTTGCATTTCGTACGTACATTGAAGCAAAATTTTACGTACAATCCTGTTCGTAAATTGATTTGTTCATGAACGGGGTCGTTCGTATGTCAAGGCGCCACTGTACCATAATTTGCAGGATCACCTTATTCAAGTCCTGGGCAAAATGAAAGTTTTGAGCTGCAGGCAGCTCATGTTCTTCTCATTGAGTGCTAATCGTATGATAAGGATAGGTGAAACAATAAAGTGTGTTCTTTATCTGAAGTTAAGAATAAATGCAAATAATGTTCATTAAGAGACTAAGTTCATGTGTCTGGCTCCCACACCTGCCCCTCTGGACTGAATACAAGCCATTGGACTAATGCCTCACAACTTGTTGAGTTTGTAGTAGGTGATAGCAATGCACGTTATATCACCTTAAAATTATATGTATGTCATCAAAACCAGGGTACTTGGAAATTATAATACTACCTTTTAATAGTTTTAATAATATTTTTTAAACTCTAATAAGTATTCATAACTTCTGTTATTGATGATAACTTCTAAGCGTACGAAATATCATTCTTTCATATCTCAATTATTTTTGAGAAAAAAAGTCAAAGCAACAGCAGTTTTAAAAGGGAGAAGAACAGACAAAAGAAGCACATGATGAAGTCATCGCAGGAGAGTGAGAGGGAGAACCTGCACAGAAACTGCCTTTGCTGTTTGAATTCATGTATCGCTGGACATTGAAGTGTGTCTGGGAAAATGAACCAACAGTGAAATTCACAACTGGTCTTGGAGGAATTGTTGGGCAAAGTTCAGCACAGAATCAGATAAGTTAATCATTGTTTTAAGTGTGGCCTACAGACAATCTGCAGCAGTGAGTAGAGTGGGTTCTTTCTTGATTATATGTTTTTGGAGCTGAAAATGTGTTGCCGGAAAAGCACAGTAGGTCAGGCAGCATCCAAGGAGCAGGAAGTGTCCTGAAGAAGGGCTCATGCCTGAAATGTCGATTCTCCTGCTCCTTGGATGCTGCCTGACCTGCTGCGCTTTTCCAGCAACACATTTTCAGCTCTGATCTGCAGTCTTCACTTTCTCCTATATGTTTTTGGAGATAAGTCTCTTGATTAAACTTAAAATATAAGCCATAATTATTAATTTAACCTGGGGCAGTGTTTGTAGAGAAATAATACGGTGTTATTTTCTGGGTCTGTAGGTTGTGAAGGAGCAAAAATGGCCTTTAATAGAGTGATATGTATTTATTGTCAGTTGTGGGAGTTTAAAGAGAGTTTAAGGGATACTGAGGATTATATCTGCCATAAATGCTGTTGGCTGTGAATCTTATCAGATCGAGTGGATCGATTGGAGAGACAGTTAGAAGCAATGAGGGATTTGCAACAGCAACAGTTATAGGAAGGGGGGAAAGTCTCAGATACAGTCACATAGATGGGTTAACTCCAGGAAAGGTAAGAGAGGTAGGCAGCTAGTGCAGGAGTCTTTTGTGGATATACCCATTACAAACAGGTATGCTGTTTTGGAAAATGTAGGGAGTGATGGATTCTCAGGGGAACGTAGCATGAACAGCCACGTTTCTGGTATTGAAACTGGCTCTAATGCAATGAGGAGTACGTCGGGTTCCAAGAGATCAATTGTGTTAGGAGATTCTCTAGTTTGAGGTACAGACAGACGTTTCTGTGGCCACCAGCGAAAAAGCAGAATGGTGAGTTGCTTTCCTGGTGCCAGGATCAAGGATGTCTCAGAGAAGGTTCAGAATGTTCTCATGGGGGACAGGGGTCAGCAAGAGGTCATTGTCCACATTGGAACAAATGAGATAGGATGGAAAAAGGTTGAGATTCTGAAGGGACATTACAGAAAGTTAGGCAGAAATTTAAAAAGGAGGTCCTCAAAAATAGTAATATCTGGATTACTCCCGGTGCTCTGAGCTAGTGAGGGCAGGAATAGGAGGAGAGAGCAGATGAATGCATGGCTGAGGAGCTGGTGTATGGGAGAAGGATTCACATTTTTAGATCATTGGAATCTCTTTTGGGATAGAAGTGACCTGTACAAGGAGGACAGATTGGACCTAAATTGGAAGGGGCTGAAAATGTGTTGCTGGTTAAAGCACAGCAGGTTAGGCAGCATCCAAGGAATAGGAAATTCGACGTTTTGGGCATAAGCCCTTCATCAGGAATGAGGAGAGTGTGCCAAGCAGGCTAAGATAAAAGGTAGGGAGGAGGGACTTGGGGGAGGGGCGATGGAGATGTGATAGGTGGAAGGAGGTCAAGGTGAGGGTGATAGGCAGGAGTGGGGTTTTGGAAGGGGACTAATATACCGGCAGGGAAATTTGCTAGACCTGCTCAGGAGGATTTAAACTGGGGGCCGGGATGGGGAGGGAGAGGTGGGAGGGAGGGGGTGGGATCCAGGGAGATAGTGAGGAAAGAGATCAATCTGAGACTGGTACAGCTGAGAACAGAAGCGAGTCAAACAGTCAGGGCAGGCAGGGACAAGGGAGGACTAATAAATTAAACTGTATTTATTTCAATGCAAGGGTCCTGACAGGGAAGGCAGATAAACTCAGGGCATGGTTAGGAACATGGGACTGGGATATCATAGCAATTACAGAGACTTGGCTCAGGGATGGGCAGGACTGGCAGCTTAATGTTCCAGGATACAAATGCTACAGGAAGGATAGAAAGGGAGGCGAGAGAGGGAGGGGAGTGGCATTTTTGATAAGGGATAGCATTGCAGCTGTACTGAGGGAGGATATTCCAGGAAATACATCCAGGGAAGTTATTTGCGTGGAGAGTAATAAGAAAGGGGTGATAACATAATTGGGATTGTATTATATACTCCCTAATAGTCAGAGGGAAATTGAGAAGCAAACTTGTGAGGAGATTTAGGCTATCTGTAAGAAAAATAGGGTGTTTATGGTAGGGGATTTTAACTTTCCAAACACAGACTGGGACTGCCATGGTGTTAAGGGTTTAGATGGTGAGGAATTTAAGTGTGTACAAGACAATTTTCTGATTCAGTATGTGGATGTACCTATTGGAGAAAGTGCAAAACTTGACTTGCTCTTGGGAAATAAGGGAGGGCAGGTGACTGAAGTGTCAGTGGGGGAGCACTTTGGGGCCAGCGACCATAATTCTATTAGATTTAAAATAATGATGGAAAAGGATAGACCAGATCTTAAAGTTGAAATTTTAAATTGGAGAAAGGCCAATTTTGAAGGTATTAGGCAAGAACTTTCAAAAGCTGATTGGGGGCAGATGCTCACAAGTAAAGGGAAGGCTGGAAAATGGGAAGCCTTCAGAAATGAGATAATGAGAATCCAGAGACAGTATATTCCTGTTATGGCGAAAGGAAAGGCTGGCAGGTGTAGGGAATGCTGGATGACTAAAGAAATTGAGTGTTTGGTTAAGAAAAAGAAGGAAGCATATGTAAGGTATAGACAGGATAGATCGAATGAATCCTTAGAAGAGTATAAAGGAAGTAGGAGTATACTTAAGAGAGAAATCAGGAGGGCAAAAATGGGATTGAGATAGCTTTGGCAAATAGAATTAAGGAGAATCCAAAGAGTTTTTACAAATACGTTAAGGACAAAAGGGTAACTGGGGAGAGAATAGGGCCCCTCAAAGATCAGCAAGGCTGTCTTCGTGTGGAGCCACAGAAAATGGGGAGATACTAAATGAGTATTTTGCATCAGTATTTACTGTGGGAAAGGATATGGAAGATATAGAACATAGGGAAATAGATGGTGACATCTTGCAAAATGTCCATATTACAGAGGAGAAAGTGCTGGATGTCTTGAAACAGGTAAAAATGGATAAATCCCCAGGACCTGATCAGGTATACCCGAGAACTCTGTGGGAAGCTAGAGAAGTGATTGCTGGGCCTCTTGCTGAGATATTTGTATCATCGATAGTCACAGGTGAGGTACCGGAAGACTGGAAGTTGGCTAACGTGGTGCCGCTGTTTAAGAAGGGTGGTAAAGACAAGCCGGGGAACTATAGACCAGTGAGCCTGACGTCGGTGGTGGGCAAGTTATTGGAGGGAATCCTGAGGGACAGGATGTACATGTATTTGGAAAGGCAAGGACTGTTTAGGGATAGTCAACATGGCTTTATGTGTGGGAAATCATGTCTCACAAACTTGACAGAGTTTTTTGAAGAAGTAACAAAGAAGATTGATGAGGGCAGAGCAGTAGATGTGGTCTATATGGACTTTAGTAAGGCGTTCAACAAGGTTCCCCATGGGAGACTGATTAGCAAGGTTAGATCCCTCAGAATACAGGGAGAACTAGCCATTTGGATACAGAACTGGCTCTAAGGTAGAAGTCAGAGGGTGGTGGTGGAGGGTTGTTTTTCAGACTGGAGGCCTGTGACCAGTGGATGCCACAAGGATCAGTGCTGGGTCCTCTACTTTTTGTCATTTACATAAATGATTTGGATGCGAGCATAAGAGATGCAGTTAGTAAGTTTTCAAATGACACCAAATTTGGAAGTGTTGTGAACAGTGAAGAGGGTTACCTCAGATTACAATAGGATCTGGACCAGATGGGCCAATGGACTGAGAAGCGGCAGATGGAGTTTAATTTAGATAAATGTGAGGCTCTGCATTTTGGAAATTAGCAGGACTTATACACTTAATCGTAAGGTCCTAGGGAATGTTGCTGGACAAAGAGACCTTGGAGTGCAGGTTCATAGCTCCTTGCAAGTAGAGTCACAGGTAGATAGGATAGTGAAGAAGGTGTTTGGTATGCTTTCCTTTATTGGTCAGAGTATTGAGTACAGGAGTTGGGAGGTCATGTTGCGACTGTACAGGACATTGGTTTGGCCACTGTTGGAATATTGCATGTAATTCTGGTCTCCTTCCTATCAGAAATATGTTGTGAAACTTGAAAGTTTCAAGGATGTTGCCAGGGTTGGAGGATTTGAGCTATAGGGAAAGGCTGAATAGGCTGGGGCTGTTTTCTCCGGAGCGTCGGAACCTTACAGAGGTTTACAAAATTATGAAGGGCATGGATCGGGTCGGGGAGTCCAGAACTAGAGGGCATAGGTTTAGGGTGAGAGGGGAAAGATATAAGAGACCAAAGGGCAACTTTTTCACACAGAGGGTGGTACATGTATAGAATGAGCTGCCAGAGGAAGTGGTGGAGACTGATACAGTTGCAACATTTAAGAGGCATTTGGATGGGTATATGAATAGAAGGGGTTTGGAGGGATATGGGCCGGGTACTGGCAATTGGGATTAAATTGGGTTGGGATATCTGGTCGGCATGGATGGGTTGGACTGCAGGGTCTGTTTCCACGCTGTACATCTCTATGACTCTGTGACTGTATAATTATTTTCTTTATTTTTTAAGTCTCTCTTCTCTCTCTCTTATGTTAATGTTTCTTGCCCTCTGTTTTCATGACTTCTGTACCTGATTTCACACTGGATTATATATTCAAATTTACCTTTTCATGATTAATCCATGTGCTGTTCATGAATGATTCTTCAATCCTGATTTTATAAGAAGATACACAGTTCACACAGGTCCCACACATTCTGTAGATGACACTTGATAAATGGTTGCCTGATAATTTCTAATGCAACAACCCATTACTAGTTGGTTTTTGCTGCATTTGTCCATGACAAAACCTGATCGCATGTTTGGTTTACTTGGAAAATATGACCAACTGATAAGTCTGTAAATTATTTGTCATTCCAGGTGCTTTCACAAAACCAGTTGAGGAGGTGAGGCACTGTGGAGCACAAAAAAGTCCAAATGCCACTTTCCAGTACTGATACCACTTCTGCATCTCAAGAAGTTTTTGGCAAGCTGCCATCTCCCTTTCTTTCCAAAACAGGGTCACAATCTATTCCAACCCAGAGATTTAACACCATAAGCATAGCCAACCTTTTACCAGTACATCCTTTATCTCCATCACCTTTCCTTCCACCAACATTTTGTCAGCATCTTCTGTTGTGAGCACAATTGTAAAGTACTTATTAATTAATCTTGCCTTGCTCTGCACCTACAGAAACTCATCCCCTTCATACATCCTGTTTACTATTTGCAATAGAAGATCTTTGATTTATCTTTTGTTAATTTCCATTCTGTTCTCATATTCCCTCTTTGTTAGTATTATTTTCCACTTCACTTCCTGTTTCAACTTATTGAATTTGGCCTGGCACTTGCTCTAAGAATTCGCCTGATGTGCATCACACCCTGTTTTTTTATTATTTTATATAATCTCCATTCCGTATCAGCCAAGGAGTCCTGGAAAGGGAGATGAGCAATAAAGACCAGGTACCGGCCAAATTTAAACCCTACCAGAAGTGCAGTGGTGGATGGGGATCAAGGGTTCAATTGTGATGTCCCCATAGTCAACAGCATATTTGCACCAAATATCCATATTAACTCATGGAGGCATTCCATTTGGACAAAATAAGTCTATCAAGTAATACCTTAAATAAGAGTTAAGACCTTTAGAAGAGAAGGGGATGAAGAGGAATAATCAGTGCAAATGGGAAAAGGATATGGATAAAATATCTGTATATCATCCTGATATTATTTAGTGTCTTTTTCATGTTTGACCACTTGATGGCGAATGTAGCCAAGCATACAAATTTTGTCAATGAAGGAAAGTATTTTTTATTAATGTTACTGCAGGTTTGTTGAACTCAGTAGTTAGCTCTGTTGCTGAATCACCATTGATCAGAATATTTACTGGACAGCCACTTTTATGCTGTTAATACAAAAGCAGGGTAGAGTCTGGAAGTTCTATGGTGAGTGACGAGTCTCCTGATCCTCAAAGCCTGTCCACCATGTGCAAGGTGCAAGTCAGAGAGGTGAAAGGATACCTTCCATTTGCCTGGACATGTGCAGTCCTAACAAGTTTCAAGAGGGTCCAGAATAAAGCAGTCTGCTTGATTCTGACCCATTCACCACTTTAAATGCTTCCTCCCTTCATCACCAGTGCACAGCGTTGGCAGTGTGTACCAGACGCAAGATGCACTGCAGCAACTCACCAAGGCAACACTAACACCTTCCATACCTGAGAACTCTACTGTCTAGAAAGACAAGGAAAGCATAGATGCTAAGAAGTGCACCAGCTGCATGTTCCCCTTCCAGCAACACATTGTCGACTTAAAATAAAATTGTGATTCCTTCTTCACTCACTAGGTCAAATTCCTTGAATTCCTTTCTCAAATGTGGGTACCTCTAATAGCTAGACTGCAAAAAGAGATGCACACTACCACCTTGTCAAGGGCAGTTAGGGATGGGAATAAATGCTGACCTCATGAATGATTTAAGTCATCCATAATGACTTCAAGAAAAAGGAGCAGGAAGATAAAAGGATATAGAATAAGTTAATGGGCTAAACTATAGCAGATGGAGTTAAATGTTTGGAAATGTAAAGTTATCCATTTTGCATGCAAGAAAGAAAATTAGACCATTACATAAATGGCAAGTGACTTGGAACTCGGGAGGAGCAAAGGCATTTAGAATCTGTGTCACAAATCGAAAACATCTTTGCAGAAGTAAACAAAAAACTAATGAAATGATGGCCTTTATTGCAAGTAGTATTGGAAGACAAAATAAGGAATTTATACCTCAATTATATGAAGACTTAAGCAGATACCATCTGGAATTTTGTGTTCGGTTCTGGGTACCACCTCTCAGGAAAGATATGTCATACAACACCTCAGATTGAAGGTATTTAAGACAGAGACGAAGAATTTCTTCTCTTAGTGTAATGGATCTGTAATAGGCATTCTTGGCTGCAGCAACTGTTGAAAGTGGATCATTAAGTATATTCAAAGCTGAGATGGACAGATCTTTTTTATCAGTAAACAAAAATTCTAGGGAAAGACAGGAAAATGGAGCTGAACAGGATCAGATCAGCCATGATGTCATTCAATGGGTTGAATGGCCTACTTCTGCACTTATGATCTTAATGATATCAGAGTTCAAAAGATAAGTTATGAGGACAAGTTGTATTTCATTGAGTTCAGAAAGTTGGTATGTGATCTAATTAATGGGTTAAAATGATTAATGAATAGTTCAGGGAGAATCAAGTCTTATTTTAATCTAGTCTTAAAATAAGAGGCAGATCATTTTGGATTGATATCTTGAAACCATGTTCCATGTAAAAGGTAGCAGAAATCTGAAATTCCCTTCCATCATCACCCCTCCTATCCTCAAAGAAAACTTAAATACATTTTTGGAGGCTGCAATCAATAAATTTTGATGAGATAAATTATCACAATATGATGTAGACTAAAGGGGATTACATGGAGTTGAGATACTTCATCAGATCGGCTAAAATCTGATGAAGTGGTAGTACAAGCTCAAGCTAAACCTACTCTATTCGCATATCTCCATTATATTTCAAGATTGGCTCCAATACCTCCAGACTTAGTTACCTTGATACAAACAAGGGCTTGAACATTGTTGTTTTTAATTTGCTTCAATTTATAAAGAATGCACTTTGCTAACATGCTATCATAGATGCACAATGCATACTGTTGTTTTAATTCTCCCCTATAATCCAAATATAGATTATCCTATCAGTACATGCAAAACAACTCCAGGGTGGAATATGTCTTATGAGTTATACCTGTTTGAGGGATAAGAGTCTTTCTTATCGGTCAAAATAGCTGGTGAAGCTATTAATTTACTCTTTGTTATATCACTCAGTGTTGTGTGACAATTAGGACACCATTATTTCTAGTGTTAAAGTGCCACATGAAAGGTTATCTGGCAAAGCAGGGGCTTAAGGAATAATGGGTAATAATACATACTGGTGTGAAAATAGAATTGGCTGGCTGGCAATGACCGAGAGCAAGCACAATTTGTTTTGATTTGCAGGTTGTGATGGTTATGGTCCCACACATGTCTGTGCTAGGGTCTCAGCTTTCTACAATTTACATCAATGACTGAGATAACAGGAGGGATGGTATAGTGACTAAATTTGCAGATGACACAAGGATAGGTAACAAAGTATGTCGTGGAAAGGACACAAGGAAGTTGCAGATGGCTTCAGGTATGTTTAGTGAGTGGGAAAAGGCATAGCTGATGGAGTATAAGATGAAATTGTTCACTTTGTCAGGGTCTTTGTTAAAGAGAGAACAACTACAAAATTCTGAGCTACAGAAGGATTTAGTTGTTTAATTGCATGAGGTGCAAAACATTATTGTGCAGGTACAGAACGTAATCAAGAAGGTGAATGGAATGCTATTCTTTCTTACAAAAGGAATTGAACATATAGTTAGGGATGTTGTGCTTCAGTTACACAGGAGTTTAGTGAAAACTACATCTCATTACAATACCATGTACAGTTTTGGTTTTGATATGGTGGATGTGGAAATAATGTTTGCTGTTGTGAGTGAGCCAAGAACTGGGGAGCACTGTTTTATAAGTAAGGGTTGCCCTTTTAGGATGGAATTGAAATTTTGTTTTCTTACTGAGACTTGTGCAACTTTGGAACTTTGCCTCAGAGGCAGCAAAGGCAGGGCCATGGAATATTTTTAAGACAAAGGTAGACAGATTTTTGTCAGGCAGGGGAATCAAAGGTTAGCAGGGTGAGGGGTAGATGGGAATGTGGAATTTGAAATACACAGATGTGGGAAAAGATTTGCTAATCCACAAAAGCAAATTGGCCAAATTGCACCAGGACATCCAGAATTCCCGAGCAGCTCACGAAGCAGGTCAGGCAGCCCGCAGACAATGGAATATGCCTTAAACTCCCACGGACATGACCGAGATCTGAAAGCCCTAAGGGCAGTTTCACAACCCAGCAACACCAAAGCCACACAAAGAGCAGGACATACAGGCAGGCACCACAGGACAATGGAAGCACCTCACCACTTCAGACAAGACTTTAACACCTACCTGTGAAGATGAATGGAACCATGATACTGTCAGGAAGTTGCATTGTGTGAAGGAACAGGACATTCATCCAATAAACTGCTTTCCAATTAGCACCCTTGCAACTAAATTACTCCATTTCCAGAAACATTGTAGTTTCCCATTTCTTAATCAGTGTCATTGTGCAGCAATACTATAAAATAGGTCTCGTCCTCAGCTTTGGGAAGAGAAAATCTGATCTGTCTATGCAGACTGTCAGTTCTGTGTCAGCCTGGGTCAATTTCTCTTCCAGTGATATCACTTTGTTTGTTAATTTCACTTCGAGCTGTGTTTTGTGATCTCTAACCTATTGGGCAAATTTCTCCGACAACAGATCATCTATGATCTTATTGAATAGCAGAGCAGGCAGAAGGATCTCCTGTGCTCCTACTTTATATGTTTGTATGTGGTTTCAAGTGATCTCGATGACAGTGCAACTCAAGACTGAAAGTTGTAGGATGCATTAGAAGTGAAGAATACCTGTACACCTAAAATGTCAGATCATTTACAAATTGCTGTGAAGTTTGAATGAGTCTGTGTTGCATACATCATAAATACGGAATTTTACACAAATGTCCCTGAAAGTTTTCTTCCCCAATGAACCACGTAAGAGCTCGAATTCCATTCTTAGTTACAGGAACAATATTCCACATGGTCTGTACACGTTTTGATTTAAATGTTATGTGAGAAAAGTGCTTTCATTAATGACCACTGCTGTCAACCATCTTTGCAGGAGCAATTTACTTGAATCTCAGGTACTCATTACAAATACAATAAATTGCATGAATATTTTGTTGGATCACTTTAGAGACTCATTTTATTAATGGGAAGCATCATTCCTCACACATTTCAATTAAAAGCTTGCTGAATTATAATTGAAGGCTTTAATCCTGTAATTGACTAAAGTAACTTACATTTAATTTTTTTTAAGTTTTGCTATTTCTCATGCTTGTCAGGTGAAGACTGTCATTATTGTATAATGAAATCCTTTTCTTTGGGATAAAAGATCAATGCGACTTTCACAATATTTTCCACAGCTCCCTAATATTTCCACATACTAAAAAATTAATTAATGTGGGATGTAGGCATCGCTGAATGGCTAACGTTTATTGCATGGTCCTAGTTACCCTTGAGAAGGTGGTGGAACTGCCCTCTTTAAACCACTGCAATCTGCTTACTGTAGGTTGACCCAAAATGCCCTCAGGGAGAGAATTCCAGAACTTTGACTCAGCAACAGTGAAGGGACGGTGATATATTTCCAAGTCAGAATGATGCGTGGCTTGGAGGGGAGATTGGTGATGGTATTCTCATGTATACTGCCCTTGTCCTTCTAGGTGCAAGTATTTGTGGGTTTGGAAGGATCTGAGGATCTTAGATGAATTTCTGCAGTGCATTTTTTTAAATAAATATTTTTATTGAAAACTTTTAAAAATCTTTTAAAGAACATTTATGTGCAAAAAAAACCCATCAAAACAGAAAATAAGGCAGTACAAAAAAGGCCATAACACAGTACCTTTGTTAATAAACAACCTACTATTCAACCAGAACAAATATATCTACTTAAACTAAACTACAAACATATTAAATAAATACTAACTTAAACTAAATTCAAATAATTTAAATTAAATAATATCTCACTACTTTATTCTATCTCACTCATCACACCTCCACTGAGGCTGCCATCCCAGGAAGTGCCATCTGCAGTATATGCAGAATCTGCATTCTTTTTCCCCCAGTCTCCTCCTCCCGGGGCCCCACAGGCACCCATACTGAATACCACGGCTATACCATGGCCCTAATTAATATCACTGAAAAGTCAGCGTCAATATAATTTAAAAATGCCACCATGTCTTATAAAACTGCTCCATTTTGTGGTGCACCATATTTGTGAGATAGTCTTGGGGGAGATGCTCCATCTCCAGCCTACACCACCCCATAAGACCTGGTGGTTTTTCTGACACCCAATTCACTAGAATGTTCTTCCTCATAAAGTGGGTAAGAATATTACACAATCTCTTCTCATGTTCCTCCAGAGACGGCAAATTTGGCAACCCCAAAAGAAGAAATACCGGATCCATGTTAATTTCAATTCCCAGGATGACCTTCAGCTCCCTTACTCCAGTATCTCTGGGTCTTACAACAGGACCAGTAACAGTGTGTAAGACTCCTTATACTAATTTTACATTTGGGACACCCTGATGATATGCCTCTCTTGAACTTAGCTAGCCTCTCTGGTGCCATATGAGCCCTATGAAAGATCTTCAATTGCATGGCCTGCACTCTGTTATATACTGAAATTTTCCTTACATTTCCCCAGATGTCTTCCCATACCTCTGATGAAATATCCTCTCCTAACACTCGATTCCACATCCTACAGGGTATTTCTATGTCCCCCAGGCGCGACCTTTCTGTAAATGATATAAAGTACTGAATGAAAGAGCACCGTACACCGGAGTATTCTTTTCTCCACGTCTGATTTGTAACATTGAACCAGGAGCATGATCTTCCTCTGTATATAGTCCATTATCTGGAAATATTGGGAAAGGTCCCTATTAGGCAATCCATATTTCTGACAACTGACTAAATGACATCAAGACCTTCCCCTCAAATAAGTCTCCCAAACAGAAGACTCCCTTGTTCTCCCATGCCTTAAAGCCTGAGTCCATTGTCCCAGGTTTAAATCCTTTGACTCCCACCAACAGGGTAAATGGCGAAGTCTTAGACCAATTGCCCTCGTCTTGCCTCAATATCCACTAGGCTTTCACCGTATTTAAAATAATTGGACTTTTACATTGCTGGATCACGAATTTCATCTTGTCCATGAATAATAAATTAAGTAAAGGATATCTCGACTGCAAGGCTTCAATATCAAGCCAAATTGACTCCAAATTCCCCCGTATCCAGTCACCGACATATGGTAACAAAGCACTTATTTGGTATTTCTTTAAATCCAGAATATCCACCCCTCCCTCAGCCTACAAAAGCTGCAATTTAGTGAATTTAATTAAAAGGGCGCCCGTGGCACCAAATAAAGGACCCTAGCCAACCATTCAGCCTCCGTAACAGCAACAGGAGTATTCTCATGGGGTACAACAGGCAGGGAAGAACATTCATCTCAATAGGACTGTTCGGCCAGCCATGATAATGGTAGCCCCTCCCACTGCTGCAAATCCTGTTTTATCCTCTCTCGTAGTTATACATAGTTAGCTTTATACAGCTGGTGGAAGGAATGGGTAATAAAAATGATCAAATTGAAAAAAGCTTTTGGCGACCATCTAAACAGGAACTGCATTCCATCCTTCAGATTAGGCACCTCCACTAATCCCCCTACCGGCATGGCTTCCGATTTTGTAAAAATGATCCTGTAACCCGAGAAACTACCATATGAATTAATTGTTTGGATCAGCCGGGGAACAGACTTCTCCAGATTGGCCAAAAATAAAAGGGTGTCGTCAGCATATAGAGTGATCTTATGCTCCTCCATTCCCACCTTTGGTGGTACTATTTCAGGATTCCTCCTGGTAGTTTTGGCTAATGGTTCAATTGCCAAGGTGACTATCAGTGGTGATAAAAGACATCCCTGTCAACTACCTCTTCCAATATTAAACTTATTTGACTTAATGCCGTTTGTAATGACTACCACCTTCAGGTCATTATACAGTACTGCCACCCATCTGGTAAAGGATCCCCCCAAAGCAAAGCGCGCTAGGACCTCAAATAGATATGGCCATTCTATCCGATCAACCACTTTTTCTGCATCTCAGGAGACCATCAAACCCGAATTAATCTTTGCTGGCATACCTGCACTATGTTCAGTACTGTCCTAATATTGTTGGAGGAGCTATGGCTATTAATAAAACCTGTCTGGTTTCTTTTACAATATAAGGCAGGACCTTTTCCAACCTCAGAGCCAGCGTCTTGGATAAAATTTTGAAATCTACATTCAACAACAACATTGGTCTATATGAAGCACATTCTTCGGTGTCCTTCCCTTTCTTTAAAATAAGGGAGATATTAGCCTCCCTAAGAGAAAGCGGCAGACAATCCTGTGTATAAGAATAGTTGTACACCCTCAGAAGTGGCTCCACTAACATGTTTATGAATTCTGTATAGAATTCATCTGGCCCCCTGGAGATGCCTTATTGCTCCCTGCACTTTCTGTACCGTTGTAGGGGCATTCAAAAGGGAAGCCTGCTCCATACTTATATTGGGGAGGTCAACTGCACTGTGTCTTGTAGTTAGTACACATTGCTGCTACTGAGTGTCAGTGCTGGAGGGAATGGATGTGTGTGGATGCAATGCCAATCAAGTAGGTAGCTCTGTCTTAGAGTCATAGTGCTGTTCAGCACAGAAACATAACCTTCCATTTCAACTTGTCCATGCTGATCAGATATCCTAAACCAATCTAGTCCTATTTGCCAGCAGTTGGTCCATAGTCCTCTATACCTTTCTAATTTGTACACCAGGTCAGAAGACACCCAATACCAGGTTATAATCCAATGGGTTTATTTGAAATCACACATTTTCGGAGCATTGCTCCTTCAGCAGGTGAAGTCACTCCGAAAGTTTGTGATTCCAAATAAACCTGTTGGACTATAACCTGGTGTTTGGTGTCTTCTGACCTGGTATACAAATTGGAAACATTTAGAGGGATATGGGTGACTTCTCACCTTGTCCATTCCACTCCAACACCAGCACCTCCACATCATTTTCACATACCCATTCAGATGCCGTTTTAAATGTTGCAACTGTACCAGCCTCCACCACTTCCTCTGGCAGCTCATTCCATACACACATCACCCTTGGTGTGATAAAGTTGCCCCTTAGATGCTTTTTAACTCTTTCCCCTCTCACCTTAAATCTATGCCCTCTAGTTTTGGATTCTCCCATCCCAAGGAATAGACCTTTGTCTATTTAACCTACCCATGCTCCTCATGGTCTTATAAACTTCTAAAGGGTCACCCCTCAGCCTCCAATGTTCCAGGAACAATAGCCGAAGCCTATTCAGCCTCTCCCTATAGCTCAAACCTTCCAACCCTTGCCCCATCCATGTAAATCCTTTCAAGTCTCACAACATCCTTCCTATAGTAAGGAGACCAGAATTGAACACAGTTTTCCAAAAGTGGCCCGACCAATGTCCTGTAGAGCTGCAAATGACCTGCCAACTCCTATCCTCAGTGCACTGACCGACGAAGCTAAGCATACCAAACACCCTCTTCACTGTTGTGGTTCTGTTCGCCGAGCTGGACGTTTTTGTTGCAAACGTTTCGTCCCCTGGCTAGGCGACATCATCAGTGCTCTGGAGCCTCCTGCGAAGCACTTCTTTGATGTTTCTTCCGGTATTTATAGTGGTCTGTCCTTGCCGTTTCCGGGTGTCAGTTTCAGCTGTCCGCTGTAGTGGTTGGTATATTGGGTCCAGGTCGATGTGTTTGTTGATGGAGTTTGTGGATGAATGCCATGCCTCTAGGAATTCCCTGGCTGTTCTCTGTCTGGCTTGCCCTATGGTAGTAGTGTTTTCCCAGTCGAATTCATGTTGCTTATTGTCTGAGTGTGTGGCTACTAGGGATAGCTGGTCGTGTCGTTTCGTGGCTAGTTGATGTTCATGTATGCGGATTGTTAGCTGTCTTCCTGTTTGTCCTATATAGTGTTTTGTGCAGTCCTTGCATGATATTTTGTAAACGACATTAGTTTTGCTCATGTTGGGTATCGGGTCCTTTGTTCTAGTAAGTTGTTGTCTGAGCGTGGCTGTTGGTTTGTGTGCCGTTATGAGTCCTAAGGGTCGCAGTAGTCTGGTTGTCAGTTCTGAAACGCTCCTGATGTATGGTAGTGTGGCTAGTCCTTTTGGTAGTGGCATGTCCTCGTTCCGTGGTCTATCTCTTAGGCATCTGTTGATAAAGTTGCGCGGGTATCCGTTTTTGGCGAATACCTTGTATAGGTGTTCCTCTTCCTCTTTTCGCAGTTCTGGTGTACTGCAGTGTGTTGTGGCTCTTTTGAATAGTGTCCTGATGCAGCTTCGTTTGTGTGTGTTGGGGTGGTTACTTTCATAGTTTAGGACTTGGTCTGTGTGTGTTGTTTTCCTGTGTACCCTTGTGGTGAATTCTCCGTTTGGTGTTCTCTGTACTATCACATCTAGGAATGGGAATTGGCTATCCTTTTCTTCTTCTCTCGTGAATCAGATTCCTGTGAGTGTGGCGTTGATGATCCGATGTGTTTTTAAAACTCCATCAACAAACACATCAACCTGGACCCAATATACCAACCACTACAGCGGACAGCTGAAATTGACACCCGGAAGCGGCAAGGACAGACCACTATAAATACCAGAAGAAACGTCAAAGAAGCACTTCGCAGGAGGCTCCAGAGCACTGATGGTGTCGCCTAGCCAGGGGACGAAACGTTTGCAACAAAAACTTCCAGCTTGGCGAACAGAACCACAACAACGAGCACCCGAGCTACAAATCTTCGCACAAACCTTGAACCCTCTTCACTATCCTGACTACCTGTGACTCCACTTTCAAGGAACTATGAACCTGCACTCCAAGGTCTCTTTGTTCAGCAACCCTCCCTAGGACCTTACCATTAAGTGTATAAGTCCTGCCCTAATTTGCCTTTCCAAAATGCAGCACCACACATTTATCTAAATTAAACTCCATCTCCCACTCCTCGGCGATTGGCCCACCTGTTCAAGGTCCCTTTGTACTCTGAAGTATCCTTCTTCACTGTTCACTACACCACCAATTTTGGTGTCATCTATGAACATACTAACCATACTTCATGTGTTCACATCCAAATCATTTATACAAATGCCAAAAAACAGTGGATCTAGCTCTGATCCTTGTGGCACACCTCTGGTCACAGGCATCTAGTCTGAAAAGCAATTCTCCACCACCACCCTGTCTCCTATCTTTGAGTCAATTCTATATCCAAATGGCTAGTTCTCCCTGAATTTCATGAGATCTAACCTTCCTAACCAGTCTACCATGCAGAACCTATTTCAACATCTTACTGAAGTTCATATAGATTATGTCCACCTCTCTGCCCTCATCAGTCTACTTCATTACCTCTTCAAAAAACTCAGCCATGTTACTGAGACACGATTTCCAGCGCAAAAAGCTCTGCTGACTATCCCTAGTCAGTCTTTGATCTTCCAAACATATGCAAGTCCTGTCCCTCAGGATTCCTTCCAACAGCTTGCCAACCACCGATGTCAGGCTCACCGGTTTATAGTGCCCTGGCTTTTCCTTATCACCTTTCTTAAATAGTGGCACAACTCTAACACTTCACTTGTGTCCATCAATGATACAAATGAGGGAAGGTCACTGATGAAGCAGCTGAATATAGTTGGGCCTAGGACACTACCCTAAGGAACTCCTGCAGAGATGTTCTGGAGCTGAGATGACTGACCACCAAAAATCATGACCATTTTCCTTTGTGTCAGGTATGACTCCAAACACCAGAGAATTTGCCCCCTGATACTATTGATTCCAGTTTTGCTAGGGTTTCTTAATACCACACTCAACGCAGCCTTGACGTCAAAGACTTTCACATTCACCTCACCTCTGGAATTCAATTCTTTTGTCCATGTTTGAACCAAAGTTGTAATGAGGTTGGGAGCTGAGTGGCCCTGACAGAACCCAAACTGGGTGTCACTGAGCAGGTTATTGCTGAGCAGATGCTGTTGATAGCACTGTTAATGACACCTTCCATCACTTTACTGATGATCAAGAGTAGATTGATGGTGCGGTAATTGATAGGGTTGGATTTGTCCTGCTTTTTTTTGTGTACAGGACATACCTGGGCAATTTTCCACATTGTTGGTTAGATGCCAGTGTTGTAACTGTACTGGAACAGCTTGGCTAGGGGAATAGTAAGTTCTGGAGCACAATCCTTCTGTATTGTTGAGGAAGTTAGAAAGCCACAAAGGAATCAGTTCCATCTTTTACTTGTTTTTCATGGCATACTAGGGACTCAAGGGTTAAACATTCCATTGCTGAGAGGACTGACTGCAGTCCTTTTACAAAACGAGACAGGACATCTCAGTAGGGGAGCTGACTGACTCTGAGAACTGAATCCTCGAGAGTCATGCATGTGGATTCCACTTGCAGCCTCAGGCAAAGGTATTTGTCCTCCCTGGACAAGACTGATAGCTTTGGCCATAACCCTATTAACTGCCTCCTGCTTTCATTATCTTGCTTCCTCTTCCTATTAATATAGGTATGTGAATCCCCCATTGTGAAAAAGCCAAACCCTTCTGTTTTAATCATGTGTTGATGGGAAGAGATTATGAAGAAAATGATAACCATCCCTGTAATCCATCTACTCATTATCACAGGACATTGACAATCACTGGGCATTGTAAAATAATAAAATGTAACAATAGGGTAGCACAGTGGCTCAGCAGTTAGCACTGCTGCTTCACAGCGCTAGGGACCCGGGTTCAAGTCCCGCCTTGGGCAACTGTCTGTGTGGAGTTTACACATTCTCCCTGTGTCTGTGTGGGTTTCCTCCGGGTGCTTCGGTTTCCTCCCACAATCACAAAGATGTGCGGGTCAGGTGAATTGGCCATGTTAACTTGCTCATAGTGTTAGGTGCATTAGCCAGGGGTAAATGTAGGGGAATGGTTCTGGGTGGGTTGCTCCTCGGAGGGTCGGTGTGGACTTGTTGGGCTGAAGGGCCTGTTTCCACATTTAATGGAATCTAATCTAACCAATCAACCACATCACTTATAGACCTTTTATTTAATTCCTATAAAAATACTGTCTTTGTTAGTAGAGCAGAGATTTGTGGAGAAGTGTCACCACAAGTAGACACAAGACTACTTTTGGGGACATTGACAATCTCTTGATGGCTGGCAGATAATAAATCATCTAACGTTATACCGAAACCTGGGTCGTCCGGATTTGTGGAACAAAATATACATCAACAATGTTGCCAGAATATTGTCAGGGCCCATAGCATTATCCAGCGTCACCAACTGTTTCTTGATATCACGTGGAGTGAATCGAATTGGCTGAAGACTCGTATTTGTAATACTGGAGGAGGCAAAGATGGATCATCCATTCGGTACTTAAGATTGCTGTGAATGCTTCAAATTTATCTTTTGCACTGATGTGCTGGATTCTTCTGTCATTGGCGAGGGGGATATTTGTGCTGCAGAAGGTTGCCACTATTCTATCTACAGATTCCAACCTCCAGGCAGCCCAACCACCTCTTGGAAAATGCAGATGGTACGTAAGGAGTGTCTTTAATTGTCCTCTGATTCTTTCATTGGCAGACACAACCATCAGCCAGCAGAAGCCTCTGCTCTAAAAAGATGCTGGAAATGGGAATACTGTGTACTCACTAGTAGCAAGAAATTTCCAACATACCCTGCTTTAAATCTACCTCCTCCTCAGGCCAAAAATGCAGCCAATGGTTCAGGTTGATGAATTTCCATCACAAGATATTGCAGCTATTATGGTGATTGAAGTCATCAGCATGAGTCAGAAAGCTAAGTGTTAGCTTATTATGCATCAATGGTGAAGGTAATTTCTCCAACAATTATTGATATAAGAACATTACAATATGATGTATAGCAAAGCTAAACAGCACTGACAGGAGACAATGAATGAAGTTGTGAAACAGCTTGTAAGAAGGGTCTGATAATAAGTTGTTATGGACATTTCTACAAACACAATAAAAAGAGGCTTTTAGATCTCAGTGGCCTAAGCACTAAAATGAGAACATTTTGAAGTAATGAGAAAAGAGACATAGTAGCATAATAAAAATATTCTACTCAGAGGAAGGACATTTCATCCAAGTTGTGAATACATTACGGCTACACACAGCTTCTCCGAAATGTTTACTGCAACTTCACTGTAAGATCCATACACTCTTGTAAGAAACTGTTTCATTGTTTGTTCTTGTGAATCATCTGTCCATGTGGCTAACTCTGCACACATCATTAATCATGGTTTCTCTGAGAAACACTAACTGATGTTCAATCTTACTGATACCTTCAGGTTTATGATATCTCCTGCTGTTTAAACAGTGGAGACTGTTAGATTATTAAATTCAGGGAAGCCTTGGAGTATTCCAGTTTGGAAGTTTACTTCAAGTACATTTTCAATCAGGGCAACGAATGAGTGGTGACTAAATAAAATGCTCAAGTACATTAGCTACAGTCAGCTAACTGAACGTGACCTAGCAATAAAATCTGAAATTGTACAGATCTCTGTTGTTTGACTATTTGGACACTAGGACATCTGGACCCAAGAATGTTTGTATTTCTCTTGATTTTTAAGTACATAATCTAGACAGTCACTTCAGATTCTGTCCTGATAGACAGAAACGATCCTTGTCTTAATGTGCAGAAGAACAGGAAGTTATTCGTTTGTGCTGGTCAATATTTATCCCCAGGCAATGCTGTCAGATAGTTATTTATCTCATTTGTTGATTTGGGATTTTGTCAGTGGGCTCATTGATAAAACAAAAGTGACTCCTTAAAAATATTGGTTGTAAATCACTTTGGGACACCCTCAGGGTATGCATGGCACTATGTAGCAGTAGATATCATTTGTAATATCATTGTGATGCTACAGCAATTTCATATTAATGCAGAACATATTATTTACAATTTCGTGGTAGAAATTTAAAGCCCTGTTCAAAACGTTAACGTTCTAATTTAACACGTCTGTTTTGTAGTAATGTGTACTACTGCACAACTCCACACGGGGGTGTTGCTGGATTCAAAGATTAATTCTGCAGAATGACTTGCATATCTGTTACAGCAACGCTCTGGAAAGGCAATGGACAAGAGAGAGGGAATTAAGTTCCAAAGATGGGTCAAAGCTGCACTATTATTATAGATAGCTCAAAAATCTGTATTTGTAAAGATCAGGGAACAGGATACCTCAATTCAAGACAGAAGTCCAAAGGCAAAATCAAGTGGAAGCCAAGTAAAATAATGTTCAGTATAATTATTGCAAATTTGTTTAACTCTCAGCTTCACATCTGCGAAGAGTGTGCAGATAACTTCTGTTTGTTTAAACAGATGGCCATTTGAAATAGGCCAGTCCCTCCTCCCCTCCAGGGTTTTTATCTCCATATACCACAGACCGTTCCTTGTAGTCTGACCCACGTCCTGCTTTTGAGGTCAAGGTGCTGTGTAAACAGGGTGCAGGATTACATTTCTGAAGTGAATTCCATCTGCCTCATTGACACAGTAAAGGCTAGAAGTGTGGCTGGAGTGAAAGGGCTTGCTGTTCAGGATGCTGTTTGTTTCTGTGAAACTGAGAGCCTGCTGGTGCCAGAAATTGCAGATAAACCACCTGGGTATTACCAACATGGTCTTCAGTGCTTGATACTTTTTTTCATGTTTGAGGTGATTCAGTAAAAATAACAGCAGACAGGAAGTTTCTCTAATAAGGCCTTTCTGCATGGATTTATTTTCTTTTATAAATGCGGTCATATATCTGCAATCTGTACTGGCGAGAATTGGTGCCTGGTGTTGGTCTGTGCACCCTGTGCAATCTTAGACCTGTCTATTTGACATTCCTTTTACCTCACTGATGAATGTATCTCAGTGACAGCTCAGAAGAAAAAAAATTAAAAAGTATTACTTAGAAGTGAACCTCCTGGTCATACTGGACCTGGTGAAATAAACAAGATCTTGTCAGAGATGCCTTCTCCAGGGCCAGCAGATCCATGTTTATGTCCCTATCTGTAAAAATGACCCTGAGCTTCCAGTTTCCTGCCAGTTCAACACACCATGTTCTCTGGCCAAAGTTACTGTCTCAGGCCTGTGACAGTGCTCCAGCTAGGCTCAGCGCAAGCTGGAAGAATGGCATCTCATTTTCTGCTTCAGGACCCTGCAGCCTTTCGGACTCAATTTCAAGTCAATAATTTTAAGGCCTAACGTAACTCTTTCCGTTTATTTTACCAAGCCCCATACCCAAAACTCTGTCATAACTTCAGGATGTTTTCAGCACCGCCAACTCATTTTTACCTAATCATTGACCCTACTATTAGCTTTTCTCCTTCCCTGGCTTACTAATAATCACCCCTTTGTATGCCTTTCTGCCTTTCTCTCGCTCGCTCTCTCTCTCTCTCTCTCTCTCTCGGCTCCATCTCCAACTATCTGCTCATTCCTGTTCCCTCCAATCCCTGTCATCAGCATAAACACCATCTTTTCCGAGCTACTGTTGGTTCGGAAGAAGTGTCACTAGACTCAAAAGGTTAACTCTGCTTTCTCTCCACAGATGCTACCAAACCTGTTGAGTTTCCCCAGTTTTTCTGTTTTCGTTTCAGTTCCACTTGCCCTAGAGCTTTATCATAACATGCCTAATCACATTGATTAAAAAAGTCAGATAACTTGGACCTGAATGTCTCATTCACAGTTTTGTTTTCTTACTGGGAGTGCTATAGGTGTGTGGAGACGGTGGATGATAATGACTAGAACAGGATGGAATTGGGATATACGTGGAAAGTGGAGTCAGATTTGACTTCTGACAATAATGGTAATTATTGCTTATAGCCTCTGCTTAGAGTGGTGATAGGCCTTGATGGGTCTTTCTCCAACCTTCTTGTGGGATTCGGACATTTGAAAATGGGGCCTAAGAATGTCAATGAAACCCAAAGGAGCTGGTGGGAAAGTTGAACAGACCATTTATTCACTGGTTTCTGTCCCCTTCAGGCTATATGCATGATTCGGATTGAAGCTGTTAGGAATGATTCGGTGATTTTGAGTGTCATTGATTGGTTTAACTTTTCACTGTTTTGCAAATCCTCCAGTGCTAGTGAGTCTGATTTGATCTGGCTTGCTATCTGGCTGTTGTAATAAAATTGCTGTGATTTAGGATACAGGCAGCTAAATGCTGAATTATCGCATGTTTAAAATGTCCCACCACATGCGTGTTAAGATACTTAACCCTGGAGATAACAAAGGCTTGAATCATGTTCTAGTAACAGATGAGCTGAGGTAGGGCAGAGGTGGAAGTAGATGGTCTTAGTAACGGTACAGCTACATGGTTGGAAGCTTAGCTTGGGTTCAAATATTTGATTTAATTTATTACTGTCACATGTACCTAAGTACATCAAAAAGACTTGTTTTGCACACATTACAGGTAGATCATAACATACAAAATACATAGGATAATAGAACAGAGCAAAGAATATAATTTTATGGCTGGAGAGAAGGTGCACAAAGAGTGAGATCAACATTTGATTTGAAATTTGAGAGCTCTGTTCAGAAGTCTAATAACAGCGGAGGAGAAGCTTTTATTGAATCTGTTGGTAATTGTATTCAAGTTTTTGTATCTTCTATCATGATTTGAGTTGATTATGTTAGATGCCCTCCTGAGGCATCAGGAAGGAGAGATAGAGTCCATATATAGAAGTATACAAGTATGGAAGGTTAGCTTGTGTGATGGACAGAGATGTGTTCACAATTCTCTGTAGCTTCTTATGGTTTTAGGCCATACCAAGGTGGCAAAACATTTGGTTCAACATCAGATAATTGAATAGCCAGCAAACAGACTTCATACCAGAGACCAAAGACAATACTTTTCTTATTCCCAAAATTGAACTGGGAAAGCAGAAATGTTACTCATGCAACAGTGAATGTTTAATAAGCAGTTTGAGAGTTGACAAGATAGAACAGTCAATGAGGTAGTGATAAAATAAGGCATCTGTGGATGCTCTGCTTTTGAATGATGTTGCCAAGGAACAGCATTTAGCTGAGGAGTAGGAGGAAGACAAAGATAGATACTTGGGAAACACCAGAGGGGTGAGGGAGCAGGAAGAGAAACCCAGGTAATTCTGTGGCTATGAAGAAATGAGGGCATTGTCATCCAACTAGATGATAGTGTAGAAGAGTTGGAGTTGGATAACATGGTCAATTGTGTCAAAGGTTGCATCCATGCTTGAAGGGACAGGGAGGGAAAATTCACCTTTGTCACAATAACATCGTGTATTATTTAGAATGCTAGTCGGATTTTTTAGTTCTCTCTGTGGTCCATGGGTTTCAAGCTTTCCTGATCACAAGTGAAAATATGGGTGCCACACTGGCAATTGAGGGTTCAATTTATTGCAGGGACATATGGCATGCCAGACTCTGTATTTCCAGCTGATTTCTTACCTATTAACGAGATGTACCATATTTGCTATTTGTTACGTTCATTAATTACTTGAATGTGAATAGAGAAAGTATAATTAGTAAGTTTGCAGATGACACAAAAATTGGAGGTGTTATTAATGGTGATATTGATCAACCGGTAAATTGGGCAGAGCAACGGTATATAGGATTAATCATGATAAATGTGAGGTGATGTATTTAGGGATGTCCAATAAGGGAAGGATAGACACAATGAATGGTAGGTCACTAGGGAGTGATGAACAAAGGCACCTTGATTACAAGTCCACGTATCCCTGAAGATATCAGCACAGGTAGACAGGGTGCTGAAGAAGGCACATGGGATGCTTGTCTTCATTAGCCAGGGCAAAGAATATAGGAGCAAGGAATTCTTGTTACAATTTTATAAAACATTGGTTAGGCCACAGATAGAATACTGTGCACAGTTCTGGCTGCCACACTGTCAGAAGGATGTGTAGAGGAGATTCATCATCATGAAAATCATTATCTATGAGGAGAGACTGGATTTGTTTTCCTTGGAGCAAAGGAGGCTGAGGGACCATCTAATTGAAATATTTAAAATTATGAGAAGCACAAACAGAGTAGATTGTGAGAATCTCTTCCCCACAGAAGGCATATCTGTAACCACAGGGCATAAGTTTAACATGAGGGATACGTGGTTTAACGGAGATCTGAGAATTTTGTTTTACTCAGAGGGTGGTAGAGATATCAAATGTGATGGAGGCAAGTACTTTCACGTCATTTAAGAAGCATCTGGATGAGCACTTAAAATGCCAGGAATAGTAGGGTATAGACCAAGTATAGGTAAATGGGATTAGTGTAGTTTGATGTTTGTTGCACAGCATAGATATGGTGGGCTAAAGGGCCTGTTTCTAAGCTGTTTAACACAATGACTCTATGATCAGCTTTGACATAATACATACGAATAAGGGATAGAAAGAAGCCACTCAGCACATCAAGCACAGCCTGCCATTCAGTAGCTGATCTGTAATGTTCTGAATTCCACATTCCTTTTCATTCTAATGGCCACTGATTCCTTTGCCTAACAAGATTACTGTGCCTCCATTGCCTTCTGAAGCAGAGAATTTAAAAGTTGCACAATCCTCAAAAAGAAAAATAAAATCCTCTCATCCCTGTCAATCCCTAATTTTGACACAGTATTCCCTTGAGCTGGATTCACCCACAAGGGTCAACACCTTTTTTATATCCACCTTGTCAAGTCAATTCAGAACCTTATAAACGTCAAGCAAATCATCTGCTACACTTTTGCACTCCAGTGAAAATAAACCAAGCCTGTCAAATCTTTCCTCATAAGACTACTTACTTATTCCTAGTATCAATCTTCCTCTGAACTGCCTCCAATGCATTTTAATCCTGTCTTGAATAAAGAGACCAAAACTACACACGGTATTCAGGATTCACCAATGGCCCTGTATATTCATTTCTATGTTCAACTTGTTTTATAATAAAGGCTATTACCTCATTAGCTTTCCTCATTACATGCTGTAGTTTCATATTAATCATTTGTTATTCAAGATCTAGAACACTTGGATCCTTGTGATTTGGAGATGCCGGTGTTGGACTGGGGTGTACAAAGTTAAAGATCACACAACGCCAGATTATTGTCCAACAGGTTTATTTGGAGGCACTAGCTCTTGGAGCATTGTTCCTTCATCTATTGATTCACAACCACCTGATGAAGGAGCAGCGCTCCGAAAGCTAGTGCCTCTAATTAAGGCTGTTGGACTATAACCTGGTGTTGTGTGATTTTTAACTTGGATGCTTCTGCACCTTGGAATTCTTCAATCATTTTCCATTTAAGTAATACTCTGCTTTTTGTTTATTCATGTTACCAAAGTGAACAACGTCACATTTTTCTACCTGCTAGAATTTTCTTCCCACCTACTTAATCTATCTATGTCTATTGCATCCTTATTAGGTTACATTCACAACTTACTTACAAATGTATCCTGCCTATGTGTCTTCCGGAATTCTCAAGTCATCTTTCATTGATAAATAATTATAACATGGGTTTAGAAGATGCTTAATGTAGGCAATGAAGAAATCTGACTTAATTGTCTTTGAAAATCAGTTTAACTCTTGTTTTTACAGTCAACAATACATCTGCTTTATCTATATTGCACAGGTTCTTTATTGTAGTTTTTAAAAAAAATGTAATCACATGCATTACATAATAATGTTCTGAGGGAGAAATAAAATTTGAGCGCAATCACTTTTGATGATTTATGCACTTAAATTGATTTTGGATAAATCAATAAATATAGACAGGAGCAATATATTACCATGGAGAAATAAGATCTTATATTTATGGTGCCTAATCTAAAAACAAATAACATTTCTGGGCTCACATCCTGTATGTTTATTCAGATTCCTCTGTGGTATCACTAATATACAAATTACTAAGTATGTGAGAATTATTTTAAATTTCAAATACATAAGTCAGTCACTGAGAAAATAAATCAATTTTTAACAAAATTAAAACTATGATATTTCCTTTGGAGTACATGGTCAATTTTATCAATTAATAGTGCTAAAAATGGACTGTCAAATTGCAACATTTGTCATCTGATTTTTAATAACTAAGACCTTTCAAGGACAAAATAGTTTTTTTAAGAAAGGAAAAACACTGAATTAAGATGGCTGGAGTGATCAACTGACTATGGGTTGAGCCAGTTTATGAAACCATTAAAAAACAAGCTGAGGGGAGATCCAAGATGGTGGCTACCCAGCAAGTCTGAGTCTGTAGTGCTCTGCCCAAGACTCAGGCAAAGTGGGCTGCCCGCCTCCACCACTCCTGCAAAATCATTTAAAATAGCTTTTATTTAATACAGCTAGTTATTTTGCACCAAACCTGAGCAATTTAGTGCCCCGTTAAAATGACTAAAGGAAAGAATGTCCGCAGCTCACAGCACACAGGAACCCCTCCCCAGCTGCACCAAGGCGCCCGCAGCCGCCCTGGGGGACTTACCTACAGTGGTGAGCCTTGTTGCAGTGATCTCCAAGCTTGAAGTGAAGAGCGACGCCTTCATCGAAGAGCCCAGGAACAGATGGGAATCGTTGTCAGTCAGCTGCAGAAGCACGACCGAGACATAGATAAAATCGAACGTCGAGTTGGAGGGGTGGAGCTAAAGGCTGCGACCTGTAAGGCTTCTGCAGAATCGGCCATGGGTCGGGTCCAGACTCTCGAACAGTGGGTCCGAGCCTTAGAAGATCACATCGATGACCTCGAGAATTGAGGTCGTCGAAAAAATATTCATATGCTGGGCCTTCCTAAACGGGAAGAGGAGGGCCAGCTTACAACATTTCTGGAGAAGTGGCTTCCACAGTTGTTGAATCTGGAGGCTGGATCAGGCCAGGTAAGGGTAGAAAGGGCTCAACATTTTGCAAAACGCAGGCCCGATTTGGACCAGCACCCCGGTCCAGTCCTGTTCCGGCTGCAGTGCTACAAGGAGAAGCAAATGCTCCTGGAAGCTTCCAGAAATCTCGGGAAAGATCTCAAAGCCATGACTTACAAAGGATCCAAGATTATGCTGTTTCAGGACTTTTCCCCAGCTCTGGTCCGAAAAAGGAGAGCGATTGAGGAAACGAAGAAGTGTTTAAGGGATTTAAACATTCAGTATTCCCTGCGCTACCTAGCGACGCTACGTTTTAGCCACGAGGGGTTCGTGTATAACTTCGGATTGCCAGAGAGGGCCAAGGAATCTTTGGACTCTCTTAGATAAATTGTAAGAGTTAACTCATGTGGTGAATGATGTTGTTCTGCCCTCCCCTTTCCCTGGTTCACCCTTTTTTTTCTTTTATTACTTTATTGCTTCATATTATCTCCGGGGGGAGGGGGGGCGGGGAATAGGGAGGGGGGTTTATTTGTTCTCCACTCTGTGATTTCCCCCCTTTTTTAAATATATAGCTCGGGTGGTCTAGTCACTTTAGGTGAGGAGGGGTCTCTGCCTTGTCTTATTTTTTTCTCTTTCTTTTAAAGCGGGGTTGTTTCCCCCTGTTATTTTGTATTACTATACTTAATTATTATCTGCTAAGACTGTAATTTTATAGTTTTATATGTTTATACATGGCTGACTCTAACATAATGGCCCTGAGGGTTGGTACAGGTAAACATAAAATTACCCTTTATGCAGATGATGTTCTCCTTTTTCTTAATAATCCTCTGATGTCTGTGCCTCGCTTAATCCAAGTTATTAATACATTTAGTGTATTTTCAGGCTACAAAATTAATTTTTCAAAATCGGAGGCCATGCCAATAGGTGGCCTCACTAGTATATCCCACTTATTGGACGGATCTCACTTCCCCTTTATGTGGTCTCTGGAGGGTTTCTTATACTTAGGCATTTTTATCACCCCAGTATTTGGCCAGCTATACAAGGCCAAGTTTGTGCATCTATTGGAAAGGATAAGGCAGGACCTTCAACGCTGGGGAGACCTTCCAATTTCCTGGCGAGGTAGAATAGCCCTAATTAAAATGAATGTCTTGCCCTGTCTCTTATCCCCTATGAGAATGCTCCCAGTGATGCTGCCGAGGCCGGCACTGCGCAAATTGTATGGTTGGCTTGGTTCTTTCATAGTTGGCCCCTCATTAAGTTAAGGAAGCTACAGCTTCCACAGGTAAGGGGAGGGCTGGATTTTCCAGACTTTAGGATGTATCAGTTAAGTTCCTTGTTAAGCTACATAGTCGATTGGGTCTTGTCTGACCCGCAATCAATCTGGCTGGACTTTGAGGCTTCTCAAGTAAAGTGTCCTCTTATTTGTAGATAAGAGGAAAATCATTATGGACCACTGTAAATACCCAATAGTACTAAACACAATTAAAGCTTGGAATATAATGCGGTAAAACGAGGGTAATTCACATAAAACACCCCCCTATACTCCTATAGTGGGAGCATGGGGTTTTCAACCGGAGCTCACAGATGCCATATTCAAATCCTGGAGATCCAGGGGTATCTCCTTTTTAGGGGATCTGTTTGAGGAGGGGGTCCTGATGTCCTTTGAACAACTGCATCAGAAATTTGGATTATCTAATGGAGACCTCTTTCGATACTTCCAAATTCGAGATTACTACAGAAGAAAACTACACTACTAGATAGTCTCTATAAATCAGATAGAGATCGTAGAGTGTTGTGGCCAATGGGTGTACCCTCGGTCAGCACTGTTTATCATTTATTACATGCTGAAGTGTCGGAAGATATGGACCATCTGCTTAGAACATGGGATCAGGATTTGGGGCTGGGAATTTCTACAGAAATTAGATTAGACTTACAGTGTGGAAACAGGCCCTTCGGCCCAACAAGTCCACACCGACCCGCCGAAGCGCAACCCACCCATACCCCTACATTTACCCCTTACCTAACACTACGGGCAATTTAGCTTGGCCAATTCACCTGACCCGCACATCTTTGGACTGTGGGAGGAAACCGGAGCACCCGGAGGAAACCCACGCAGACACGGGGAGAACGTACAAACTCCACACAGTCAGTCGCCTGAGTCGGGAATTGAACCCGGGTCTACAGGCGCTGTGAGGCAGCAGTGCTAACCACTGTGCCACCGTGCCGCCCAAATGTGGAATGACATCTGGGAAAATGCCAGAAAAATCTCCATTTGTAACAGAACCCAGGCCACTCAGTTAAAGATACTTCATAGGGCCCATATGGCACCGGAACGACTGGAAAAATTTAGGGCAGGAGCATCTCCAATGTGTCCCAAATGTAAAACAGAGGTGGGCACTCTTACACACTGCTTCTGGACATGCCATAAGATCTGCAAATACTGGACCAAAGTAGTAAACGCCCTGACAGAAATCTTGGGAACGGAAATTATAGTAGATCCAGTATCTCTTCTCGAGCTTACCTTCTCTGGATGTGCACGGGAGGAAATTATTTTTCATTCTCTCCTTCTGTGCAAGGAAAAATATCTGAGTAAACTGGGTGGCTGAGGGCCCTCCAGGGCCTCCGAACTGGCACAGATTAATCATGGAATGTATTCCCCTTGACTTCCTTATAAATATGGTGCACCAACAAACTGAATTATTCTATAAAATATGGCAGCCCTTCTTGAAATACATAGATACAGATATTTCAGCCATTCTATCAAGAGCTTTCATCTAATTGAGGTAACGGTTCTGGCTGGTCTGGGGGCCCTTGGGAGAGGAATCCCGCATGAATACGGGTTTTATTACGACTTAATGTTAACTCATTCCGAGTATGTACTTCACTACTTAATTACTATGTTATCCTTTTTTCTCTTGAGTAATGTAAGATATTTGATCATACACACTGGTTAGTTATAGGTTAGATTAGTAGTTAGTTGAGTTTTGTCTTTTTCTTTTTCTTCTCTGTATCTCTTCTTTTTGTTTGACAGGTCTTGGCTATTATTTATTTAAGATTTAATTGTATATTAGTGTTTGTACTTTTTTTTATTTGTAAACTTGTAAAAATATGTTAAATTTTCAATATATCTATATAAAAATACAAGCTGAAATTAATGTGCCGTGCAAGTGGTCTGAAGTTAGGTGTTCAGACCTGTATGTGCTATTTGATTTATAACTTTCAGGAAGTCTCACTTTTTGGGATGAAGGACTCATCTGCAGATTATCCAGCTTGAAAAAAACAATGAAACCAGATATGGAAATGCACAAATTTACTGTATTTCAGGAAGCAGCAGTTGAGCAGAGCAAAGAAAAGAATTATGTATTTGTAACAGGAGAACAGATATCTCTCTCTCGCACGCGTGCGTGCACGTCCCTGACTTGCTCATGAGTTTCAAAATTGACTAGTGATGAAAAAAATTGGATAAACATTCATTCATGAAGAACTTAAGGATATCCACAGTCAAAGAAAAGAGTTGGAGTGGGATGGGATGTTTTTTCAGAATCTATGAAAATAAAACTGCTGAATTGTTCACCTGCTCAAAGCTATAAAAATGCCCACATTTGATGTTAAGGCTCTCATATAACAGGATGAGATAACTTGCAAAAAATGTTCAGAATGATGTTCTTTGGAGAGTTAACAGGGTAGCTGGGAGGGAATATAGAGGTAATATACCACCTAAAAGCCAGAAAATTAGATATTGCAAAATATCTAGAGACAGAAACTGAGGACAGTGAAACAGATAAACTAGAACTGGAACAATAGAAACTAGAATTAGAATTTGAACAAAATAAAGGAATGAGAATTCCAGGAATGGAAAGAAAAGGGGAAAAGAAAGGCAAGGAAGAAGAGACAAAGTGAAATGTAGGAATGGAAAAGTAAAAAAGATCTTCAATTGAGCTGAGGAAGAGGAGAAAGCCGTACAGGTGTGGGAATCACACCTAACTAATGCTTAAGGGCTTAAGTATTCACATTTACCCATTTAATCCTAAATTTGTTGAGTAAGAGATGGATGCTTTTTTCATTCCACAACCATTTTAGACAACATTTATAGTGGCTAGAGTCAAATGTTTAGTGCTGGAAAAGCACAGCCAGTTGGGCAACATCCAAGGAGCAGGAGAGTCGATGTTTTGGGCAAAAGCCTTTCATCAGGAATGAGGGTGGGAGCTGAGGGGATGGAGATATGAATGGGAGATGGGGATGGGGCTGGGGGAAGGTAGCTGAGAGTGCGATAGGTAGATGGAGGAGGGGGTAATGATGATAGGTCAGTAAGGAGGGTGGAGCGGAAAGGTAGAAAGGAAGATGGACAGGGTAGGACAGGTCATGAGGGCAGTGCCGAGTTGGAAGGTTGTGGACAGGTTGGACCAAAGGGTCTGTTTCCATGCTGTACATCTCTAATGACTCTATTGCAGAACCGGCTGACAGGCAAAACCCATAGGTTTACTCCCTCTTACCTGAGGTGAATGCTACTGTCGATGAGATAGCAAAGTATATCATTTAAACATTTACTAGAGATGTAATGGCAATAATTTCATACATCAGGAAATGATCTGACCAAACATACATGGAATTTGACTGGCTTAAGCTGATTGCTTTTGATTAGTGGTACATCACTTGTAACTAAAGCTACCTAAAAAATTGTAATTAATTTATTACCATTGATGTGTTCAAAAACTCAACACCCTCTTCAACCCACATATGTGGAGGAGCAGTGGTTAGCAGGGCAACAGTTATACAAGGAACAGTTCCAAAGCAATTTCGCCAGGAACTAGCACATTCCCTTTAAGTGGGAGAATACATGTTAAGAGTTTATAATGCATCTATGTTCCTGTTAAAATTTGGTTTTTGCTGACAGTATTTTTTCTTCCAAACACTTTCAGTGCCCAATCCTTTCACAGTCTTTGAAGCTTCATACATATATTATTTCTCATAAATCAAGACCTGCCAGTATCTTCAGACTACAGCACAGTTGCACACTATCCTCAGGTTGGCAGGAATATTGGCACTGACACAACTCAGCGTACTTCCCTACTGGAGCACCACAGCTAGAAGAAAAATCATGACTAATAACTCTTTGCACAAGGCTAGCTCCGTTGGTGACACTTATCCTCCTCTCTGCCTCCATCGTGGCTATTATTTCATGTGTGAATGTTGACAATAAGTTCGGACAGGCAATCCAAATGTGAAGGCATTACAACTTTGTTTTCACATTGATGCTGACATGAGTGTAATTGGATAAAAGCTCACTGATTTGGAATTAGGAATGAAATCTCTGACAAACTATTCCTTCTCTCAGCTTATCCAAGGAATTGGAACTAATTATAACATTGTGATACCTTGAGAGTTATCATCATACTCAGCACCATCCGAAAATTAAACCTGGGGGCTTTCATGGTTCGTCCCAATGATTCGTCTTGGTATTTCTGGTAGTTTTACATATTTCAACAATCAATGGCTCAAGAATAATATAAAAATATACTTTACCTTTGAGCATTCAGTATTATACCTGGACTTGCATAATTATTAGGGATGATATCAGGGAAAGAATCAAATGAGTAAAGCAAAGAAGGAGGCCATCTCTTGGTAGAGCGATTAAATTAGTCTCACTTACACAAAGCCCAACAAATCTTTTTTCTTCCAGCATTTAGCCTTTTTCTTCTACTTCCACCACCATTTCAAGCAGTGGATGCTGCTGTACTATTTTTCTTATCATGAACATACTGATCAATTTGATAACTCAATGATATTGGTTCTTTATTTGAAGGTAAGGCTGTTGTTATAGACCAGACCAAACTCCCTCAAAATACAATAAGATGATAGCGTAGATCCTAACTTTTTCTTATTTTAAAGGCAAATGCCAGGCCTTACATTTCAGGTGCAATTCAGATTCAGATCTGAAGCAAAGTACACTTTATTCATACACTAGAGTTAAAATACAACAAAAGAAAGAAGACATTGGGATAACATAACTCTATTGGAAGACTTAACAGAATAATATACTATTTAATGATTAGACAGTAATGTTCCAATATAATAACATACCGTAAATACCCTCTTGACAAAAGCAAATTCAAAATAATAAGTTGTTTCAGTTGTTTCACAGGCAATTCTCCAGTCCAGGAGGAAAACATCAAGAGGAAACTCAGAGAGAGAGAGAGAGATACTGTAGCTTTCAAAGCTAGCTTCAAGAACCCAGCAACAACTGCTACTGAAAGTCTAAAATTAAAAATCCTGGCTCCGGGGGAGCTTGACTCCACCCATTCAGGCTGTTTCTATTGTTCCAAATTCAAAAAAATCATAGGGTTTTACAAGTTATTATTGGATTCAAAATAGACAGCTTCATATCTCTGTCTTAAAATCTCTCTCTCTCAAAAAAGGACAAAATACACATCTTAAAACCATAGTATCATCACACTATAAATTGATAATAGTAACTGAGAGGCTGCATAGACATGTCTGACCTTTCTAACTGCTTCTTTGTTCTATCAACTGAACACATGGGATAATTTATTACATCCTGTTTTGTGGTGGAAAGTGAAGGATAGTAGTTTAAGATATGCCTACTGGAAATTCACAACATCCCCTCTTTTTTCTTCTAAATTAGAGCTTCATCCTTAAATAATCAAAAATTACTTATATGACAACAAAGTAAAATTACTTTGTGTTTGAATATTAGATTACATTACATTACAGTGTGGAAACTGGCCCTTCGGCCCAACAAGTCCACACCGACCCGCTGAAGCGTAACCTACCCATACCCCTAACCTAACACTACGGGCAATTTAGCATGGCCAATTCACCTGACCTGTACATCTTTGGACTGTGGGAGGAAACCGGAGCAAACCCACGCAGACACTGGGAGAATGTGCAAACTCCACACAGTCAGTCGCCTGAGGCGGGAATTGAACCCAGGTCTCTGACACTGTGAGGCAGCAGTGCTAACCACTGTGCCACCGTGCCGCCCCAATAGAATTACACAAGTAATAAGTTTACAAGTTCCGAAGGTGGACTGGCAATTTACTTGTATACTCAGACTTGATTATAACAAACTTGAGATCACCATACGTTCTCATAATGCCAGTTATCGGTAAATGTGCTGCATTTGGACTGTGTCTTAGACTGTGTTCTTCTAGAAATAAGGTCACTAGGCATTTCTATTAGTTGTGTTGGTCTGTTGGATCTAGCATTTGTTTTGTTGCATTATCATGCAAGTTGTTTGTACTTGACACAATTTTGGCTCTGGGTATACGCCAAAAATTTCCTCTGGATTCTATGTGCCATCAGTTGGGTATGCGTTTGAACTTCTGTCTAATGTTTAGGTAGGTAATATGATGCCTGTGAGCCAGTTATGAATATCTTTCATCTTCTTCTGGTTTTGATCAAAGCAACACACATTCCTGAGAGTATTGATGAGTGATAATTGGAAAGGAGTGTTTATTATCTGCTGAATAGTAATTCTACAGTGGCTCCACAGTAAGCGAAGTCAGTAAATCAAAATTGGTGTAAGTATTTACTTCAAACTGGGTCACATAGGTGGTCAACTGCCGACCTGCCTTGCTAAGATAAATGTCTTTCCAGGTATAAGCATAAGGTCAAGAAGGATATTCCTTATAGTTATTAGTATTTATCATTTTCTTGAGCATAGTATGAATAGTGACCGAAGGTAAGTCTCTGCATGTTGGTATGCCTATGATCACTAGTCTTAATGTTTCCATGTTATAAAATGTCTGGATAACCAGGCTGAGTTGTTGACATGTTATGACATTGTATTATTTATATTACAAATGAAATTGTAATGGAATCTCTGAACAATTGCATAAAGTACTTTGGTAATAGCCAGTTGAACTCACTCACCAATTCTGTAATACAGAGGTGTCCATGTCTGAAATTGCAGGAAATTTGAACCTACATCAATATCTAGTCCTGGGTTTAATTTGTTCTGCCTTTCATTTGTGGGATTTTAATTTGGATGGTGGGAAAGGCTTCCACTGTGCCAATGCATTTGTTTCCATCCATTTTACGGTATATTTGCTCACTTTGAGTATCGGCATCTTGTTCATCCTCATTCCTGAGGGGCATGAGTTGGCACATTTGGGGAGTGTATGGGGGAGAGGAGTGTGAGGAATAGAGGGCCTTATATCTCTCCTTTTAATTATGACACTGTCCAATAGCATCAACATAGCCTTTTTAACAGTTTACCTCAGCATCAGATAGCCCCCAAGGTGTCTCTGACCTCTTTCCTGGGGCAGCAAGGTTCAACTGCAGCCCCACATCTCCGTGCAACCCCTCATCCCATCTCTCTCTCTCGGCACAACTATGCATTTTCCAAATGGCCACCACTTCCCTCAGGGATGAAAATCCAGATTTTTTTCTTATCTATTCAGCATCTAAAAAGTCAACTGATTAACAATCATTCATCACTGGAAGCATGGGCCAATTTCAAAAGTATTTTGGTTTTGTTTTCAACAGTTATTTATGGTGTTTATTACAACAAATAAATGACAAGTGATTAATGGAACTCCATTTGCAAGATATATCAGACTCACCTGCTTATGTAGAGTTCATACCCAAGAAACGAAATGATGTGATGTATTGTGCATCTATGAAACAAGGGAGCATGTTGTCTGAAGATTGTATTTTTTTAATACAGGGATATTCTTTTTAAATCAGTATAGTTTTTGCAGAAAAAATGCACAGCGTGTATAAGTGGCATCAATTTATTCATAAGGACCAGTTGGAGACACAAGTATTGTGCTCGACAGCAGAGCCATCAGCACTGATGATCTGGTACTCCCTGTCTCAATGTAGTAGAAATATTCAGACAGGCATAGTCCAGTTTCTGTTTACTGTGCTAAGGAAAATTAGCCATATTGAGAAAATGAGGATTAACACCTTAATGCAAATTCTACATCTGTCATGTGCACCTGTGGTCTCAGCTTATTTGAATTCTCATTGCTTCAGGTAACTCCACAAGAGTATTCCTTAGCTCTTATTCTCTTTGTTTCAGTCACAGAATCCCAAAGTAAGCACAAATATTCATAGAGTTAAGGCTGAAAAACCAAATCGAAAAATCAAACCCAAGTTTGGTTTCTCAGTATATAACTATTTCCATTACATTGGTCCCCAATATTTTGCAGCAACTGAAGGAGTTTGACCAATTCAGATAAAATCATGAATGGTTCAGAAATCAGGTGCCTTGTACAAGACAACTGTGCACAATCCCATCCTTGGTACTCACTTGTGTGTTCAGAAACAGGCTTCTGGGGAAGTAGCTGGCTGGCAGCCAATACCTATGGAGACATGCCGCAGCAATAATAAACGTTTTAAGATGCGGGGAAGAAATCCTGGTCAGATGAAAATAATGTTTAAAAAATCACAGGTTTCACTTGTGTATGAGCACACAATCTTACAATAAATTCTTCAGAGAGGAAGCCATTATTGCTCTATTGACTACTTAGAAATGCCTGTGATTGATTAAATCTGAGTGGTAGAACCAAAACTTTCAGTTGTTTGCAGATAAAAATAGCTTGTAATAAAGCAGCATTACAAAATGATTACATTTTCTTGAAATGCAGTTCAATTGAAGGCTATGTGACAAGCTCATATTCACAAGGTAAAATGATTCTAATGTGCCATAAACAAATCCAACAAAATTATTCCAATTTTCCTTTGGGTTCTATATAAAGTCTGATATAAAATGAGATACAATTATTTCTGATTATTTTCAACAGAGGAGATAATTTCCCATATTTTATGTAAAATAAATGTTTCACTGCAACATTGTTTGATGAAATATAATACGCAACTTATCCTATACTCGCTAGTGCTTACATTCAATGAAGCTTAATAACAAGAGATTAAAAACAACAAAGTGAAATAACATTCATGTCACTATATTACTATGGACGAGGTGCAGTATTTGAAAATAGCATAGCAATTCCCAGTGACCTGTATCACCAGTAAGGTATCATCAGAATCAAGTGATGTGGCTAAGCCAGCACATCAGTATCTGCCTCTTCTTGTCTTATTTTTTAAAAAAATCTGCAAATTAATCTGTAAGTAATCTATCATTAGCCACTTATTAACAACCTTAAAAAGAAATTCAACTATTTCACACATACAGTGTGCGCTTGATGACACCAGGATCTTCGAGAGACTGGGAAAGAAAATTGGTCACCACCAGAGCTCAACTGTACAGGAGGGGAGGACGAAGAGAAAGGATGAACAATAACAATAGAGGATTCTTTGGTTCAGGGCACAGACAGGTGTTTCTGTGTCCATAGGTGTGATTCTGGGATCATACGCTTCCTCCCTGATGACAGCATCAAGGATGTTACAGAATGGGGGTCATTTTTCTGGGGGTAGAGTGGGTAGAGTTCACAATCATCATTAGTACCAGTGACTTAGATAAGAAGGGAGTTATGGCATGCAATCTAAATTGAGAGAGCTAAGTAGAAAATGAGCAACCAGGACCTTTAATGTAGTAATCTCTGTAGTATGGAAAGAGGAGGATAAAGAATATGAACATGTAGCTGGAAAGATGGTGCAGGAAGGACAGCTTTAAACTCCTAGGACACTGGAACTAGTTCTGAGAAAGCTGATAACTATATAAAGTGAGTTCCTTGTGGGACATTTTGTGGGACATTTTGGGAACCAAGAGAGAATATTAAAGAATACCACCATTCACAAAACAAGGGATTGGAGAGACAGATAGCACTAGCAGAGGGAGGAGGCGGTGAAGTCAAAATCAGAGTTGCTATGCATGTATGTGAATATATGCTGGGGAGATTCAGGTACAGATTGTCACATTAAATAGGATGTGGCAAAAACAAAGGCCTGGCTCAAGGAAGGCTAAGACTGGGTGTTCAACATTTCTCAGAATAATATGTTCAGAAAAGATTCAGAAGGAAAGAAATGAGGAGTGTTAGGTGTATTGGTTAAGGAGAGTATTCAGTGCTGAAGAAAATGGATGTAGCAGAAGGTTCAAGGATGGATTCCATTTGAATAGAACTAAGGAACAAAAAGGATGCAGTTAAATTATTTGGTGTCATCAGTAGACTACAAAGAAGATGGTTGTAGAGGAAGGAATCTGAAGAGAAATTGTAGAGAGTTGCCAATAATATGGAGCATTTATATAGTTGGTGGGAGGGGGTGTGGTGGGGGGGGAGATTTTAATTGCATGTATATAGATTGGGATACTGGTAGCATTAGAGCAGTGAGGGGCATGTGTTCCTCAGTTGTGTTCAGGAGAAATCCCTACAGCACCGTATGTCCAGTCCAATAAGAAAAGATGTACATTATGATCTGGTTCTAGGAAATCAGGTGGGCCATGTGGATGAAGAGGCAGTGGAAGAACATTTAGGAGTCAGTGAACATTGTATTGTTGGGTTTAACACAATGGTGAAGAATGGCAATGGTCAATCCAGAATAGGAAAAATCAACTGATGGAGAGCTTACTTCAGTGGGGCAAGAACAGAGCTGGGAAGCATAAACTGGAACAGAGCTTGGTGAGGAAAATTGTAATGAACAATGGGCTACCCTCTGAGAGGAGATGGGGAAAATACATTTCCATGTTCCATAAAGTTTACCCATCTCAATTCCTTGAAATGGCAGTTGATAATAGAGGCAAGAATCTTTAGAGAAGTAGATATAAAAGAATGGACCAGGGAGGATGACTGTAACATCTGTATTGCTAAAGGAAATACTAATAAAAATGTAGTAGAAATATACACTGATCTTGGAATTTTGGCTATTGCTGCATACTACGACTCAATGTTCAAACATCCTTATTATTTTTAACACTCATTGGAATCATCCAGCAGAACTTGTACATAAAAATGGTCCAGAGCAAAAAAAAACAAACTGTAATCTTGGAATTGAGAGTAAAATTTGCGTCACAATGCCAGCTACTGAGTGACTGTACCACAATTAATGGAATAATAAAAATGGCTTAGTTATTGTGTAGCATTTGAATGAATGCATTGTTACATTTATTGAACACATTCATTCTTATATACATTTTCTGTAACAATGAAAGCAAAAGAACACAAAGTCTTATTGATTCTCTTTATCTAAGAGTAAAATAGATTTATATAACTCAAATGTACTTTGAAAACTGTTCTGACAGCTTTGTGAAACTGATCTTAAGAGTTTTTTAGATTATAAACAGCAAATGCACTTAATTTAAAGGCGGTTTCTCCTAATACACTTTACTGGTAAGAATTAGGTTCTCATCCAAGGAGATATTTTCATCAGCCTTTCCATGCATTTAGTCTTTTCCATCAAGTCTTGTCTGTAACTTAAAGTGGATCTTTATCTTGTGGTCAGCCAGGAATATTCCTCAAAGCTATACTACTCGATAACATAAGTACAATAAACAGTCTGGAAAGAATAGAGGGAAAATAAATAGCTGGTCTGAAATGTTAAATAGTTGCTGAAGGAAATGCAAGATTTGAATCCTAGCTTTATATATTTTCCACTCCTCTGATTATTGGAGTTCAATGCCATATCTTGGTCAGTCACACCGGTCTAATGGTGATGCCCATGATAAAATGCCAAAATGAGTAATGGCAATCAGTTTCAATAAGTAGGAAAGTTCTGCATGCTTTGAGAAAAGGAAGAATCTACATAATTTCATGTGGACATTCCTGTAGTCACTTTGAACAATTGGAATTTGCTCTGAATCTTGAATGATTTCCAGCAGACAGCACTACCATTGTGGTTAAGGGGCACTTTGGAAGTAAAATAAAACACAAAAACTATGAGGGTATTATATCTGTGCCTCTCTAGATGCTGAGGTCCACTTTGTGAAAGCATAATACCACGCTTTCAAGACATGAAAGAGGTCATAAATTGTTTAAAATCATACTTCTTTTTTGCTTTAGAAAGAGAGAAAAGCCACAAGAAAGAGGAGAAAAAAGAGGGAGAAGGAGAATGAGCATTTCAACAAAAGATGCTGAAGATGAAATACGAATACCACAAAAAGAGAAAAAAATTAGACTGAAATAAATAGCTATGTTACTGGGAAAAGTCAGAGCACAGCAAGGGAACTGGAAAAAGAGGAGGGGACCAGAAAGGTTCCATTTAACCACAAGGAGCTGAAGAGGTCTCAATCCTGATTAGGTTAGATTCCCTACAATGTGGAAACAAGCCATTTGGCCTAACAAGTCCACACAAATACTCTGAAGAGTAGCCCACCCAGACTCATTTCATCCTGACTAATGCATTTAACACCAAGGGCAATTTAGCATGGCCAATTCAACTGACCTGTACATCTTTTGGTATGTGGTAGGAAACCAGAGTGCCCAGAGGAAACCCACACAGACATGGGGAGAATGTGCAAACTCTGCACAGATAATTGCTCGAACGCGGGTCTCTGGCTCTGTGAGGCAGCCGTGCTAAACACTGAGCCACCATGACACCTTGAAAAGAAATGATAAGGAAAATCACCTGTCCCCTTCTGGCTGACAAGGATGCCTGGCTGGCTGACACCTTCTTTCTAAATTTAGAGGAGGGTCTGAGAAATTCCCAAATAGACCTACAGCTGGTAGCCAAGACAATGATGTCTGCACTTCATGAATGAATTTTCAAAAACTTCACCACTGTAGATATTGTTGCTCTGTGTGGTTTGTGTCCCTTCCTCTCAGGCACACAGATTGGTGCCAGCAGGCACCCAGATACAGGAGGAACTACAATGCAAGCCCACTCAGCACACTTCAGAGGTGCTTCATCCCTCAACCTGCCTGAGATCCCCAACCCTACAGAAATAGTGGACAATAAGGGTATTTTCCAGGGTACTTAGGAGCATAAATTGGAAAATTTAGGATTGATAATTAATCACTAGGAGGTGATATTACATACTCTAAGCAAATGTGTAAATTGTTCACTAGTATCATCTTAACTTGTTAAAAATCTATAGAGTCAATAACCTAAAAGAAACAAAATGGCTTGAAAGAGGTAATCTTACAAAGTGATTGACTTGCTAACAAATGAATCTGGTCACAGTTGGACATGCTATCAGTAAGATGACCATTCCTTTTAAAGAAACCAATTAGGAATCGGACAGATACTACCTCGCCAATTCCAAGGCTGACAATGAACTGTTCATACACTAACAAGCAAATTAGATTTCGGAGGCCTCTGACCATGTACAGAGATTGGCAGTTGGCAAGAGTTAATTTGTGGTAGTTCAGTACACAAGAAGGAAGACAAAAAGAACTTCAAACAACAAAGCAACAGATCTGTGCCCCATCAACTAGCATTGTGAACTGCTATGCTGAAGTGAATCAACTAAGAAAACATTCATTTAATTATTTCTTTTGTACTTATTTTGATAATTTAATATATTCTGAAATGCTTATGAAAATATATTTGTACCTGGAATTGACTTGTAACTAATCAGGACCTCGGATTGACACTCTCAAACTGTTAACGAGAATCCCAAAAAGTCATAGTGCGCCACTGATGAGCAGGATGTCTGGCAATCTGAAACCTTCCTTTCAGATTTAGATGTGGACCAGGAATATTCCCAAATGGGCCCCCAGCTGTGAATGAAGCTGCCATATTCAATTAAAGATACATTAGAGAGAGTCAGAAACCTGCAAGGAAGGCTGTCCCAAAGGACTGGACAGAATAAACACACTGAAAGGTCCTGAGCCAGACAGTAAAAGTGTAAAGGAAAAAAAAAGTCCATCCTCTTATTGGATAAGCAGAAGTCTTGCTAACCAATCCATCTTTTCAAATTTAAAAGGGGACCAGAAGCATTCCTAGATAGGTGCACAGATGGTTAGAAGGATTCCTGACTTAAATGCAACAAAAGGAACTGTACAGCCACCTGAGGACAGTATTGACCCAAAGGATATGGGACAAACTGAGGACCAATCACTCCCCAAAGTAATAAAACAGAGAAAGTTGTGCATTTGAAGTTAGACTATACTTGCGGCTGCCAAAAGAGAAGTTTAAATATGGACAGCTCAGAATTAAACAAAGCTATTCAGTAACACACAGCAGCATGCTTCCATTAATATGTCATTCTTTAAGTGGTCCCAGTTAAGATGGTGTATGAGAACTTTATAACTTCAGGTCATCTGCCATGAAACAGTGACAATATTCTGAGCATGTCTTTTGCAGGTTGTTACATATTAACTGGGAGACATAACACAATATCCCATTTTTCCAAAGATAAAAAGTAAACACGAACAGATTTACATTGTCAATTTGATAAGTATATAAACAGACATAAACAGGGTTTACAAAATTAATGATTCAAACTTTAGTATATTAATTTGGAGTTTTGACAACTCATCTGATGATCATATATTGTTCTGGAGCCACTTGTGTTGTGCTCAGTTGCTTATGGTTGACAACTTGGTAATATTGCTGCTGGCTGCTGTCACTCAATATCACTGTGCAACCACCATCATCAGAGTTTTCTTCCTCACTTTCTTTGTCTATAATTAATATATTCTACATTGGACTGAGCTAGCTCTGTATCTTTGCAATGTAGCATCACGATCAGTAATGACTTTGTATGATCTAAGCAGAATTTTTGTTAGTACTCAAGTATTTGGTCTTATGACTCAAACTCTCTGACAGTGTACAATTGTACTACTTCTGTACCTGCTCATAGTTTGTGAATACAATTCATTCTGCTTTGTCTTTGAAGAAGAATATTCCATGTTTCAGAATGGCTAGGTTGGTTGTTGCTAGGCAAGATTGTTTGCATTTATCTTCTCAGTGTACTCTGTGCTGGTAATTGCAATTCCTTCTCCATTAGTATTGCACAAAAATGTAGCAATGCAATGGAAAATTCTTCTTCTATGGCATGACACTTAGTTATCATTTAGTTGATAATATGTACTGCACATTCTGCTAGGCCATTTGAGGATAGTAGGGTGATGATGTGATATGAGGCACTCCCTGTTTAGTGAAATTCTTTACCATTGAAATGTCTGCTGTCAGACTCTATGTTCTGATATGCTGAATAAACTGAAAATAGCAGTCATCATTTCAGTGATAGTTATACTCTTTGTGATGCTAAGCCATCAAACAATGGGAAATTTGGAGAAATGATCAGTCACAAGGATATAATCTTCCCATGAGAACGTCTGTTTCAATATTTATCTGAGGACTGGATGGAACATTGTATGAAAGTAGAGACTTTCTCTGCTGCCAGTATTGGTACATTTGCCATGCATTTGGCACAGGGTTAATGTTCTGAAGACATTAGTTCAAATCACATTGTGGCAAAGAGTGAAATTTGAATGCATTAAAAAACTGGAACAACATGTCAGCCTAACGGCCTCCATTGCTGTAAAAAAAAAACTGGTTCAGTAATGTCCTTTAGGGAAGAAACATATTATCCTTGCTTGGTCAGTACCATATATGATTCCAGACTCTCAAAAATGTGGTCGACTGCTAAGAGTTCTCTGGGCAATTAAGACTCAGCAATAAATGCTAGTCAAGCCAATTACCCATGACTGAATAAAATGTATGGCCCTTTTTCTTGGCTAGAAGATCCTTCCTGAAGGCTTTAATTGGTGTAGAAATCATTAATAGTTTGATAAGCCCCTCTGAGAGTTCAAGTTTCTGCCACTAGATGTGTTTACCTCAACTAAAGAGTGATGGCTGTGTGGGCTTCTCCTCACCTTGGCACCAAATCGGAAAGACAAATAATGAAGCCAACTAACCTAAGCACACAGGTAAGTTATCTTAGTACAATTTCTTTTTTTTATTAAAAAGTTGCAGTTTGTCCAGGAAAACTCTATATTTAAATGAGAGTAGTCATTGACTGCCTTTTTTAAAATCCATTAATGGTGTAAGAAATCTTTTGACTTTTTTCTTCTAAAACCTCTAACTAGGATTGCAGTCTTCTTTTTAAACAAAAGCAAAGATGGATTTTCTGACTGGATAGAATTTAAATTTGAAACAGTAACCAGATAGGGCTGCCCTGACTATTTAATCTGAAGATCTCTATTCACAAAAGTTAGTACTATTATTTTACAGAATGCTTTGAAATCCAGGGCTGTCATCCAACTAATCTTCATTGAGGTTTCCAAATGTCTACCGCTGAGAACTTGCACTCTTGTAAACAAGAAAAAACTACTTTCCACTGTGCTGCCACCATGATCTGCCACTTTGATGCTGGTTTTTGCCTCCAGCAGGTCCTTTGTACCAAATAAGGCAATACTTGTGAGAGCTCCAGGAACAGAAGAATTGGGAATCACAGAAATAAACTCCTCACATGTACTCATTATGCCTGCAGAAAGATTTAAGAGACATTTATTCCAACTTCTGGTAAATACATAGATTGAAGTCACAGGCACTTCAGTGTGCGCTAATACTGGCCTATTTGATTACATATAGCAGCAATCTTCCAACAAATGTGTCTTGCTTCAAGTGATCCCAGTTAAGCTAGCTCAGGAAATCCTTATACCATCAACTCTCAAGCTTTAATATAGTGTTGACATTATAAGTATTCTTTTAAAGGTATACAAAGACTAATTGTGGAACATAATAAAACAGGATAGATCCAATCAGTTCGACACTTACTACTGTAAAGTAAATGTAGTGACTAAGACATATTTAATTATATTTCCTCATATTCAAGATTGTATAGACAAAGTGGGATAGGTAGCCTACCTCAGCAAAATCATCCTTTTAATAAGGTATAGAAAATTTCCATTATCACCAGAACAAGAGAATGTTTTGTACTTTTCACCCACATGATCTATACCAGTGTTTCTCTTAACTTATAGTGTGAGTGTTGTCAGTTAAAACACCAAATCTTGAAAGAAAACATAAAATGTACAAGAATGAAATGGGGTTATTGCATAACTTCGACTCAAACATTCAGAGTTCAACTTGGACAAGATTCAGCATTAAATTGATTTGGTTTGCAATTTCTCAAAATGTAGACAAGTGAACAATCATGACAAATCCATATTATTATTTGAAATTGAATACATCTCTTATATTATTATTGCACTCATGAGTCACTAATCACATTTTAATTTAATATCTGGACTAATGGATGTATAAGAAGCTCTTCTCTTCCAACTAATTAATGTTAGTTGGTATTTGCTTTTATTCAAGATAATGACCATTCTTTAATGAGAGGGAAAAGCAGATAGAATTGATTCCAGGGAGTCAGTATTCCTTGATATTAGTCTTCTTGTCTATAGCAGAGGCAGTATTGGAGATTTTAAGCACCTGACAAGGATTCCTCAGAGGAAACCATTGCTTTGACACATCGGCTAGATACCTTGTGTCAGATCTTGTCAAGAGCTTAATATTTCTAAAGCACAATTTTACTTTGTGCCATGGTCAACTGGTATTCACTGCAATGTTACCATCCCCTGTGGTTCCTTGAGGCATAGTGGTAGTATCTCTGCCTCTGAACCAATACACCAGAAATTTGAGATGACATCTCTGGATATGTTGATTAGAAATTATCTACAACTGTTCTGATGTCCTGTTGATTAATGTCTTACCCAATCCAGCATATAATGCCCAGGATAGTTCTGCTGCCAACTGATTGGGTGAACATGTACATGTGTAGACATGTTGTGGGACTGGATAACTTCATGTCTTCCAGTGTTAAATATCACCACTGCCTGTTCGAAGTTATATTTAAGGGATGATCAGTTGATTGAATCACTGTCTAGTGTCATGACACAGGATAAACTCCCTCTGCTAATTTAAATCAGCAACACAGAAAAGATTTACCCTGTGCAGTAATCTGTTAAAATTCAAAAGGCTAAGAACTATCCCAAAAGTTCCTATTTAAACTCAAAATTAACAACTTTTAAAAAAGTTTAATAAAGAATAATTAATTAACAAATATTTGCAACCCCTTCCTCTAACCTATCTTCTACTTTCCCTTCTATAAAACTAATCTGATAAAAGCCCCAAGTAAGATTTACCAAAAATTCAAGTTTTAAAACCAGGCAGCTGTCAGATCTTCCCTTTATATCTAACTCAGCAGGTTTGCTTCTTCTTAGGGATTTCTGCTTCACAGGTCATTGACAGATAAGGTACCCTTAAGAGAGCTGTGATTCAGACAGTCTGTACATGCTGGTGGCTTGGCAGTTCTCCCTCAACTCTTCACGTTTTCCCGGTCTTATACCCAAACGCATCGGATTGTGTCATTGGTTTTTCATATTGTCAATATACTAAATTCAAACTTGTTTGGAGTTTGGTTTTTTTTTTGGGAGTATAATTTAAACTGATTGGCCATTTGCTTTTGTCTCCAGGCAACCAGCCACACTAGCTACTGGACCAAAAGGTTACATTGTATCTTGTTCATAACACTTGCTACTGTTAGGCAGTTCTGCTAGCTTTTAACTTTCTTAAAGGTACAGTACACTTCTACACCTTCATAACACTAACTACTATAACCCAAAGAACTGTACGCAAACTGTACGGTTGAGTGCAGGAAGGAAAAGTTGGAGAAGAATTTCTGTGAATGCGGATTAACATAAAACAGTAACAAAGTAATTGGACCTGGTTGTTTTAATGGCTTTGATTAAATTTCTGTTTTGCAGTGCTCCCAATTCAAACAGTATCTTCTGAGCATTTACATTATTTTCTGGTCAACTACAAATCACTTAATAAATTTGCAGCAATTATAGATGAATTTTTAATATTAACTTGTAATTTATGGTTACCAAAGCATGCAATGACCAGAGAAATTGAAGTATAACAATGCTTTGAATTCCACTGCATATGTGTGCATACAATGCATTCAGACCAATTTAATTTGAGGCAAATTATATAAATCATTTAAGCTTTGCATGTCAGTACTGTATAAGGCTGAAGATATGGGAATCCAAGAGATTTTACAGTTGACTACGAGTTAACTGCAAGCTGGACAGAAGACATTGTAGAAAGTGGTTCTCTATGGTTACTATGTCCATGTTCCAGCTGCAGTTAGCAAGAATGTACAGAATGACATTCCATCTGCCATAAAGCCCAATCAGGGGCCTATGTTAAGGTTAATACCATAAAAGAGACAAGTATTTGCAAAAACCAAAGGGATTCAACAATTGCTAGCTATGTATGGTAAAACCATTTGGAACTAGATAAAGTTTCAGAAGTAATTCCAAATGAGGAAACCGGAATGCCAATTTGGCAGGTCTGAACTGTACATTAAACAGCCTAGAAACCCCAACCTTAGCAGGACTATATAGATTCATGACTGCAAGAAGGTACTCTACATCAGGAGGCATGGTGAAGACAATGAGAAGATTGCAGCCTGGCCAACTGCTAACTCCCCTGGGTAATAACCTTGGCCATTAATGACAGAACCCAAGGTAGTAAAGATCAGTGGTTGAGATATCTCTAGTAGTTAAAGCATTTATCATTTACTTAAGTACTTAACAAATTAATTGAATTTGATAGAGCTCTAAATTGTTCTGCTGTATCTTTGTCTATGAATAGACTATTGTCTCACAGAGATGGGCGACATCAATTTTTGGCAGCATTAACATTCAAAAGATTTTTTTCATTGTGGTTGCATCAGAAGTTGTATTAAATCTTCACACAATCAACTTTCAAGTTGGCAAAAACATAAGTTTAGAATCAACACTTTGCCTTGATAAAGGGTTTTCAATGTAGCAGAGTCATTCCAAAACATTCGTAGGACCATAAGTTTGAAGAAATGGATACCAGCCTAATAGGGTTGTTAACTCTGTTAGAGAAACTTCTGGTTGTTTGATCATGTAACAATTGTAAATATTGTTGTGTTTTTTTCCTAATTAAGGTTTCTCATTCTTTAGTTGATCAAATCCACTCATGGATACATATGCTGGACTAGCTGTATAAGACATACAAGTAGTGGCAACTTTTGACAACCTGAGAGGGTGGTTGAGGCAGACTCAAACACCACTTCCAAAAGAGAACTGGATATACACTTGAATTGAGGAATCAAAATTAAGAGACAATTGAATAGAAAGAGCAGGTCAATGAGCCTAGGTTCAGCAGAGGCATTATGATTTCCTTTCATACTCATTGAAAATCTAACCTAATCAAAAGAAAACTAAAGCTGCAAGCAACATGAGGTTGAGGTGGAAAGAGAAGGCCTGAGTAAGTGAAGTCACCATGCAGAGGCACAAAATGCACGGCTAATGACTGACTAGTGCATACCAAAGGCATCAATAGTAAGGGCAAAACTGCACAACCCAAGTGTATAGATAATGAGTGGAGTTCACAAGTGGAACGCTCTAGGCTCCTAGCTGACTGGGTTATACTGCATGAGGGAAGCAAAGAATGGTGAAGTGAGAAAAGCAAAGATGAGAAAACTATTTAAAGTCATAGAGATGTACAGCATGGAAACAGACCCTTCAGTCCAACTCACCCATGCCAACCAGATATCCCAACTCAATCTAGTCCCATTTGCTAGCACTTGGCCCATATCCCTCTCAACCCTTCCTATTCATGTACCCATCCAGATGTCTTTTAAATGTTGCAATTGTACCAACCTCCACCACGACTATTGGCAGCTCATTCCATTCATACACCACACTTTGCATGAAAACGTTGCCCTGTATGTCCCTTTTAAATCTTTCCCTTCTCACCCTAAACTTGTCCTCCAATTCTGGACTCCCCCAACCCAGGGAATAAACCTATCCATGCACCTCATGATTTCATGAACATCTATAAGGTCATCTCTCAGCCTCGATGCTTCAGGGAAAACAGCCCCAGCCTATTCAGCCTCTCCCCATAGCTCAAATCCTCCAACCCTGGCAACATCCTTGTAAATCTTTTCTGAACCCTTTCAAGTTTCACAACATCTTTCCGATAGGAAGGAGACCAGAATTGCATGCAATATTCCAAAAGTGGCCTAACCAATGTCCTGTACAGCTGCAACATGACCTCCCCAACACCTATATTCAATGTTCTGACCGAGAAAGGAAAGCATACCAAATGCCTTCTTCACTATCCTATCTTGTTGTGGTTCTGTTCGCCGAGCTGGAAGTTTTTGCTGCTATCCTATCTACCTGAGACTCCACTATCAAGAAGTTATGAACCTGCACTCCAAGGTTTCTTTGTTCGGCAACAGTCCCTAGGACTTTTCGATTAAGTGTATTAGTCCTGCTAAGATTTGCTTTCCCAAAGTGCAGCACCTCACATTTATCTGAATTAAACTCCATCTGTCACTTTTCAGCCCATTGGCCCATCTGGTCAAGATCCTGTTGTAATCTGAGGTAACCCTCTTCGCTGTCCACTACACCTCCAATTTTGGTGTCATGTGCAAACTTACTAACTGTACCTCTTATGCTCACATCCAAATCATTTATGTAAATGACAAAAGGCAAAGCACCCAGCACCAATCCTTGTGGCACTCCACTGGTCACAGGCCTCCAGTCTGAAAAACAATCCTCCACCACCACCCTCTGCCTTCCACTTTGAGCCAGTTCTGTATCCAAATGGCTAGTTCTCCCTGTATTCCATATGATCTAACCTTGCTAACCAGTCTACCATGAGGAACCTTGTCAATCACCATACTGATGTCCATATAGATCATGTCCACTGCTTTACCCTCATTAATCCTCTTTGTTACTTCAAAAAACTCAATCAAGTTAGTGAGTTGTGATTGCCCACAGACAAAGCCATTTGTAGAGAGGAAACAAAACTTCAGAGGAACTTTGATTACATCAGTGACTAATAGCAGTTGAATTAAGTTTTTATTACTCATTCATGGAGCGTGGGTGACACAAACAAAGCCAACATTTTTTCTGCTCATTCCTAATTGTTCTTATTGATGGTAGCGTTGAACTACTATCTTAAACTTTTGAAGAATCTGTTGTGAAGGTATGCACCCACAGTGCTATTAGGGAGAATCTTCAAGAATTCTGACCCCGTGACAATGAACATTCAGATCTTATTCCAATTCAGGATGGTGAGCAACTTGGAAGGAAAAGCACCACCTGAAATTTCCCCATGTGTCTGCACTTGTCCTTTTAGATATTAATAGGTTTGAAAGGTGCTGTTGAAGAAGCCCTGGTGAATTGCTACAGTGCATCTTGCAGATTCTACAGATAATGCCAGTGATAAAGCAATCCTGATGGATCAGTTGCCACCAAAGGTGGCTCTTTTGGCTTGGATATGGTTGAGATTAAACTATTCTTGGAGCTGGATATGTCCAGGTAAGTAGAGAGTATTCCATCACACTTGACTTATGCTTTGTAGATGAAGGACAAGCTGTGTTTGCCTGACATCTGACCAATGAGTAATAATCCAACAGATCACTGATATTAATCTGAAACAATGACCTGACTTGCATACTTTCCAAAGTGTAGATGGGTTTCATAGCTGATGTCACTTTTAACAGATCCCACTGTAGTCTTTGATTTGGAATCTGGTTCTGAGGTCAAAGTGGCCTTGTGCTTGAATTTCACATGTCTCTAGCACAATTGAAAGCATACCAAGATATCTTACAAAATGCTAGTCTTCAGTGTCGCTCAAATGACACATTGTTTTAAACAGCTCGGTAGCAAAGTTTTAAAGCTGAAAATGTGTTGCTGGTCAAAGCACAGCAGGCCAGGCAGCATCTCAGGAATAGGAAATTCGACGTTTCGAGCATAAGCCCTTCATCAGGAAAGTTTTAAAGCCAATCTTGAGCTTTGATATGATTTTTAAAAAGGCTTCAATAGAATGACAGAAATTACAGGATAGGAATGGGCTGTTGTCAGGATGTTTAAAGTGAGGGGTCTCAGGCCATAGAGAAGCAGAACCCAGGAAATCCAAACTCATATCTGGGAAAGTCAAAGCTACCTATGTCCAAATGCAGCAAGATCTGAAAAATGTCCATGTACAGGCTGAAAAGTGGTAAATAAAATTCATATCTGACAAGTCCCAGGCAATAATCATACTCAAAGAGAGAATCTAACCATCACACCTTGACATTCAATGGCATTGCCATAACTGAATCCCTATCAACATGCTGACGGTCGCTGTTGACCAAAAACTGAACTGGATGTGTCATACATACTGTGGCTACAACAACAGGTCAAAGGCTGTAGCAAGTAACTCACTTCCTGACTCTCCACTGCCTGTACATCATCTACAAAGCAAAACTCAGGAATATGGTGGAAAACTCCCAAACTTGGAGAAAGTGAGGACTGCAGATGCTGGAGATCAGAGTCAAAAAGTGTGGTCTAGAAAAGCATAGCCGGCTAGGCAGCATCCAAGGAGCAGGAGAATTCCTGATGAAGAGTATGTGCTTGAAATGTCGATTCTCCTGCTCCTCAGATGCTGCTGACTGGGTGTGTTTTTCCAGCGCCAGACTTTTTTGACTCCAATACTCCCAACTTGCTAGGATGGGTGCAGCTCCAACAACACTCAAGCAGTTAAACAGCATCCAGGTCAAAGTAGGTAAGAACATTTCAACTCCCCCTCCCACTCTGACGAGGACATGCAGGTCCTGGGCCTCCTCCATCGCCGCTCCCTCACCATCTGATGCCTGGAGGAAGAACACCTCACCTTCCGTCTCGGAACCCTTCAACCCCAGGGCATCAATGTGGACTTCGCCAGTTTCCCCATTTCCCCTTACCCCATTTCACCCCAGTTCCAACCTTCCAGCTCAGCAACATCCTCATGACCTGTCCCACCTGCCTATCTTCCTTTTCACCTATCCAATCCACTCTCCTCTCTGACCTATCACCTCCATCCCCACCCCCATTCACCTATTGTACTCTATGCTACTTTCTCCCCACTCCCACCCCTCTCTCACTTATTTCTCCACCCTGCAGGCACCCTGCCTCTACTCCTGATGAAGGGCTTTTGCCCGAAATGTCGATTTTCCTGCTTCTCGGATGCTGTCTGACCGCTGTGCTTTTCCAGCGCCACTCTAATCCAGGTCAAAGTAACCCACTTAATTAGCATCTCATCCATAAACATCCAGTCCATCTGGCCTGAATGGTGTGGAATTAAGGTGATGCACTGCTGTAATTCACCAAAGAGCCTTAGACAGACCCCTCCAATCCTATGACCACTACTATATAGAAGGATAAGGGCAGCAGAGGCACAGAAACACTACTGCCTTCAGGCTCCATGCCATCCTGACTTGGAAATACATTACCATTACTTCAGGGTCATTGGTTCAAAATTCTGGCACTCCCTCCCTTTCAGAATTGTGTGGACCTCGACCACACGGATTGTAACAGGTCAATAAGGCAGCTCACTATAACCTTTTCAAGAGTACCTCGGGATGGACAATAAAAGCTGACCCAGCCAGAAACCAACTACCCTGATTTTTAAAAAAATGTCAAAGCATGACAATCCTGCAGATAGAATGGCTTACAAGGAGGGATGACCAGCAACTTGGCCAAAGAAGTGAATGTCAGGCAGGGTCTTTGAGGAGACAAGGGAAGTCAAGTCTAGGAAGGATTTCGGAAACAGGACAGCAGAATAAGGGTTGGCTATTCAGTCCATACAGCCTCCTCTGCCATTCAGTATGACATTGCTGATCGTACAGTTTTCCCCACATTATCTCCATATCCCTTTGCTTCATTGACAGATTTATAAATACCAATCTCTGTTAAAGACATATTCCATCACTGAGATTACAAAGCTCTCTGAGGTACAGAATTGCAGATTCATAATTGTCTCAAAGTATTCTCCTCACTTTGATCTTGTGCCTTCTCCTTGGTTTTGAAATTGCGATATCTATTATAGACTTCCCAATTAGAGAAACAACTTATCTGTATGTACCATGTCTTACCTTTAAGTACTGTGTAGTTTTCAATGAGATCACCTCTCATTCTTTGAGATTCTAAAATAAAATTCATCCAGATTCCCCAATTTTTTTTTTGTACAACAGTCATACCATTCCCAGGAACAAGTCTGGGGTGAACCTTCATTCCATCTCTCTATGAGAACAATATTTTACCTAAAGTAAAGGAAACAAAATTGCATTGCAGTTCTCTTTGTGTAACCTATCCAAAATTTTATACCACTGAAGCAAGACTTTGCTCCCCCTGCATTTCAATACTCTTGCAATAAAGGGCAACGTCCCATCAGCATTCCTAATTATTTGCTCACCTCAAACCATCTTCCATTGACTCATTAATGAGGACATGGAGGGGTTGGACTGAAGGGTGTTTCCATATATTTACACTTGCTATTCTACTACCATTCAAGAAATACTCAGCACATCTGATCCTTCTACAAATGTAGATCAGCATACATTTTCATTTCTTCTATCATATTTTTGACTACTCATCAAGTCTGTCCAAACTCTATTGAAGTTGCTTTGCATCTTCTCCACAGCACATGTTTCCATCAAATTGTGTGTCATCTATGAACTTAAAAATATTATATTTGATCCCCACATCCAAATGTGGATATAGACTGAACAGCTGGGTCTCATGAATTGGCCAAGGTAGGTTATGAGAGAGATACAAATGTTTACGAAGAGATAAGTAAGTGGGCAAAAAGTTAGTAAATGGACTATAATGTGGGAAAATGTGACATTGTTCATTTTGGAAGGGAGAACAAAAAAAAACACACTATTATGTAAACGGAGAAAAACTGCAGAAAACTGCAACACAAAGGCATTTGGGGGAACTCGTACATGAAACACAAAGCTAGCATACAGGTGCAGCCAGTGCTCAGGGAATGAGCTGCCAGAGGAAGTGGGGGAGGCTGGTACAATTGCAACATTTAACATGAATAGGAATGGTTTGGAGGGATATGGGCCAGGTGCTGGCAGGTGGGACTAGATTGGGTTGGGATATCTGGTCAGCATGGACGGGTTGGACTGAAGAGTCTATTTCCATGCTGTATATTTCTATGACTCTATGTTGGCTCTTATTTTGAAAAGATAGGACTATCAGAATAGGGAAGCCTCATTGCAACTGTACAAGATACTGGTGAGACCACATCTGAAATATTGAGATTAATTTTGGTCTCCTTAATGGAACCACATCATTTCATCAGATGCAGTTCAAATAAGGTTCACTAGGATGATCCGCAGTACGAAGGGATTGCCTTATGAGCAAAGGTTAAATAAGCTGGGGCTCCACTCATTGGAGTTTTTTTTATACAAATAGGCTCGACAGGTAAATGGTGAGAGTGGGCGGCACAGTGGATAGCACTGTTGCCACACAGCACCAGAGACCCGGGTTCAATTCCTGCCTCAGGCAACTGTCTGTGTGGAGTTTGCACATTCTCCCCATGTCTGCATGGGTTTCCTCCGGGTGCTCCGGTTTCCTCCCACATTCCAAAAATGTGCAGGCTAGGTGAATTGGCTATGCTAAATTGCCCGTAGTGTTAGGGGGAGGGGTAAATGTAGGGGAATGGGTCTGGGTGGGTTGCTCTTCAGAGGGTCAGTGTGGACTTGTTGGGCTGAAGGGCCTGTGTCTACACTAAGTAATCTAATCTAATCAGTATGGAAAAGATAGGACCAGAAGGCAAAGACTTGGAATAAAGGAGTACAAATTTAAGATAGGAGGAGAATTTCTTCTTTGAGGGTTGAGTGTCTTTGGAACTCCTTGCCACAGAGAGTTGTGAAGGGGTCAGAGTGCTGCTTTTCTACAGTTAAGTCTGAGACAGATGGATTCATGACCAGTAAGGGAATCAAGGGTTATGGGTAAAAGGCAGGAAGGTGGACTTGAGGAATGTCAGATCAGCCATGATCCTATTGAAAGGTGGAACAGGCTCAAGATGCCAAATGGCCTACTCATTCCTATTATTGTGGAACTCCCCTAATCACAGCCTGCCAACTTGAGAAGGACCCATTTATCTCTACTTCTGTTTTCTGTTAACCAATCCTTAATTCATGCCAGTTTACTAGCTCCTTCTTGTGTGCTTTTATTTTCCTCGTGAGAACTTTATCAAATGCCTTAAAATCAAATAATACTATTCTGTTAGTTATATCCTTAAAAAACATTGAGGTTCATCCAACACTATTTGCCACTTGCAAATCCATGCTGAATATGCTCAATAAGATCATTTGTCAGTCTTTATAATTGATTCTAGAACCTTTCTGACTATTGATAAGAGGTTAAGAGGTTTGTAGTTCCTGTTTTCTCTCTTCCTCTCTTTTTAAATATTAGGATGACATTTCCTACCTTTGACTCTACTAGAATCATTCCAGGATCTATAGAATTTTGAATGATGATCAGCAATGTATTCATCATCTTCAAATCTTCTTCAACATTCATGGATGTAGAATATCAGGTCCCCTGTACTTATCAACTTTAAGCCCCATTAATTTCTTTAAAAACAAATGTTCTTACTGATACTGATTTCCTTCAATCCCTCATTATTTTCGAATATCTAATTCTCGAGAGCTCTTGCTTCTTTTAGCAAAGACAGACATGAAGTGAACATTTAACTTCTCTGTCATTTCTATTGGTAAGTTCAATTGGCTAGTCAGCAGTGCAGAGTGACACCAACAGTGTGGGTTCAGTTCCTGAATGAGGTGAGGTTACCATGCTTCCATGGTCTTCTTCTCAACCTCTCCCCTTGCCTGCGATGTGGTGACCCTTAGGTTAAACCACCACTAGTCATGTGTCCGAGAGAGCAGTGTTTGATATAATGGGAAAAAAAAGTAAAGTCATCATAATTTCTCCTGACTCTACCTATAATCAACACACATCTTAGCTAAACCTTTCCTTTTTACATACTTGTATGCATTTTTACTCATTTATATTCATGTTGTCCTGTCCTTTTCTTTTTTTAGTTTCTTCGTCCATTTTTGCCTTATTCTAAAACTCTTCCAACCTTCAAGTTTACTATAATTTATGGCAACTTAATAGCTCTTATTTTAATCTTCTACAATACTTTTGCTAGCAGCAGTTGACTGATTTTTGTTTATATTTTATGCCCTGAAAAAATGTATAATAATTCTTCAGAAACTACCCATTGCCTACGTATTTTTCCAAACATCTAAGCTTATTTGTCCTTCACAATTTCAGTTATTCAGATTTAATACCCTTCACACTTCAGATTGAACTACCTTACTTCCAAATTAGGTAATGTTATGGTCGCTCATCCCAAAATATTAATTTGCAACAAGTTAGCTCTTTCTCATTACATAATATTAAATACTAAAATAGCCTGTTCTAGAGTTCATTTTATAATATATTGTTCTTTGTTACCATCTCTAACACACAAACTCATGCTCCACAACATTAGTGCTCATTAGCTTTAACCGGTCGAAATCCAGATTGAAGCTTTCCATGATTATTATACTACCCATGCTTTGTGCTTCTCTAATCTGCTCTTTAATATCATGCCTACACTGCAACCCGTCTCATGGCCTGGGAGCAACTCCTACCAAATGTTTGCTGCCCATTGCTGTTTCTTAGCTCCACTAAAAACAGATTCCATATTTAGTTTTTTGGATCAGAGATCCTAATTTAGCAATGTGTGGATCCCATCCCATGTTATCAGTGTAATACTAATTCCTTTTTTTTGCTTGCCAATCTAAATGCCAGATATTCAGCCAACCTCAGCCATGTTTCCCTTATGGCAATTATATCATACATATTAATCTCCATCTGTGCCTGTATATTATCTACGTTAGTAAAAATATTCATTCAGAAAGATTGCCGTTGACTGTGTCATTTTGGTATCATTCCTTTCCAAGCTTAGTTATGTTTATCTTTATTTCATCTGCCTTTTAATTTTACTTGCCACCTTTAATTCCAGTTACTGGATTTACTTTCTTCCGATTTGAGTTACTCCTCTGGTTCCTATCGCCCTACTAAAATAGTCTAAAAACTTTCTCCAACAGCATTAGCAAGTTTCCTTGGGAGGGTATTCGCTTATTAAGGTGGACAGATCCCACTTGCCTGAAAACTGGTCGCAATGCCTCATTAGTGGCGGCTTGTCCCCGACACTAATTCTCACGTTACATGCCCAATCAATCTTCCTAGTGCCATACTCACTAACATGTAGCACTGTGAGAAGTCTTAAGATTACTGTTTTTTCCAGTTCTGTTTTTAAAATGCCTTCCTAACTTCGTAAAATCTGCTTTCAGGATCTCATTCCTCTTCCTACCTACTTTGCCAGTACCAATGTGGGCTCTGAACTTTGGCAGTTCATCGTCCCCGAGGTGGTCCTGCTGTTAATTCAACATCATCCTGCAATCCCACTTATTGCTACAGAGAACATCAGATTTATTCCTTGATCAAGGATGCCTTTGTCACTACTGCTTTTCTATTCTTTGTCCCCTTCTGGAAAGCTGAGTTACCACATACCTGACTCTGGCAGCACTGCTCTGATGAACCGTCACCCTCACTCATTTCCAAAATGGAAATGAAGCAGGATAGACTCAGAACTCCCCCGCTACTTGCCTGGCTGTCTTAGACTGCCTGCACCATCCAAATCTATTGTGTGACCAGCTTTTTAAATGTGCTATCCATATAGTTCCCTTTTTCATAGGTAGACAGATTGGTACTTGAAGAACAACTGGAGTCAAAGCCCAGAGCAACCAATGACACTTCCTGCAGCTGTTTCACCGAGATGTCATGGTACATCCATGACTTCCTACATACCACAGACATTATTTTCCATTTGGCCAGGCTGATCTACATTCTGTAACTTTAGGGACTATTATATTTAGAGTAAGGAGAATAACTTTTGTTTATTCACTGATCAACTTCCTTTGCATAAGAGCGAGCCATTTATTGGATTTAGAGAACATATTCCACAGTGTAAGATTTAGACAGCTAAACACAATTGTAAATGATAGGGAACAAAGGGATATAGATGAGACCAATATCAGATGAAATGGAGAATAGTGGTGATTGCAGAGCTGGAATAGTTGACAGAGTGAGGGTGAGGCTTTTAAGATAATGATAACTTGGTTTAAATCCAAGAAGAATGGTCAATAATTGTAGTGAAGACCCAGATTAGTTGCAAAGGAAATAACCTTGGAGACATTTAAGAAACACAGTCAGATGTTGGATTGGGAAAAGGTGTCTATAGGTTTTCCTGTGCATATGGGTGACGTTGGGCAGAATGACCTGACTTAACCATAAACCTTATGGCTAACTAATTCACAGTCCAGTACTGAATTAAATTGCTTTAGTGCTAGCAGTGTTGTTGTACGTACACCCACTTAATCTACAAATCATGAATTAGAAATAATTGATCCTAATTTGGACAGCAAACTTTATTAGAAACTTCTTCATTCAGTTAATTCACATTTAAAACTCTGAAGGCAGCACCATCCTTACATTCGACAACCTGCAACTGCAACAATTTCCAGTTTAAAAACTAAATACATTGGTAACTTTAAAACAGAAAATTAAGCAGCATCTTAAAATGATCTGAGCTATGCAGAAGTGAAAATGTCTGCAGTCCACCAGTGAAGGGCCTGGTATGGAACAGAATTATAATACATTCTCTGCACAGATAAAACTATTCCACACACACACTAGTACATTGAGGTGAACAAAATTTTTCATCTGAATGGCATAAAATGGTTTCTTGCAAGACCTTGTTCAAAATAAAAAGTGACTCAAGCTTTGTATGAGTGAATATTACGTGATCTCTCAGTAGTTTTTTTTTAAATTCATGCAGAACTTCACAGGAAAGTTTGCAATAAGTAGAAGCTCGTGCATACCGACTTCGAGGCATATATTTTTTTCATCATTTGTTATGAGCCAGATCTCAATCAGTCTAATATGACATTCATGCTAAAATTTATAGCACAGTACGAATATACAAGCCAATACCTCTGTATTTAAAAAACTATCGTAACAGCCCCACAGGCTGATTACCGGCATCAAGAATTTCTTCCACTTGCACATTCAGTTTTAAACAGGAAAAAGTACTAAACAATTACAAGGCATTGTCCTTAAGCTACAACCTGCTGAACATTACAGGTTGCATTTGAACAATGTAAACTTTGTAGGGACAACACGCTAAAATTACAAATGTATATAAAGCGGTTTCTTGGATTACAAAGATTTCATAATGAGATACTGCTTTACTGCTAAAATAGGAATACCTTTAACACTGGTTGCAAATAATCCTCTTAATTCATATGACAGGTTCTCCTCTAATTCCTATCTAAGCATTGTCTATTTGTAAGTCATATGATATTTCAAACAACTGTGAATCCTCCACAGATCAAAAGATGTAAACTACAGCTTTCCATTGCATTGACTTTCCAGCTTAGTCCAAATTTATTCATCACTGGTACTGCAAATAATTCTTCAGAGAAACAGGCATGGGTAGGGTCTCTATTTCATGCAGCCGTTCCTTGCCAAGAGAAAGGCGAATGGATCTTCTGCACAAGTCCATTAAAGGCAATGGCTCCGCTAAAACAATGAGAAAAAGAAACATTAGTCAAGATGTCAAAATACTGAGTAAAGAAATCAAAAATTACAGAACAAAAAGTAACTTTGCTCATGAATTTATTATGTTGGCTCTTAAACTGATGAAAATTTTCCATTTTCTTCAAAAACCTTCATAATTTTCAGATACTAAGTTCCTTTTGAATAACATAGTCACTCTGAATACTTTATCAATAATGGGTCAAGATTCTTAGGCCCATCTTTAAAAGCACTGAGCACATACCTTTAAATCAGTAAATGCATCACAGTCACCTTCTCAAAAGGCAGCTAGATATGGCTGAGAAATGGAGACCAAATAGAGAAACACAAATTCTGAAAATATATCAATTCTGTCCTTTTTTCAGTTTTAGTCTTTAGCTTTTACTCTTACCCACTTATTTACGAAGTAATGGAAAAAAAATTTCACTATGCATCTACTAAAAACATATGTTATTCCTAAGTATTTCATTATGTCTTCTTTAAGACACTCTATTCCAATGATGTATGCATAATTGTGGGCGGACTATTCATCTGTGGAGCCCTGCAGAGAGTTCAATCCAAGTTTCACTGAAATCCATACAAGTGTCTTTTCAGTCAGGACATTCAGAAGTTGAATTCTGTCTATTACTCCCCTTCCTAAGCCCTTCCTTTGAAGGGCTTTTGCCGAAACATCGATTTTCCTTCTCCTCTGATGCTGCCTTACCTGCTGTGCTTTTCCAGCACCACTCTGATCTAAACTTTGTTGTCAACTGTACTATTATTACGATATCAACTAGGAATACCTAACAGCAGAGGACAGCACCGAGCATTGGATCTTCTTGAAACGTTAAATAACTTAATCATCTGACATGTTCAAATTCAGTTTTTTACCTTAATTATTTACTGCAGCTCAATTTGAAAACTATTTTGTCAATCTTTCTGAGAATTCTTCCATGATTCTGTTCTCAGTAACAAGATGGTAAAATTCCGTAAAAACTATTCTGTGAAGTTCTGCACAGTTCGCCTGCCACATCAGGACATTATTGTATGAAAGGAGAAAGTGAGGACAGCAGATGCTGGAGATCAGAGCTGAAAATGTGTTGCTGCAAAAGCGCAGCAGGTTAGGCAGCATCCAAGGAGCAGGAGAATCGACGTTTCGGGCATGAGCCCTTCTTCAGGAATGAGGAGAGTGTCCTCATTCTCCTCATTCCTGGAGAAGGGCTCATGCCCGAAACGTCGATTCTCCTGCTCCTTGGATGCTGCCTGACCTGCTGCGCTTTTCCAGCAACACATTTTCAGCATTATTGTATGAAAGCACAGTAACATAACCTAGCTTCTAAACAAATCCAGTTCCAAAAGTATGTTTAAGATTACTTATAGCTTTATCATATTTGCAACTTGGAACAAATGAAACATTTCAAAACATTGACTGAAATTCTCCATATGATTCATAAACCAACATCAAGCCAAAAAATAAATATTACAATGTTATTTCATAGCCCAATAGTTTTCCTGTGATAACGTAAACTGTGAAATACGAAATGGCTATCATGCTGTTGAGCATATGCCAATTAAATGGTCATTTGAAGTTAATACAGATCAGATAAGTTCTCAGCCTCACCCCTTGGTTCAAAGATGACAAACCAGTACAATTTAATTGGATACAGCATATTCAGATTAGTGAAAGGAAAAATTGGCTGGTTTCTACTTGCAATTTACATACACTGATCTCAACTGGATATGTGATTTTCTTCACAGTTAGATAGCCTGCTGGTACTCATCTTCGAGCTTCACACATGAGTAATAGCCATTTGCACAAGGCATCAGAAAGCAACTGCTGCAAACTAATGTCTGCAGAAAAGGAATAGCATGAGTTTGGTAAGAGATGTACAATCCACTCAAATAACAAATTTTAAGATTTTAAAAAAATTCCTTGTGCCTTTTAACTATACGCACTCTGCAAAAAACATCAATTCCAATACATCTAAAGTCGCCACATTTCACTGATGTCTCTTATCATCAACAGTCTTTATACCAAACGCAATCTGGAAATGTTTTGCAACATTAGCCTTAAACATCATGGAGAAGAAATATGGAGAGCCGAACCAGCCATCACAGCTTAAAAATACGGGGTAGACCATTTAGGACAGAGATGAGGAGAAACTTCTTCACCCAGAGAGTGGTGGCTGTGTGGAATGCTCTGCCCCAGAGGGCAGTGGAGGCCCAGTTTCTGGATTCATCAAGAAAGAGTTGGATAGAGCTCTCAAGGATAGTGGAATCAAGGGTTATTGAAATAAGGCAGGAACAGGATACTGATTAAGGATGATCAGCCATGATCATATTGAATGGTGGTGCAGGCTCGAAGGGCAGAATGGCCTACTCCTGCACCTACTGTCTATTTTATTTTTATGACTATTTTATCTTGAAAAATGCATACAATATTGAAACAACAGCTTTAACAGCATGGAATAAAGTGAATCCACAAGATAAATAATTTAAGATTTTTTGGGCCATAATTGCATGCCATAGCACCAAAATTATTCATCATGCTAAATGTGATTTATGATTGCTGATTGTCCTGTATGGTTGTTTGTGAAACACAAAGTCATTTCTGAACAAGATGCACAGAATTTTTAACTCTGAAATCAAGCCCCATGAAATTAGTGTTGATATAAATCTGAAATGGCTTGGCACCAATGTAAACCGTGGGATTTAAATTGAGTTGAAAGTGAGATTGTTCGCATCAGTTCCAAGCTGATTCACTCTGACATTGATTCAATCACTCCATATTGCCACTGCAGTGTTAGCACTAAGTGAGACTTCCTGGCATGAATGCTATTGTACTTCATGACTGTATCCTACAATGCACTAGTCACACTACATTTTCTTAACAGTTCGCCCAAATCAAACAGATTAATGAGATAGTGCCAACATACGACCTACTGTATTTGAGATACATTTAATCACATGTAAAGAAGGTCATGTAATACTAAGTAATGCTTACATGTACACTGCTTTCCCAGGCTGGGTCATTGCCCTACATGCTGAACAGGAGAAAACCTTTCATTGCTTGCTACTGATGTAACCCTAAAAAGGTGACAGCTCAAGAATGGTCCCAACATGTGAAAACAAGTAGTTACATGATGTTGTGACTATGCTGTCAGGAAATCCATTTTTGACATAATGTGTGATTGTCTGGTTAGAATATATTTCCAATGAAATGCCAGACTTGAGTGTGTCTTCCAAACTCTAGGTATTGATAAATTGCCATTTTCGGAAAGTCCTACAAAATATTTTACCAATATTAGTCTAACAGAAGGATTGTCATAGATTAGTCACAAGATTCAGGGTGTAAAGAATGAATCTCCTTGCAGGCAATAGTATGAGTATCAAATGGCAAGAATGGTGCATTGTGCAGTAAGGTTCCTTCCCCAGTGAGTAGGCTCAAGAGACTGACCTACCATTAGTAATGACTGCTTGCATTTGTATAGTAACCTTTCACAATGTTAAGTGTCTCTAGGCACTTATCCATCATAGCTGAAAATGTGTTGCTGGTCAAAGCACAGCAGGCCAGGCAGCATCTCAGGAATAGAGAATTCGACGTTTCGAGCATAAGCCCTTCATCAGGCTTATGCTCGAAACGTCGAATTCTCTATTCCTGAGATGCTGCCTGGCCTGCTGTGCTTTGACCAGCAACACATTTTCAGCTGTGATCTCCAGCATCTGCAGACCTCATTTTTTACTTATCCATCATATTCTATATTTGAGGTACAACCAGATTGTGGAGCAGGTTAATGCTCCAATAGTATGGCAAGAATATATGCGCTTTCAGATGAATTTCTGCTTTCAGTGCTTGTTTCATCTCTCTTACTGTGTCCATTTATGTATAAGTACTCTCTCTGAGTGAGCCACCAGCCTGTCAAACTTGTCTTTCCTCTTACAACTTTTGACATCCAACATAGATTTTTATCCAGTCATTACTCAGCTCCTCACACAATAGTTTAGCTCTCCCACCACTGGTTTAATGCACAAATACAGATGCCTCCACAGTTGATGTGCGGACAATCATATCTCCACAGCTGTCCTCATCTCCAAATGTGGTCTTAGTGTATCAGGAATCTGAAACTGTAATTGCCGTCCTCAAGAGCAGCTTTCAGTCAAATGTCAATCAACTTAATCTTTCTTCTCCCATAATGCTTTGCTACTCACCAACTGCATAGTGACTATTTTTTAAAAAAAGTTAATGGTAATATTTGGGATGTGGCCATCAGTGGCCGAGCCAGCATTTATCATCCCTTTACCTGTGTGGCTTGCCAGGGCCAATTCAGAAAGCAGTTAAGAGTCAACCACATAACTGTGGATCAGGAGTCAAAAGAAGGCCACAGCAGGTGAGAATGACAGATTCCCTTTTCTAAAGAACATTAGAAAATGGTTCTTCTGCAGAATATTAAATTTGAATCTATAATATGGTGAAGTAATGGCCGTGTAATGTCGTTGCTAGACTATTAATGCAGAAACTCCGTTAAATGTCTTGGGACCAGGTTTGAACCCGACTACAGCAGATGGTGAAATTTAAATTTAATAAAAATATCTGGAATCTATTGATTCAATTGTCGATTGTCAGGAAAACCCCAATTGCTTCACAAATGTCCTTCAGGGAAGGCAATCTGTCAACTTTACCTAATCTTTCCTATATGTGACTCCAGACCCACAGCAATGTGGTTGACTCTCAAATGCCCTCTGAAATGGCTCAGGAAGCCACTTAGTTGTAACAATAACTTCAAAAGTCTTAAATAAATGAAACCACCGGGCATCAACCTAGGCACTGGAAACAACAATAGAAACAGCCCTGTTGTCCCAGAAAATTCTTCCTTACTAATATCTGGGGGTTAGTGTCAAAATTGGGAGAGCTATCTGACTGACTAGTCAAGCAATAGCCTGACCGTCATACTCATGCAATTATATCTTACAATGCCCCAGACACCATAATTACCATCCCTGGATACATTCTCTCCCATCAGCTGGACCAACCCAGCAAAGGTGGTGGCACAGCAAACAGTCAGAAGACAGTTGCCCTGGGAGTCTTCAACATCAATTATGATCATGAAATCTTGTGGCATCAGTTTAAGCATTGACAAGGAAACCTCCTGCTGATTACCACCTTCTCCCTCCTTTGATGAATCAGCACTTCTTCGTGTTGAGCAATACTTAGAAGGACAGCCAGAGGTGGCAGTGACACAACGTACTCTGAGTGGGAAATTTCAATGTCTACACCAAAGGTTGCTCAGCAGCACCAAGTGGTGACAGAACCAAGAGGAGGGAGAAACATACTTGACTTCATCCTTACCAATCCGCCAGCTGCAGATACATCTGTCCATGATAGTAGCTGTAAGAGGCCTCGCGGAGAAGTAGCCCCGCCTTCACTTTGAGAATACTCTCCATTGCACTGCATGTCACTTTCACTGTGCTAAATGGTAGAGACTTCAAACAGACCTAGCAACTGAAAACTGGCATCCATGAGATACTGTGGGGTCCCCTCAATAGCAGAATTGTACTCCAGCACAATCTATAATTGCCCAGCATATACCCCACTGAACCACTATCAACAAGCCAGGGTATCAACCCTAGTTCAATGGAGTACAGGTAAATATGCCAAGAGCAACACCAGGCATACCTAAAAATGAAGTTTAAACCTGATGAAGGTAGCAACAGGACTACCTTCATGCCAAACAATATAAAGCAGCAAGTGATAGACAAAACTAATGATCTCATAATGAACGGAACAGGTTTAAGCTCTGCACTTCTGCCACGTTCAGTCATGAATGCTGTGTACAATTAAACGACTCACTGGAGGAAGCCCCACAAATATTGCCATCCTTGATGATGGAAGTGCCCAGCACATTAGTGCAAAAGATAAGCCTAATAAATTTGCAGCAATCTGCAGCCAGAAATGTTGAGTGGATCATTCATCTCCAGGGGTCCCTAACATCACAAAATGCAATCGTTATTCGGTGCAATTCATTCCACATGATACCAAGAAACAGTTGGGCACACTTAGATAAAACAAAGATTAAGGGCTTTGTCAACATTTTGGCAACAGTACTGAAGACGAGTGCTTGAAAACCTGCTGATTCCATAGCCAAACTCTTCAGTACAGTTGCAGCACTAACATCTACTTGACAACATGGAAAATTGCCCAGGTATGTCCTGTATGCAAAACATAAGGCAAATCCAATCCCACCAATTGCCACACCATCAGTGATACCTAGTTTTGGTTCCACCAGGACCACTAATCTCCTGACCTTATTGCCTTGATCCAAATATGGGTAAAAGGACCTGAATTCCAGAGATGGTGAAGTGAGAGTGACAGCCCTTGACATCAAGACCATATTTCACCAAGTGTGACATTAAGCAACCCCAGCAAAATTGGAATCAATGGGCATCAAGAAGCAAACTCTCTCTAATTGGAATCATACCTGACACAGAGAAAGATATTTGTGGTTGTTGAAGGTCAGTCATTTTAGCTCCAGTACATCTCTGCAGTGATTCTTCAGTATTGTGTCCTAAATCATCTTTAGCTGCTTCATCAATGACCTTTCCTCCATCACAAGTCAGAAGTGGAGATGTTTGCTGATAATTGCACAATGTTCAATACCATTCATGACTCCTCAGATACTGAAGTAGTTCATGTTCAAATGCAACACGATCTGGACAATATCCAGGCTTGGGCTGATATGTGAAAAGTAGCATTCACATTCACATGTGCCAGCAGTGACCATCTCCAATAAGAAAATCTAACCACCACCCCTTAAACATTGAATGGTGTTACAATCACTTAATGTCCCACTGTCAAGTTCCCAGAGTTTACCATTGACCAGAAATTCAATTGATTCACCGTATAAACGTGATTGCTATAAAAGCAGAATTAAAAAAAATCACAAGACCAGGTTATAATCCAACAAGTTTATTTGGAAGCAATCGATTTCAGAACGTTGCTCCTTCATCAGGTGGTTGTGGAGTATAAGATTGTAGGACATAGAATTTATAGCAAAAATGTACAGTGTAATGCAACTGAAACTATATATTGAAAAAGACCTGGATTGTTTATGTCTCTCATGTTTTACAATGACCATGTTGGTTTCAGTTCTTTCACATGTAAATCGCAGAACTTCCTTAAAATTAAAGTTCACTTGAGAATGTAACATTAAGAAAGCTTTGTGATTTACATATGAAAGAATTGAAGCCAACATATTCACTCTAAAACAGGAGAGACTTAACAATCCAGGTCTATTTCAATAAATAATTTCAGTTGCATCACACTGTAGACTCTTGCAATAAATTCTGTGTTCTATGATCTTATACTCCACAACCACCTGAAGGAGCAACGTGCTGAAATCCAGAGTTTCCAGATAAACTTGTTGCACGATAACCTAGTGTTGTGCAATTTTTAAAAATCTTTCTACACCCCAGTCCAACTCCAAATCATGACAACAAAAGCAGATTAGACACTCAGAATGCTGCAGTGAGTAATTCACCTCCTGACCCGCCAAAACCTGACTACAAGACACAGGAATATGCTGAAATACACAGTTAATGGCAGGGCCCTGCAGAGTGTTGATAAACAGTGACTCCTAGGGGTTCAGGTGCTTAGTTCATATTTACTTGAAAGTTGCATCCAGTGTAAGTAGAGGGTATAATTTTAAGGTGAGACGATAAAGATTTAAAAGGGTTCAGAGTGGCAACTTTTTCCACACAGATGGATCGTCTGTGGAATGAATTGCCAGAGGAAGATACATGTACAGTTACAACATTTAGAAGTTTAAACATTTAACATCTGGACAGTACATAAATAAGAAAGGCTTAGAGGGATATGAGCAACATGCAGGCAACTAGTTTAGTTGAGGAAACCTGATTGGCATGGATGTGTTGGACCAAAAGCTCTGTTTGTTTTGGATAACTCTATAACACCTACCTGGATGAGTATAGCTCCAACACTCAAGAAGCTTGACATCATCTAGGTCAAAGCAGCCCACTTGATTGGTACCACATCCATAAGCATCCATTCCCTCTAACACTAACAGCCGTGTGTACTATCTACAAGATGCACTGCAGAAATTCAGCAAAGATCCTCAACTAGCACCTTCCAAACTCATGACCACATCCATCCAGAAGAGCAGGGACAGCAAACAAACAAACAAAAACAATCTGCAAGATCCCCATCAAGCTATTCACCATCCTAACTTGGAAATATATTGCCGTTTCTTCAGTGTTACTCAGTCAAAATCTGGAATTCCCTCCTTAAGGCATTGTGCTACCAGAAGCACGCACAGCACAGGTCGAAGAATGGAGCTCACCATCACCCTCTCAATTGCAACTAAGAACAGGCAATACAAGCTCATGTCTCTATGAGTGAATTTTTAAAAAACATTTTGCACTATGGATACTACTAGGCCTGAATTTCTCCAGCACATTCGGTGTTTGGTTCACATTTCCAGTATCTACAGTATTTTGCTTTTTACAGGGCAACCTCAGTTATCCGAATGTCAATTATCCAGAGTTTGGATATATATCATTCGGATAATCAAGGTTGCCCTGTACTTAGGTTTTTTTATAACAATTGACAATTACATGGTTGTCAATGGTCTTGCTTTTATTTCCAGATTTTGATTGAATTTAAATTTTACCATCTGCCACAGTGGAATCAAATTAGTGGCTCCAGATTATTGGTCCAATGACATACCTTTTAGGCTACCACTTCCCAACTCACTCTTAAAAATTTCTTCCTTTTGGCTGGTGTAAAGTGCAGGATTCTTTGATAGCCATGCTTGAGAACCTTACTAGGGGATATAATCAGATAATTAGATAAATGACTGTTTGAACTAATTATTGATAGTCATTGTACCTTGATGATAAACTTCCTATTCTCAAACTACAGGTCAGAAATACTCTCTGTCAACCTGGGGACCAACAGTTTTTGAAGGGAGGATAGTTTTGGATGTGCTTACCTTATCCTCCAAGATCTTTTACTAATCCTTCAACCAAAAGCCAAATATTCATTTAGCCCTTGAACACATATCCTAGTCTGTTTGAGAACAGGTTCTCATTAACTTTATGGGAGTCGGTTAGCTCAGTTGGCAGGACGGCTGGTTTGCAATGCCAACAGTGTGGGTTCAGTTCCGAAGGTTATCAAAAAGGACTCTCCTCCTTAACCGCTCCCCTTTCCAGAGGCATGGTGGCTCTTAGGTTAAACTACCACCAGTCATCTCTCTGTAATGTGTGCAGCCCCATGAGCTGGGTAAAATTATAGTGACTTTATCTCACATTATCTTTATCAAAAACCTAACAGTATCTATAAATGTTTCTTTCCCCCATTACCTCTCCATTCATTACTCTATCTCCATTTGTTGCCACATTTACAACTTACCTCACTCATCTGGGTATGTTTGGGTTCATTTTGTCTCTTTAAGGAACAACAAACATTTTGCTTAGCCTGAACAGACCAAAATCCACTCTCCTGTCCACCCTCTCCCCAGAAGGCTAAATGAACCTGTCGACATTTCTGTCTGTGCCTTTGGAGAAAAAAAACAACTTTGCTTTTAGGTCCATTCAGGCCAAGTCAAGTTGCTCCCCACTCCAGAGCCCCAAAATCAGTGTGTTTACAGATCTATTTGGGCCCCCTTTCAAAAGGTCCTTTTTAAACATTTTCTATTTTCCCATGTGCAGATAAAAGGATATTTGACATGCATTTGAAAATTACTTTTCAACTAAAACCAGGACAAGATGCTGGTTTATAAAAGATTTTTCTAAAATTTTATAAGATACTTCAAATTGAAAGTTTCTATATATAACCCGAATGATTAGAAAGCATTGCATTTTACTGCTCTTGTCAAATGGCTTTTATACTTGCTCATCTCAAACAGGAAATTCCTTGTCAGCCAAATTTGGTGCAATTTAATATGATCTATTCCTTCAGTAAACTATTAAAACAAGTCTTTTGCAACTTTTCCATAATATCTTGTATGCTAATTTCTGCAGCTTTGTGCAAATTTTATTACATTTCTTGAGAGCTAGAAACAGTAATTCACCAGCATTAAAGAAAAGCATGTTTAAAACCAGACCCAAACCAACATTACAGATCCTACCTTTGGGATTCAAGGTTTCTTGGCTAGAGGAAGATGAAAATAGAAATCTACCAGTTATCTCACTGATGATCATCAATTGTGTCTAACAGAGCTCCTGGTGGGTATTGGAGGACAGGATCAGGTATAGTTGCTCTGTTCTCTGCAGCTATTTAGCCTGCAGTGCCAAATGGCCATTGGGCAAGATATTAGACAGCTAGTAGTAACCAAATTCCAGTCAGAGTTAAGGAGAAGGACAGTTGGTGTTAGAAAGCAAAGAGAAGAAAATGAAATGCATGAGAATTCTGTACAGTCATAACTTGCTAATGGGTTCTGACAGTACAGAATGACATGAATATCCTGCCAAGAGTAAAAGATCTTTCAGAAAATAATAAAAATTAATGACTTAAAGAAACATCCAAATATAAAACTTAGTTCATTACAAATTAGGAGCAGCAATTGTCAAGAACAGTTTGTTTTAAGTTGCATCCTCTCTCTATCAAAATTAATGCTTAATATAGAATTTTTGGCACAATTAATTTCATGCTATATATTCTGATGCAATGCTACAGCGAGAGCAGGTAATGTGCTATGTTGTGGTATCAACAAGTCAGTATTACAGAGCAATACAGCACCTGCGAATAATTTTGGCTGACTCTAGGTCAGAACAATGTTCAGGTAGATCTGGAGTTATAGGCTAAGCGGAGTGGGTGCAAAACACACCACTTGGTGCAAGATTCTTTCCTTTAATACCTAATCATCAGTTATAGTTGAATAAAACATGCCACTCCTTGCTTTGGATACGCAGGGGGTTTCAAGAGGGTAACGAGGGAAGTCCAGGGTAGGGAGCAAAGCATCAATGGAATCTCTGCAGAGGTATACTGCTCCCCACCAAACATTTCTTTCTTCCATTTGCCTGGAGGGTTCCTTTTTTTCTTCGATTGGCTGTTGAGCAATTTAGCAGGGAAGTAGAAATTAAATTTCTGCTCAAATCCCAGTCAAAGTGCCCATTGCTATTTTGGTTGGAGGACTCTCGATAATCAGGGATCTGACTTTTAGATCAGGAAACCTTAGTTTTAATCTTGATCGGGAGAATGTTAGAGACCAGATATTCTATGGCTAGAGAGGTCACTGATGCAGCATACACTGGAGTAGTGCGTTGGAACCATAGAGAATTTCACAGAAATTGAAACATTTTGATCCCTGCATTTGGATCCCTCTGAACCACGGCTGTGAAAATCAGAAACATCAGGGGGCTCTGACTTAGTTATCAATTGAATTGAATCATTTATTGTCACATGTATTCAATACAAAATACATTAAAACAGTGTACTGTCATCATGCATAGGCACCATTCACATTAACTTAAAATAAAAAGTAAAGGTCACTTCAAGAGAGTCTATCTTTTCCTTCTCTGCTGCTACAGTCCCCCCAAGGCTATACCAGCCCATGCCATGCTGCTGCCAGAGTCTGGTGCAGGCTACACCAGCCCACGCCACGCAGAAGCGAGACTCTTGTCCAAGCAAAACCAGCCCACTCCACATGGAAAAATCCTGTTCCAGGCTTCACAGGCTTGCAGTTTCTGTTGCCACGCTGCCTCTGAAGAGCTGTTCTTTGTTTTATTCTAGGCATTCTTTAAAGTAGGGGAACAGATTGGCATTTCTACAGCCATCAATATGCCTTCAGATGGTTTGCTGCCCCATTGGTAGCAGGGCAATAATGTTACAAATCAGCTGAAGGACATTCTTCTGGGAATGTGCGAAATACCCAAGGTCATAAACCACACCAGGACTAACAGTATTGTTTGGAAATGAGATGTGGGTTGCAATTGAAAATTAGAAGCCATGTAGAAAATTAGCAAGCAGGTTCTCTGGTACCACATGCAAATGAGTAGAATTAGGAAGATATGACAGATGAATGCACAAGTTAGAAATACAGTTCAGGAACAAGGCCCTTCAAACTTTCTGGAACACTGGGATAGACTCTGGTGGAGATAGCACTTGTATAAACCAGGCAGATTGAATTTAAATAAAGCTGGGTCAGAGTTCTTTGGGGAATTTTGCTAGGGGTATTGAGGAAAAGTTTAAACTAATTCAGCAGCAGTGTGAGAATCAGAATATTAGGAATTAATTCCAGGGTGCACCAGACATTGAAAGGCAGATAGCACTAAAAGAGACAGCTAAGCCAATAGGTGGAGTCAAAGTAAAGGAGAAAGTAATGAAAGTCTAAATCAGGGTTTTACTGCATATGTGAATAAAATGAATATAGTTCATAAGATTGGAGAGTGACAGATATAGATTGCCATGTGGAATTACGATGTTTTGGCAATAACAGGAACCCAGTTCACGGACGGTGTTGGATATCTTAGGTTACAAGATGTACAGAAAAGAACGGAAAACAGGTGGGGTTGGCATTTTTGTTTAAGGAGACCACACAATGTGTTTCAGGGAGTTCAAGGTCAAAATCAATTTAACTAGAGCTAAGGAATAAAGAGGATGTAATTACATTGCTCGGTGTAATGTATACAATAGTGGAAAAGACAGTGAATTATACAGCACTGAGCCGTGTAGCATGTAAACAGACCCTTTGCTCCAATTTGTCCATGCTGACCATTCTGCAAACTAAACTCATCTCATTTGCCTGTGTTTAGCTCATATCCCTCGGAATCTTTGCTATTCCTCGGTGGTGAGAACGGTTCCTACCTGAGGCTGCTGGCAGCAGCAGGTTTCTTTGATGAAATGGCAGTCCTAGAAGGGTCCAATGGTGGCATGGCTCCAGGACATGGCTGGGACCGTGTACCAGACAACAGAGACAATGATGTTCTGGCTGCAATGTGGAAGCAGATCATTTGACCCAGTAAGTTCACACTGACCACATTGAGGAACAGAGGGATATCTGGGTGTGCAAGTACAAAGTTGCCATCCAAGTGGATAGGGTTGTTAAGAAAGCATATGGTATTTTGGCTTTCAATAACAGGGGCATTGAGTTTAAGAGCCGCAAGGTTTTGCTGCAGATTTACAAGTCCCTCATGAGACCACACTTGGAATATTGCGTCCAGCTTTGGTTGCCCTCCTATAGAAAAGAAACAGAGGCTTTGGAAAGGGTGCAAAGAAGGTTTACCAGGATGCTGCCTGGACTGGAGGGCTTGCCTTATGAAGAAAGGTTGAATAAGCTCGGACTTTTTTCTCTGGAGAGGAGGAGAAAGAGAAGAGACCTGATCGAGGTGTACAAAATAATGAGAGAAATAGATAGAGTCAATAGCTAGAGACTTTCCCCAGGGCAGGATGGACTGGGACGAGAAGTCATAGTTTGAAGATATTAGGAGGAAGGTATAAAGGAGATGTCAAAGGTAGGTTCTTCATGCACAGAGTTGTGAACGTGTGGAATGCGTTACCAGCTGAGGTGGTGGAAGTGAAGTCATTGGGGACATTTAAGTGATTGCTGGACATGCACATGGAAAGCAGTGAGTTGAGGGGTACGTAGGTTAAGTGACTATATTTTACATTAGGATTAAGTTTCGGTCCAACATTGTAGGCCTAAGGGCCTGTCCTGTGCTAAACCTTTCTATGTTCTATGACTGTCTGAACAGCATCTCACCTAGACCCAACCCCTTACCCGCCCCCTGCAACCCTGAATTTCCCATGGTTAATCCACCTAACATGCACATCTTGGACTATGGGAAGAAACACAGCACCCAGAGGAAACCCATACAGCAATGGGGAAAACATGCAAACTCCATCCAGACAGTTGCCCGAGGTTGGAATTGAACCTGGGTCTTTGTGCTGAAGGCAACAATGCTAATCACTAGCCACCATCCCACCCTTGTGCACCCTCTCCAATTTAGTATCATCCCTCCTATAGCAGGGCGAATCGCAACATGACGTCTCAACTCCTACACTCAATGTTCTGAGTACTGAAGGCAAGCATGCCAATTGCACTCTTTACCACTCTATCCACATAGAGAAACAAGAGAGACCAAGAAAAATGGTACAGAACTGTAAACATCATAGATCAGTTATAAATAAGGTTTTATTTAACTGTTATTCCAGTCCCCCCTATATGGACGTGTAAATGGCAACAAGGCTCAGCCTTCTTAGATTGTGCTCAGAAATATTCCCTATATTAGTGACAATCCTAGATGAAAGGAGTCACTGTTCAACCTTGTTCTTAGGAATAGCATGAGCCACGTAGCTTACATGACAGCAGAGAAGCATTTAGGGAACAGTGGGCTTTGAATCATTTGGTTTAGGGACAGTGAAAAATAATGTTGGTCAATCGAGAACAAAAATAAATTAACTGACGGAGAGCAGATTTTCATGAAGCAAGAATAGACATGGGTCAGACAGAATGCAACCAAAACGCTTGGTTGGAGAAGCAGCAGCTGAACTTTGGGCTACTTTCAAAGAGGAGATGGTTTGGGCACAGTCAAGGTACAATCCCTCAAAAGAAACAGGTAAAGGAATCCAGATAGCAAACACAGAAGTTAAGTTACACAACAGAAAGTACATTTATGACAGGTATTGGGTAGTAAGCAATTGTGAACCTTGTGGACAAGCTGAGGACATCAGCTTCAGAAGACAGATGAAAAAAAGAGAGAAGCAGGAACCCAAGAAAAAAAAGGCTAGCAGCGAATGAAGAAAATCTAAAGATTATTAAAAGCAGTCCATTAGTAAATCATGATAAGAGATGGAGTGGGTCTGAGGAGAGATCATAAAGGTGACCTCCAGAGAAAGGCAGCATGGCGGAGGCATTAAGTGAATATATTGCATTGCTTTCATCCAATAGGCAGATACTACTCAAGCTATGGTGACAGGAGCAAGATTTGAAAACTGTTAAGGTAGTGTATTGAACAAGTGGTCAGTACTGAAAGCTGACAAGGCACTGGGTGCAGATGAGATGCATCCATGGATATTGAAAGATGACTAAGTGGATATTGCAGAAGCACCGGCAATTATCCTTAAATCCTCACTGGATTCAGTGAGGATTTAGAAGGATAGAGAACTAAACATTATAACCGTAATCAAGGAACTGTTGTAAAGGTTATCCAATAATCACGGATGAGTCGATTTAACTTTGCAGAATTTTTACCATGTAAGAGGCAGCTGTCATTTGGTCCATCATGCCTACACTTGCCATTTTCCCATACCCCTGCACACAATTGCTATCCAAATGACCATCCAATGTCTCCTTGAATGCCTCAGTTAAACCCAGCTTAAATCACATTTCCAGACCGCACATTCCTTAACCTAACAAAGTGTGGCATGAAAAAGCTTTTTCTCAACTCTTTAAAACTATGTTCTTTCATTCTTGTTTCTAACCCTGTCTATGTTGTCCAACCCTCTTATGATTTCACAAACCTCAAATCAGATTTCCCCCTCAGCCAGAGGGAACATCCCAACTTTTTCAATCTTTCCACGTAGCCAAAGTTTCTCACACTAAGAACCACTCTTAAATTGCTTCTGTCTCTCTCCACTGCATTTACAATCTTCCCAAAACATAGTGACCACAGTTGTACACAATACTTCAACTGGGACCTAACAAGTGTAATGTAAAGTTCAAGATCAGCTCTTTGATCTTGTATTCTATACTCTTTTTAGTAAAGCCACGAGCATTGTACGCTTTTATTGCTCTTTCAAACTGTCATGCCACCTTCAATTTTCTGTTGACATTACGTATACACCCAAGTGCCTCTGCTCCAGCACCCCCTTTAGAATTGTACCCCCTCTTTTACATAGTCAGAAGAACAGTGAAAGACAATGATGCATCAATTCACACATTCTGTATTGAACTTTATCTGCTGCCTATCCATCTACTCAACCTTGTCTATTTCCTTTTTGAGTTCAACACTATTCTCCTTTCAATTTACAGTTCTTCCAAGTTTGAAGTTGTCTCCTGTATACCACATCATTAATATCGAATTAGGAAAAGCAAGGGTCTCAATATCGACCCCATGGGAACTCCACTATAAATTTTCCTCAAGCCCAAGAAAATATTAATTTACCATTGTGTGTTTTCCATCACTCATCCCAATCTTGTATTTGTGTTGCTACTGTCCCTTTCGTCTATAAACTTTATCTGTCCTGAGGCACGAAATTAAATTCCTTATGGATAACCAATGTATACTATGTCAAAAGCATCGCCTTCATCAACTCTTACTGTAATCTGTTCGAAAGGACTTCAAGTTAGTAAAACACAATTTTCCCATTAGAAATCCATGCCCACTCTTTCTAATTAACCTCCTTTTTTCCATGTGATTTCTGATTCTGTCTGCATGTTTGTTTCCAAATGTTTCCCGATTACTGAAGTTAAATGGAGCGGTCTGTAATTACTGGATCTATCCTTACAATTGTTTTAAACAAGACCAAAATGTTTTCAATTCTTAAGTCTTCTGGCACTCTTGTGCCTCTAATTTCTATCCTCACTTCCTTCAAAATCCTTAGATGCATCTTATATGGTGTTGGTGTCTTATTAGCTTTAAGTGTCAAAATCTATCCAAGACTTCTTCCTTATTAATGTTTTAACCCTGGATGAAGGTTTTTCATGGAATTCCTTAGTGGTTGGTTCCTTGCTTTTCCTGATATAAAAAATGGTCTAGATCGTGGGTGTGTAGAGGGCAATTTCAAACCTTGTGGGTGGCACGGTGGCACAGTGGTTAGCACTGCTGCCTCATAGCGCCTGAGACCCGGGTTCAATTCCCGACTCAGGCGATTGACTGTGTGGAATTTGCACGTTCTCCCCGTGTCTGCGTGGGTTTCCTCCGGGTGTTCCAGTTTCCTCCCACAGTCACAAGGATGTGCGGGTCAGGTGAATTGGCCATGCTAAATTGCCCATAGTGTTAGGTAAGGGGTAAATGTAGGGGTATGGGTGGGTTGCGCTTCGGTGGGTCGGCATGGACTTATTGGGCCGAAGGGCCTGTTTCCACACTGTAAGTAATCTAATCTAACAACATGAAACTTGAAAGTATTGTCAACTCTGAAGAGGAGAGTGCCAAGTTAGAATTGGAGAAAGTGAACAAAACGCTGCCCTAAGTCACTGTCATTAAAAGAAGTGGTTAGGCCTGAGCTCAAATCAAAGAGATGGATATATTTAACACTGACCTTGGCCTGGTGGGACATATTCTGAGCTGAATGTTGGAAATCACATCAAAATGTCAAGCAGAGGCAGGTTCCCTTGCAGGAGGTGGAGTAGTAGGTCATTTGGCCCTTTGAACACACTCCACCTCTATACCTCATTACCCCGACCTCCCTTGCCAACCAAAGATCTATCAAACGTGTCCTGATAAATTTAAAGATGCAACTTCCATTACCTTTTGTAAAGAGAATACCAGACTTGGGGCAGGGTAGAGGAAATCATCTTAGTCTTAAAAGGGAAAAATGTTTATTTTTAAACTTTGCCCTTGGTTTTAGTCTCTCCCACAAGAAAGAACATCTTCATATCCATCTTTACCAGTTCAAAAACCTTATACTGTTTGAATAAGATCATATTCCATTCTTCCAAACTTCAACTGATACAGGACCCGCCTCTTGAACATTTCTCTATCCCAGGGATAAGTGAACTTGCACAGACTGGTTTTTAAAGCAATCATTTACTTTTTCAACACAGAAACTAAAACTGTATCCAATACTCCAGATATGATCTCACCAATCCAGTGTACAGTGACAGTAAAAGTTCCTTACTTGCATATTCCATTCCTCTTATAATTAACAAGATTATATATTTCCTAATTCCTTGCTCAAATGATGTACCATCTTCCATGTATCAGCACACTCAGATCCCTTTGTATCAATGAGTTTTTCAAATCTCAATTCTGGTTTCCTTCCTATCGGAAAGATGGTGTGCGACTTGAAAGGGTTCAAAAAAGATTTACAAGGATGTTGCCAGGGTTGGAAGATTTGAGCTATAGGGAGAGGTCGAATAGGTTGGGGCTGTTTTCCCTGGAGCATCAGAGGTTGAGGGTTGACCTTATAGAAGTTTACATAATCATGTGGGGCATGGATAGGATAAATAGACAAAGTCTATTCCCTGAGGTGGGGGAGTCCAGAACTAGAGGGCATAGGTTTAGGGTGACAGGGGAAAGATATGAGCTGCCAGAGGCAGTGGTGGAGGCTGGTACAATTGCAACATTAAAAAGGCATTTGGATGGGTTTATGAATAGGAAGGGTTTGGAGAGATACGGGCCAGGTGCTGACAGGTGGGACTAGATTGGGTTGGGATATCTGGTCGGCATGGACAGGTTGGACCGAAGGGTCTGTTTCCATGCTGTACATCTCTATGACTCTATAAAAGCAATACTTTGCTTTTCTATGCCTCCTGCCAAAATCCATAAGTTCACATTTACACATCCAACAGATTTTTTCCCAAATCACTTAACATATCTTTATCCCTTTGTAGATTCGCTACCTCTTCTTGACAGCTTATTTTATTACCAATCATGGTATCATTGGCAAAATTAGTGACCATAAGTTTGATTTCTTCATCCAAATTATTCACACAGATTCACCGATTCCCACATACTCCATTTGTTCCAGCTTACAACCTGAAAAGGCCCACTTAGCCCTTCTCTTTTTTTACTGTTAGTTAATCAATATTTTATACAAAAGATTATGGCATATACCAACCCAAACAATTAATGGAATCCCAGCAGTGTGGAAACAGGCCATTTGGCTCAACAAGTACACACTGACCCTTCAAAGAGTAGCCCACCCAAATCCATTCCCCTACCCTATTACTCTATATTTAGACTCTGATTAATGCACCTAACCTAAACATTCCTGAACACAAAGGGCAATTTAGCATGGCCAATTCACCTAACCTGCACATTTTTGGATTGCAAGGGGAAATTGAAGCATCTAGAGGACACCCACGCAGACAGGGGGAGAATGTGCAAACCCCATATAGACAGTCACCCAAGGCTGGAATCAAACTCAAATGGAATAAAACCCGGGTCCGTGGTGCTGTGAGGTAGCAGTGCTAACCACTGAGACACAGTGACATACATAAAATCTAGTACTCTGATCTAACCTTTCGTCACAGATTAAGACCACCACCTAATGGTGAAATATTCACAGAATCCGAACAGTGCTAAAGTAGGCCATTTGGCTCAACAAGTCCACACCAACACCCTGAAGAGCATTCCATCCAGACCAATCCTATCCCTGTAACCCTGCAAAACAAGGATTCTCGGTAATCCAAAATGCAGGACAGGAAAAATTTATAGCTGTAACAGCTGCTCCTTTTTTGAGGTATTTTAGGTGTTAGAGGCGATTTTCTCAAATTCCAGGAGCAGCAATTAATGTTTTATATGCTGTTGCAATTGTTTTGGAACTTCAGAGAAGAAAAAAGGTCAAACAATGGCACTTTTAAAGGGGAGAAAGACAGACAAAGGCAGTGAGCACATGGTCTGTAAGGTGGGGGGATGGGGGGTGGGGGGGGGGGGGGGCGCGGTGGTGGGCAGGGAGAGGGAGAGAAGAAACCTCCACTGCTAACCGACACAGAAGTGAATCTGTGCAGTTACTGCCTTGGCTGTTTGAATTCATGTATCCCTGGTCATCGGAATATGTCTAGGAAAACAAAGCAAAATTCACAATTGATCTTGGAGGAGCCTGTTTGGGAGAGGTCACAGCACAGAAACAGATAAGTGAATAGGTTTAAGTATAGCTTTCCTGTAAATCTACAAGAGTGAGTAGAGTGGGTTCTTTTTTGATTATATGTTTTTATTGGGATCTGTCTCTTGATTAAAGTTTAAAAATATAAGCCATAATTGTTAAGCTAGCCTGGAGCATTGTTTTGTGGAGCAATAAGATGGTACTATTTTCTGAGTCTGGAGATTGGAAGGTGCAAAATGGCCTTTAGTAGAGTGATATGCTCTTCTTGTCGAGTGTGGGATTTGAGAGTGTGTTTCCAGGCTACTGAGGATTATATCTGCAATAAATGTCACTGGTTGCAAATCCTGTCAGATTGAATGGATCGGTTGGGGCAAAAGTTAGAGGCAATGAGGAATTTACAAGGGCTAGGGGGTGTTATGGATGGCAGTTATATGAAGGGAAAAAGAGCTGCAGATACGGTCAGGTAGATGGGTTAACTCCAAGAAAGGTACGAAAGGTAGACAGGTAGTACAGGCGTTTTATTGTGGCCATCCCCATTTCAAAGTAGTATGCTGTTTTGGAAAATCTAAGGGGTGATGGACTTTAAGGGGAATGTTGCATGAACAGTTTCTGGTATCAAGACAGATTCTAATGTAATGTGGGGTATATCGAGTTCCAAGCGATCAATTGTGTTAGGGGACTCTCTAGTCAGAGACACAGACAGATGTTTCTGCAGCCAGCAGGGAAAAATCAGAATCGTGTGTTGCCTCACTGGTGGCAGGATTAAGCATATCTTGGAGAGGGTGTAGAATGTTCTCAAAGGGGAGAGGGACCAGCAGGCGGTCATCGTGCACATTTGTACCAATGACTTAGGAAAGGAAAAGGGAGATTTACTAGATCTATTTGGGAGGATTCAAACAAGAGAGGGAGGTGGGACCCAGGGAGATACTGAGGAAAGAAGTTAATCTGAGACTGGTACAGTTGAGAAAAGAAGTGAGTCAAACAGTCAGGGCAGGCAGGGACACAGCAGAGATCAAAGTAGGGACTGATAAATTAAACTGCATTTATTTTGATGCAAGAGGCCCAACAGGGGAGGCAGATGAACTCAGGGCATGGTTAAGAACATGGGACTGGGATATCATAGCAATTACAGAAACGTGGCTCAGGGATGGGCAGGACTGACAGCGTAATGTTCCAGGATACAAATGCCACAGGGAGGTCAGAAAGGGAGGCAAGAGAGGAGGGGGAGTGGCATTTTTGATAATGAATAGCATTACAGCTGTACGTAGGGAGGATATTTCCGGACATACATGTATATCCAGGGAGGTTATTTGGGTGGAACTGAGAAATAAAAAAGGGTCGATCACCTTTTGGGATTGTATTGTCGATACTCCAATAATCAGCAGGAAATTGAGAAACACATTTATAAGGAGATTTCAGTTCTGTTAGAATAATAGGGTGGTTATGCTATGGGATTTTAACTTTCCAAGCACAGACTAGGACTGCCATTGCATCAAGGGTTTAGATGGAGAGGAATTTGTTAAGAGTGTACAAAAAAATTTTCTGAGTCAGTGTTTGCCGTATCTGCTCCCAGGAGGACCAATTCCACCATAGAACACACCAGATGGCCTCCCTTCTTTAGAGACTGCAATTTCCCTTCCCACGTGGTTAAAGATGCTCTCCAACGCATCTCGTCCACATCCCGCACCTCCGCCCTCAGACCACACCCATCCAACCGTAACAAGGACAGAACGCCCCTGGTGCTCACCTTCCACCCTACCAACCTTCGCATAAACCAAATCATCCGCCGACATTTCTGCCACCTCCAAAAAGACCCCACCACCAGGGATATATTTCCCTCCCCACCCCTTTCCGTCTTCCACAAAGACTGTTCCCTCCGTGACTACCTGGTCAGGTCCATGCCCCCCTACGACCCACCCTCCCATATTGGCACTTTCCCCTGCCACCGCAGGAACTGTAAAACCTGTGCCCATACCTCCTCCCTCACCTCTATCCAAGGCCCTAAAGGAGCCTTCCACATCCATCCAAGTTTTACCTGCACATCCACTAATATCATTTATTGTATCAGTTGCTCCCGATGCGGTCTCCTCTACATTGGGGAGACTGGGCGGTTCCTAGCAGAGTGCTTTATGGAACATCTCCGGGACACCTGCACCAATCAACCCCACCGCCCCGTGGCCCAACATTTCAACTCCCCCTCCCACTCTGCCGAGGACATGGAGGTCCTGGGCCTCCTTCACCGCCGCTCCCTCACCACCAGACACCTGGAGGAAGAACGCCTCATCTTTCGCCTCGGAACACTTCAACCCCAGGGCATCAATGTGGACTTCAACAGCTTCCTCATTTCCCCTTCCCCCACCTCATCCTAGTTTCAAACTTCCAGCTCAGCACTGTCCCCATGACTTGTCCGGACTGGTCCAACCTGCCTATCTTCTTTTCCACCTATCCACTCCACCCTCTCCTCCCTGACCTATCACCTTCCTCTCCTTGCCCAATCACCCATTGTACTCTATGCTACTCTCTCCCCACCCCACCCCCCTCTAGCTTATCTCTCCATGCTTCCAGCTCACTACCTTTATTCCTGATGAAGGGCTTTTGCCCGAAACGTCGATTTCGCTGCTCGTTGGATGCTGCCTGAACTGCTGTGCTCTTCCAGCACCACTGATCCAGAATCTGGTTTCCAGCATCTGCAGTCATTGTTTTTAACCTACTAGAGAAGGTGCAAAAGTTGACCTACTCTTGGGAAATAAGGCAGGGCAGGTAACTGAGGTGTTAGTGGGGAGCAATTTGAAGCCAGCGACCATAATTCTATTAGTTTTAAAATAGTGATGGAAAAGGGTTAAGGAGAATCCAAAGCGTTTTTACAAATACATTAACAACAAAAGGGTAACTAGGGAGCGAATAGGACACAACAAAGATCAGCAAGGCAGCCTTTGTATGGAGCCGCAGGACATGGGGGAAAATACTGAGTGTTTTGCATTAGTGTTTACTGTGGAGAAGTTCACAGAAGATATGGAATGTGGGGAAATAGATGGTGACGTCTTGCAAAATGTCCAGATTACAGAAGAGGAAGTACTGGATGTCTTGAAATAGTTAAAAGTGGATAAATCCCCAGGACCTGATCAGGTGCACCCTAGAATTCTGTGGGAAGCTGGAGAAGTGATTGCTGGGCCTCTTGCTGAGATATTTGTATCATCGATAGTCACAGGTGAGGTGCCGGAAGACTGGAGGTTGGCTAACATGGTGCCACTGTTTAAGAAGGGTGGCAATGACAAGCCAGGGAACTATAGACCAGTGAGCCTGACCTCAGTGGTGGGCAAGTTGTTGGAGGGAATCCTGAGGGACAGGATATACATGTATTTGGAAAGGCAAGGACTGATTCGGGATAGTCAGCATGGCTTTGTGCGTGGGAAATCATGTCTCACAAACTTGATTGAGTGTTTTGAAGAAGTAACAAAGAAGATTGATGAGAGCAGAGCAGTGGATGTGATCAATATGGACTTTAGTAAGGCGGTCGACAAGGTGCCGGAAGACTGGAGGTTGGCTAACGTGGTGCCACTGTTTAAGAAAGGTGGCAAGGACAAGCCAGAGAACTACAGACTAGTGTGTCTGACATCGGTGGTGGGCAAATTGTTGGAAGGAGACCTGAGGGTCAGGATTGACACATATTTGAAAAGGCATGGACTGATTAGGTGATAACTAATATGGCTTTCAGATGGGAAATCATGGATAGTGAACTTGACTGAGTTTTTTTTAAAAAGTAACAAAGGATTGATAAGGGCAGAATGGTGGACATGATCTATATGGACTACAGTAAGGCGTTCGACAAGGTTCCCCCATGGGAGACTGGTTCGCAAGGTTAGATCTCATGGATAACAGGGAGAACTAGCCATTTGGATACAGAACTAGCACAAAGGTAGAAGACAAAGGGTGATAGTGAAGGGTTGTTCTTCAGACTGGAGGCCTATGACCCAGTGGAGTGCCACAAGGATCGGTGCTGGGTCCACCACTTTTCTTCATTTATATAAATGATTTGGATATGAACATAAGAGTTAGTAAGTTTGCAGATGACACCAAAATTGGAGGTGTAGTGGACAATGAAGGTGGTTACCTCCGATTACAACAGGATCTTGATCAGATGGGCTAATGGGCTGAGGAGTGGCAGGCAGAGTTTAATTCAGATAAATGCGAGGTGGTGCATTTTGGGAAAGCAAATCTTAGCAGGACCTGTACACTTAATGGTAAGATCCTAGGGAATGTTGCTGAATAAGGACCTTGGAGTGCAGGTTCATAGCTCCTTGAAAGTGGAGTCGCTGGTAGATAGGATAGTGAAGGTAGCATTTGGTATGCTTTCCTCTATTGGTCACAGCATTGAATATAGGAGTTGGGTGGCCATGTTGCTGCTGTACAGGTCATTGGTTAGGCCACTGTTGGAATATTATGTGCAATTCTGGTCTCCTTCGATCAGAAAGATGTTGTGAAACTTGAAAGGGATCAGAAAAGATTTAAAGGGATGTTAACAGGGTTGGAGGATTTGAGCCATAGGGAATGACTGAAATACAGTCATAGAGATGTACAGTGCGGAAACAGACCCTTCGATCCAACTTGTCTATGCCAACCAGATATACAACCCAATCTCATCCGACCTGCCAGCACCTGGCCCATATCCCTCCAAACCTTCCTATTTATATACCCATCCAGACGCCTTTTCCATGTTGCAATTGTACTCGCCTCCACCACTTCCTCTCGCAGCTCATTCCATACATATACCACCCTCTGCATGAAAACATTGTCCCTTAGGTCTCTTTTATAACTTTCCCCTCTCACCCTAAACCTATACCCTCTAGTTTTGGACTCCCCCACCCCAGGGAAAAGACTTTGCCTATTTACCCTATCTATGTGCCTCACGATTTTAAAAACCTCTATAAGGTCACCCCTCAGCTTCTGACGCTCCAAGGAAAACAGCCCTAACCTATTCAACCTCTTCCCTTTGGGCCAATTCTCCAATCCTGGCAACGTCTGTGTAAATCTTTACTGAACCCTTTCAAGTTTCACAACATCTTTCCGATAGGCAGGAGACCAGAATTGCACGCATATTCCAAGTGACCTAACCAATGTCCTGTACAGCCACAACATGACCTCCCAACTCCTGTACTCAATACTCTGGCCAATAAAGGAAAGCATACCAAATGCCTTCTTCACTGTCCTATCTATCTGCAACTCCACTTTCAAGGAGCTATGAACCTGCACTCCAAAGTCTCTTTGTTCAGCAACACTCCCCAGGACCTTACCATAAGGTGGCTAGGGCTGTTTTCCCTGGAGCGTCAGAGGCTAAGGAGTGACCTTAAGGTTTATAAAATCATGAGGGGCATGGATAGGGTAAATAGACAAAGTATTCTCCTTTGCTTGGGGAAGTCCATAACTAGAGGGCATAGGTTTAGGATGAGAGGGGAAAGATATTGGGGCCACAGCTGTTCGCATTATATATTAATGATCTGGATGAAGGGAGTGGAGGCATTCTAGTGAAGTTTGCAAATGATATGAAGTTAGGTGGACAGGCAGGTAGTACTGAGGAAGTGGGGAGGCTACAGAAGGATCTGTAGCCCCACCCCGTGTCTCAACACTTTAACTCTCCCTCCCACTCCACCGAGGACATGCAGGTCCTTGGACTCCTCCACCGGCAAAACATAACAACACGACGGTTGGAGGAAGAGCGCCTCATCTTCCGCCTGGGAACCCTCCAACCACAAGGGATGAACTCAGATTTCTCCAGTTTCCTCATTTCCCCTCCCCCCACCTTGTCTCAGTCGGTTCCCTCAACTCAGCACCGCCCTCCTAACCTGCAACCTTCTTCCTAACCTCTCCGCCCCCACCCCACTCCGGCCTATCACCCTCACCTTGACCTCCTTCCACCTATCACATCTCCATTGACCCTCCCCCAAGTCCCTCCTCCCTACCTTTTATCTTAGCCTGCCTGGCACCCTCTCCTCATTCCTGATGAAGGGCTTATGCCCGAAACGTCGAATTTCCTATTCCTTGGATGCTGCCTGACCTGCTGTGCTTTAACCAGCAACACATGTTCAACTGTGATCTCCAGCATCTGCAGACCTCATTTTTTACAGAAGGATCTAGACAGTTTGGGAGAGTGGTCCAGGAAATGGCTGATGGAATTCAACGTGAGCAAATGCGAGGTCTTGCACTTTGGCAAAAAGAATAAAAGCATAGACTACTTTCTAAACGGTGAGAAAATTTGTAAAGCCAAAGTACAAAGGGATCTGGGAGTGCTAGTCAAGGATTCTCTAAAGGTAAACATGCAGGTTGAGTCCATGATTAAGAAAGCGAATGCAATGTTGTCACTTATCTCAAGAGGGTTGGAATATAAAAGCACCGTTGTGCTACTGAGACTTTATAAAGCGCTGGTTAGGCCCCATTTGGAGTACTGTGTCCAGTTTTGGTCCCCACACCTCAGGAAGGACATACTGGCACTGGAACGTGTCCAGCGGAGGTTCACACGGATATCCCTGGAATGGTTGGTCTAACATTTGAGGAACGGCTGAGGATCCTGGGATTGTATTCATTGGAGTTTAGAAGATTAAGGGGAGACTTAATAGAAATTTACAAGATAATACATGGCTTGGAAAGGGTGGACGCTAGGAAATTTTTTTCATTAGGTGAGGAGACTAGGACCCGTGGACACAGCCTTAAAATTAGAGGGGGTCAATTCAGAACAGAAATGCGGAGACATTTCTTCAGCCAGAGAGTGGTGGGCCTGTGGAATTCATTGCCACAGAGTGCAGTGGAGGCCGGGACGCTAAATGTCTTCAAGGCAGAGATTGATAGATTCTTGATGTCACGAGGAATTAAGGGCTACGGGGAGAATGCGGCTAAGGAGTTGAAATGCCATCAGCCATGATTGAATGGTGGAGTGGACTCGATAGGCTGAATGGCCTTACTTCCACTCCTATGTCTTATGGTCTTATATAAAAGGAACCTATATAAAAGGAACGTTAGGGGCAACTTTTTCACAAAGTGTGTAGCGTGCGTGGAATGAGTTGCCAGAGAAAGTGGTGAAGGCTGGTACTATTACAACATTTAAAGGCATCTGGATTGGTACATGAACAGGAAAGGTTGGGAGGGATATGGGCCAAATGCTGGCAAATGGGACTAGATTAGGTTGAGATATTTGGTCAGCATTGACATGTTGGACTGAAAGGTCTGGTTCCATGTTGTTTCAGTGTCTAATGCACCTAATCTACACATCCCTGAACACTATGGGCAATTTAACATGGCCAATCCACCTAACTTGCACATTTTTGGTCTGTGGGAGGAAATTGAATCCCCTGGCAGAAACCCACACAGACACAAGAAGAATGTGCAAACTCCACACAGACAATCACCCAAGGTTGGAATCAAACCTGGGTCCCTAGCGCTGTGAGGCAGCAGTGCTAACCACTGAGCCATCGTGCTGCCCTATTCTGTGCCTTTCCACACAGTTTTACAATGTTGAACACATTTTTCAATATAGACAAACAGGTTTAGTATGTGAAAGCCACAATGCTGGAATGCCATTTCAATCTGTTCTTATGATGTTCATTATTGTCTGTATAAAATACTTTGGCTGATTTCTTTGCACAGCATAGTACACGTTGATGTTATGTACTTATCACGTTTTAAATAAAACTTAAAAATTATTGTCAATTCAAAATGAACCATTTCTATGCACTTTATGAAACCCATTAAATCTAAAGAACCATAGTTAGTACATCAGTGTATATCCTATGTCAGATGTGTTACCACTGGCATTAAGTATTATTAATGCTATTTTGCTTCCTGGAGTGTCATTTTTTACTCAAAAGGTCAAAATCAACATTGCAATTGCTTTCTACTGCATGGCATTAATCTTAATCATCACAATTCAAAAGTGTAATTTTATCAAGATTGTCAATCCGTTCCTATTTACCAGCAGCTGATTTGGAGAGCAATGAACAAATTTGCCTTGCTGTTTGAGCACACCATGAAGTCTTTTATCAATATAAAATTAAGACCCTATTTTGCCTGACAACGGAAGTTTTTTTAAAAATTAAGATATCAATGTTATGGGCGCATTTGTTGCTGCACAGCACTTAAACGTTATTTTACACTACATATTAATATATGCAGGGAAAATCCTAATCGTTTAAACAGAGAGCAACGCTTGGTATTGAAGAGTAATTATAAGGCTGTCTTTATTTGCTTAATCTGCCAACTCCTTTGTTCAAATGTCTAAGATTAATTGCTGCCATTAACATGCATTAATTACTGCTAACAGCTGCAGCAAAATAACAAATAAAATCAGAGGTGGCAGGGTGGGGAGAGAGCAACATTGGCTTGCTGTTGTCAGTATCGCTTAAATTGTAGCCCCAGTGGATCTATGCATACATTCATTATAGGGGAAAAGCAATAGCATATGGTCACCACTCATTAGCTCCAGAATGGGAGTTCTGAAACACCTCGTTAACACATGAAAAACAAGTCATAGGAATACAATTTGATTGCATCTAATTTAAATATGGTGATGCTGCTCCCTAACACAATATCTGGTTTGCCTGGTTTGTAGGATCCCCACTTTTTTCACCCTGGCAGATGGGAGGAACAGAAGTAGAGAGAATGTGAAAATGATTAACATAATGCAATTATCCAATTAATATTGGATTTTAGGGTTCCAAAACTAAGTCAGTAATAGAAGCCTTGTACATAACTATAACATTTTTATAACATTCAACATCCTTGTCTTAGAAGCATCAAATCCAATAACATTTGATCAGTACAAATAGAATTGTTGAAAATAAATTTTGTAAAGCCAACAGCAAATAGTTTTCACCCTAAAGTATACCAAAGCCACACCACATCCAGCTTTTAAATTTTTCATCAAAAAAAACAATGGACCACCTAGTTATATTTGGAAAGAGTTGGGATATTATATTCACTCTCTGGCTGCTGCAACACATCAAGTAATAACGTGTCAGTCCATTAGTCCACTAGCCACATGGGGAGTGGAAAGAAATATATTGAATGAAGCTCCAGGATTTTGGAATCTAAAATTGAGATTATTTCTGACTTTGATAACCAGAAGACATGATAGCAATAAGTGTTAGAAAGTTTAAAAAAGTACTGAATTAGATTGAAAAATTAATCAGAATTGTGACTGAGACAGAGGCTAAGAAACAGGATGATTCAAATGAAATTGAAATGGTTGCCACAGTAATGAACACAATTCTAGTCTAATATTAATTAGGAGACAAACTGTTCATGTTCATAACAGAAGTGCGAACTGACAGTCGGTAACTTCCAAAAAGGCACTAATGGATAGCTAGTGATTAGATTAGATTACAGTGTGGAAATAGACCCTTCGGCCCAAGTCCACAACGACCTGCTGAAGCGCACCCACCCAGACCCATTCCCCCGCACTTAACATTACGGGCAATTTAGCATGGCCAATTCACCTAACCTGCACATGCTTTTGGACTGTGGGAGGAAACTGGAGCACCTGGAGGAAACCCACACAGACACTGAGAGACCGTGCAAACTCCACACAGTCAGTCGCCTGAGACGGGAATTGAACCCTGGTCTCTGGCGCTGTGAAGCAGCAGTGCTAACCACTGTGCCACCCAACTTGATGTTACGAAGATGACAGCAAAACCTCAAAACTTTTTTTGGTTTAAAAAAAAAATCTATACAGACTTCCAGGCAAACACAAATGATCATATCCACCAACGTGAGTTTGTAAGTCTAATACAAGAACTGGATTAACAAGATTAACAATTTGATAACAAGATCAAGAAATGTAGTCTGAAAATGTAAAGTCAATGACATAGACAAAAGGACACTATGTTGGCTAATTTAGGCCTCTTGACACCTTAAAACTAAAACATTTAGTTGGAAAAAAGCCCATAATACCATAGACTATACACACTTACATAAAACCTGAAATCATGAGTTAATAGATGATTACTCAGAAAGCTAGCTTCAATTATGTCAATCAAATGCTGCAGTGAATCAGCAACAAAAGATGCACATTAGACAAAAATCATTGAATAGAATCAGAATCCCTACAGTGTGGAAGCAGGCCATTTGCCCCATCAAGGCCACACTGATACTCCAAAGAGCATCCCATCCAGAATTAACACCCCCACCATCCCTGCAGCCCTGCATTTCCCATGGCTAACTCAGCTAGCTTGCACATCCCTGGACACAATGGTCAATTTAGCATGCCAAACCACCTAACCTGCACATCTTTGCACTGTGGCAGGAAATGGAGCACCCGGAGGAAGCCCATGCTGACATGGGGAGAATATGCAAACTCCATGCAGACAATTGCCCGATGCTGGAAAAGAACCTGGGTCCTTGGAGCTATGAGGCAGCAGTGTTAACCACTGAGCCACCTAAGATGTTTGAGAGCTGAGATGACCAAAAGAGTTCACAAACTGAAGGAAATATCTTGCATATGGATTAAACTGTAGAGTTTCTGAAGTGTCAAATCACTGAGGCAAGATGTGTAGACCAAAAGAACAATTGAAATAAGAAAAAAGAATAAGGGTAAACAAGAAGTATAAAAACCAAAAAGATCCTGGAAGATGATACATTTGAGAACAAAATAGACATAGGAACCTTACATCTAGACATTTCATGTAATTGCAACATTTCCCAGAGAAATGATTGACAAATAATAAATCAGGATAAGGGTGAGAAATAAGCTTCTAATCATAAATGAGGTTTGAACTCAATCCTGAAATACAGGTGAACATTATCCTGCCCAAAATCAGTCAAAAGGTCATTCATAAATATTTGGAAGATGGTAAGCTATTTGAAATTGTCCAATGACAGGTGAACTGCACCCTAGGATCTCTGATTCAACAGCTAAGAACAATCCAAATCAGAGGTGCATACAGGAAAATATGTTCACTGTGTTGCACATTACTGAAAGATATGTTCTTGTTATCCTTGGGATTGAAAACTTGTGCAGAGTTGCAATTTGTCTCAGCAAATCATGAGATAAAACATTAATGCATCAAGTTGCATCATGTAGGGATGAATGAAGTACCACTGAAATAGATTCAAACTAGAGATGAAACCAGCAAAGATGAAGAGATACAGATGCTCTCTCAGCAAGTGATTCAGGGATGACCTGATAAGTTACAGCAAACACAGCCAGCAATGTGGTAGTACTGTATATTTGAGATGACATATCACTGGAAGATGGCATTCAGTTAGGTTGGTCAAGAATAATTACATGCAAAACAATGAGCTTCTCCAAGAGATACACAGAGGCCACATGGAAATGGAAAACTAAGTTCAGAGCTAGATCGGCTGTGCTCTGGATAGACATCCACAAAGACATTGAACCAATTGTAACAACATATCAGATTGAAATAAATACACAGAAGGAGTAGATGGTATTTACTGAAATACCAACAAATCTTGGCATACTGTGGGACTTATTCTCTCACTTACACACAAGATAGGTATCTCAGTTACAGACGAGAATTGTAAGCAATTCACTGAGAAACCTCACCTCCTCAGCACTACATTATTCAAAGGGCAAATGCTTTCAGAAAGGCATGTCCAAGCAGTCAAGCAAACCCTTGTCAAAAGCTTTGAGACAAATGCCTCAATTACAGTTCTCAAGATTGACATGAAATTATCTGCAGAATGTAAAAAAAACAACTCTGCCAAGCAAGATACTCCCTCCACATGGAAAGACGGAAGTAAAACTTACTTATGCACAGGGGAAAGGAGAACAATGGAACAAATGTGCCAAATCCTTGTCCAAGCTGTTGAGAGGGCAAACTGTGCAGATAGGTTACAATCATGAAACCTAGAAACCAACAAATGTTATTGTTGAAATTGAGACTCTAAGATCAGGGAGCACAAGGATTCAAAAAGGTAAGCAAATGAGAAGTAAGAGACCATATTCAACCTGCAGAATTAGAAAGGCAGAAAAGACAAGCACCACCAGCAACATCACTAACCAGTGAGACAACAGCAGCAAAAGAACTGACACAAAACTAGAAGAGTTGAAAAATGTGTTGCTGGTTAAAGCACAGCAGGTCAGGCAGCATCCAAGGAATAGGAAATTCGACGTTTCGGGCATAAGCCCTTCATCAGGAATGAAGGGCTTATGCCCGAAACGTCGAATTTCCTATTCCTTGGATGCTGCCTGACCTGCTGTGCTTTAACCAGCAACACATTTTCAACTGTGATCTCCAGCATCTGCAGACCTCATTTTTTACACAAAACTAGAAGACACAGGGTGGTAGTGGAGGGTTGTTTTTCAGACTGGAGGCCTGTGACCAGTGCAATGCCACAAGGAAAGGTGCTGGGTTCACTACTTTTCATCATTTATATAAATGATTTGGATGTGAGCATAAGAGGTACAGTTAGTAAGCTTGCAGATGGCAGCAAAATTGGACGTATAGTGGACAGCAAAGGAGGTTACCTCAGATTACAACGGGATCTTGATCAGATGGACCAATGGGCTGAGAAGTGGAAGATGGAATTTAATTTAGATAAATGTGAGGTGCTGCAGTTTGGGAAAGCAAATTGTAGCAGAAGTTGTACACTTAATGGTAAGGCCCTAGGGAGTGTTGCTAAACAAAGAGACCTTGGAGTGCAGGTTTATATCTCCTTGAAAGTGGAGTTGCAGGTAGATAAGGTAGTGAAGGTGGTGTTTGTTAATGTTTCCTTTATTGGTCAGAGTATTGAGTACAGGAGTTGGAAGGTCATGTTGCCGCTGTACAGGTCATTGGTTAGGCCACTGTTGGAATATTGCATGCAATTCTGGTCTCCTCCCTATCGGAAAGAGGTTGTGAAACTTGAAAGGGTTCAGAAAAGATTTACAAGGATGCTGCCAGGGTTGAAGGATTTGAGTTATAGGGAGAGGTTGAATAGGCTAGTGCTGTTTTCCCTGGAGTGTCGGAGGCTGAGGGGTGACCTTAGAGATTTTTTAAATCATGAGGGGCATGGATAGGATAAATAGACAAAGTCTCTTCCCTAGGGTGGGGGAGTCAAGGACTAAAAGTGCATAGGTTTAGGGTGAGAGGGGAAAGATATAAAAGAGACCTATGGGGCAACTTTTTCACGCAGAGGGTGGCATGTGTATGAAAGGAGCTGCCAGAGGAAGTGGAGGCTAGTACAATTTCAACATTTCAAAGGCAGTTGGGTGGGTATATTAATAGGAAGGGTTTGGAGGGATATGGGCCGGGTGCTGGCAGGCGGGACTAGATTGGGTTGGGATATCTGGTTGGCATGGGTGGGTTGGACCGACGGATCTGTTTCCGTGCTGTACATTTCTATGACTCTAACTGATGAAACATTAACAACTTCACCACTAAGCAACACATTAGCAACATGAAACAGGACTCCTAAAACACCAGGAGTAACACAAACAGCATTGCCTCTGCAGTGCGTTAATCACCAGACAGTGATAAATACCAGGATGCCTCCTGAAAGATATAATGAATAATACTTTCCTAAAGCAGGCTATAAAAGATCCTTAAAGTGTTTGGAACGATTATATTTTTATAGAGACTACTTTATAAAAAATGTACAGAGATGTTACATTATTCTGTAGCTAGGAACTAATTGTTAAATGAATATGTATACTGGGGTGCTACATTCATTTTCCTACTGCAGTCATGTACTAAGTAACAATGCATCAGCTAGTCAGAAGAATACTTTCAACTGAATATCCAACATTCTGAATATAAAAGTATTTTGTTACAGTACCTTAGAACCTATACTAAACCAGAAAATTAATGAGTGCAATGTTAAATCAAGCAAGAAAAAAAGTAATTTTGTTATTATGTTAAACCACAAGCTAGGAATTAAAATGTGCAATACTGAGTCAAACAAAATTTAGATATTGATAACGTCCATAATTTTAGATTTTTCTGGAAGTGTACCAAATATTTTCTGACTCAAATAATCCTTAAAACAGGGTTTGATAATTAAAATCAAAATGAGTTAAAATGACCTGGACTGATGCATGAGTGCTTCTATTTGTTGTTCATTCTGTAGTTACAAGATTAAAGATTTGCAAGCAATTAACTGGTCAAATGTTACAAATCCAATTTCCTCAGACTATCATTTCATGTTGTTCTGCAGACAGATTTCAAGATAATGTGGCACATCATGGCTGACTCAAGTTAATCTTGTCAGGTTTCACTTGTATTTTCTTCAATTTAGGCGACTGCACTAGCTGCTCACAATGTAGCTTCCTCGATACCTAGCAAGGAAAACTGAGTGATCGCTTAATCGGAACAACTCCACACTTCCAAGTTATGTGGATTGAAACTAGCCAAAGACATTGATGATAAGAGAAATTCTCAAATTTACAGCATAAACTGTCTTGCCTCAGTAATTAATAATATAGAGTTAAATTTAAAATGTAATTACCTATAACTCCAGAAATTAGACATCCTTCATTGGATTTTAAATAATCTGGTAGCTCTCACTTCAGTGTATTAACAACCAAACATCTCAAAGCACTTTGCAGCCAATACTGTAGAAGTGTGGTTACTTTTAAAATATAGGATAGGCAATTATATTCTCTATTATATTCTTATAGCTTAATGAGGTCTTAACTTGTTGAGGTTCTTTTGGCAAAGATTAACAACATTTACCTTTGAGTACACTGCTACTTAAAGTCACACAGAAGCACCAAAGGGTAATCTAGTCACCATCAGTAAAGTACAGTGGTAAAAAATTATGATTTGGAGATGCCAGTGTTGGACTGGAGTGTACAAAGGAAAAATTACACAACACCAGGTTGCAGTCCAACAGTTTTAATTGGAAGCACTAGCTTTCGGATTTTGTCACAATCACCTGATGAAGGAGCGGCGCTCCGAAAGCTCGTGCTTCCAAGTAAGCCTGTTGGACTGAAACCTGGTGTTGTGCGATTTTTAACTTGGTAAAACATTGAACTGATTGTTGCATCCACTGGACAGCATCATATAGGCTGCTCATCATACACTGCATCAGAATGCATTTGAAAAACATTAACTTCACCAGTAAGCAGCACAACATTTAGCAACATGAAACAGGATGCCAGAACACTAGAAGTAACACATACAGCACTGCCTCTGCAGTGCACTGACTCACCAGAGTGATAAATATCAAGATACCATCTAAAAGGTATAATGAATATAATGAGTGGCTATTCGGATACTATTTTTTAATGTCACTGAGATGAATTTCTATCCCATTATCTTATCACCTTGCTATTTGTGGGAACTTATTGTGTGCATTGACTCTTGTTTTTCCGATACTACAACAATGATCATGCCACAGATTAACTTCAATGACTATAAATCACTTCTAAGATAGGAAAAATATACAATGGAATCTGGAAACAGGAAACAAATACATTGTAAATGAATGAAAATGCTGGAAATACTCAGCAGGTCAGGCAACGTCAATGGAAAGAGAAACAGTTGATATTTCAGGTAAATGACCTTTCCTCCGAGAACTTTGATAAGTTGTAGCTGGCCATGTTCTTGCAGTACCATACAAACGGTGAATGTATTACATTTTAGTTTACCACCAACACCATTTCACCCACAAAAACAGAACAGCATATTAAAAAAATTAAAATTATCCACTTGTTTTGCAAAGATAAATAGAGAGAAGGCTTATCTAGGGGATCTGACAAGGCAGTATTTTAAGAAAGAGAAGACATTTTCCCACACTCACTTCCCTCCAAGGCCCCAAGGGATCCTTCCATATCCGCCACAAGTTCACCTGTACCTCCACACACATCATCTATTGCATCCGCTGCACCCGATGTGGCCTCCTCTATATTGGGGAGACAGGCCGCTTACTTGCGGAACGCTTCAGAGAACACCTCTGGGCCGCCCGGACCAACCAACCCAACCACCCCGTGGCTCAACACTTTAACTCTCCCTCCCACTCCACCGAGGACATGCAGGTCCTTGGACTCCTCCACCGGCAGAACATAACAACACGACGGCTGGAGGAGGAGCGCCTCATCTTCCGTCTGGGAACCCTCCAACCACAAGGTATGAATTCAGATTTCTCCAGTTTCCTCATTTCCCCTCCCCCCACCTTGTCTCAGTCGGTTCCCTCAACTCAGCACCGCCCTCCTAACCTGCAATCTCCTTCCTGACCTCTCTGCCCCCACCCCACTCCAGCCTATCACCCTCACCTTGACCTCCTTCCACCTATCCCACCTCCATCGCCCCTCCCCCAAGTCCCTCCTCCCTACCTTTTATCTTAGCCTGCTTGGCTACTCTCTCTCATTCCTGATGAAGGGCTTATGCTCGAAACGTCGAATTCCCTGTTCCTGAGATGCTGCCTGGCCTGCTGTGCTTTGACCAGCAACACATTTTCACCTACATGAGTGAAATGCCAAGCTGTGAATGACAGAATGCCTTCAAGGGCAACAAACCTCAAGCCTATACTTTTCTTGAAATAAACTCCTTTGGCTTCAGTTCAGCTTTGATTCTGTTGGAAAATTGGTGGATGCTAGAGTTGTATGAAAAACAGACTTCCAATCCTACAACCTATGCAAGTCTTGAAACCATGGTTATTGTCCCACACCTTCCAAACAAAGCTTGGAATAGGATATAAAAAACAAACCTCTGATCAGAGATCAAACCAATGACCTGCGTTCTGCCGTCAGTGAAATGACCGACTTGCCATTGACCTCAAAAAGAAACTGTCCTCACAGTTCTAATGATTTGTGACGAATATTTTGCTGCCAGCAGAGAGCAAACAAGGAATTACAGTGCATTTATTATCCTTCACCTTTCATTAATTTTTTAATCATGAGTAAAATAAAGAATAAGACATTAGAAACATAAATATATCAAGAGTTTTAAAAATATTTAATAACTTGAAATATCTAGTTAAAATAGTAATTGATATTGTCACAAAACTAGTCCCTTTTTACTAAAGGCTGTTCCTTGGCTCAAGGCGACTCTGTCCTTGATTTTTTTTCAGAGGGGCAATACACCAGGCCAGACTCTGATCAGACTGGCTTGATACAGTGATGAAAAAAGATTTTGAGAGGCCTTGTGATTGTATGTAAACAGATGAGACTTCAGGCTGAAGTGGTAATGTGTTCAAAGTGACCTGTGTAATGAAAGGAAAGTGGACAACTCTTTAGCTGAGCTGAGCTGTTTTAAGTTCAGTCTTGAACTGGCAAGTTCAACAGGGAGGTTTGTGGAAACACTCTTTTCTGTCCTTCAACATGTAAGCACGTGTTCCATTTATACTGGGTTTTAAAGTGAGTTTGCTTATTGGGACTGTTGTGTGTACTCGGAACAGCATAATTAAGTCTAGCTGGATAGGTGGTGTTCTGTCAGGGTTCTTCATTCTGTTCTTTGTGTTTCATTGTGTAATTTTGTGAATACACTTTTTGTCTGTTTTAAAATCTAGTATGGCACGGCAGTTCAAGCAGCATCCAAGGAACAGGAGAATTGACGTTTCGGGCATGAGCCCTTCTTCAAGGACCGAGACATCGATTCTCCTGCTCCTTGGATGCTGCCTGACCTGCTGCGCTTTTCCAGCAACACATTTTCAGCTCTAATCTCCAGCATCTGCAGTCCTCACTTTCTCCTTAAAATCTAGTAGTCAACCGAGCTATTTTACTCCAGGTAATTTTCATTGTACACTTGATTAAATTAAATTAGGTTAGCATGAAAACAGGCCCTTCAGCCCAACAAGTCTACACCGACCCTCCAAAGAGCAACCCACCCAGACACATTCCCCCACATTTACCCCTAACACTATGGGCAATTTAGCATGGCCAATTCACCTAATCTGCACATTTTTGGACTGTGGGAGGAAACTGGATCACCTGGAGGAAACCCACACTGACAGGGAGAGAATGTGCAAACTCCACACAGCCAGTTGCCAGAGGTGGGAATTGCGCCCAGGTCCCTGTAAGTGTGGGGGAGCAGTGCTAACCACTGAGCCATCGTGCCGCCCTTACCGAAACAAATTGCAAAATTGGGTCTGGGGCAGCCTGCGTAAGAATGGTTTGAATGGTCTGACCTAATCCATAGCAATATGAACAAATATATACATAATTTTTCAGTGCCAGAGAGGTAATTCAGCAATAGGTACAACCAAACACACTTAAATCCAAATTGCACTTCATGAACAAGGTGTAATATTTTCATGAGTTTTTGCAGGTGATATTGAAGTGTAAAGGTTTTGAATTTATTGCAGTAGTGCATGCTTTGTGGCAATACCATATCACTGACAGCAATACCTGAATTTCCATGTTTACTTTGCACACTTCCCAAGGTTATTGCTAATTTCTAAGTTATGATATCAGAACGGCCATTATTATTGTCCCAGAATCCAGGGTGATATTTGCAATTCTATCAGCAATTCACTAATTTCTTAGAACAACAAACTAATCATATGGCAATTGATGGATGTCTGTGGTAACCACTGCTCATACTTGACCCCATAAATCACAACTAAGTTTTCTTGTGCATTCTATTTTTCTACCTCCAGTATTCAGTGCTATGATTTTAAAAGAGTAGTCAATAATGAAGTTGCTAGCTTACCAACTCCACACAGAGAGCTAATACACAATACATTTTCCAAATTTGAAGTGCTCATGCAGCCATTTAGTGAACTGCACAGTATTCATTTAAAAATGAACAAATTTAATTTCCAGTACTTTTACGTGCAGACCTCCCACAGCAAGCAGACTTTTAACATTTATCTCTTTTGATTCATATTGCCTCTATCTTCTTGGCTGTTGTGGGTATCAATGCAGCTAATGGCCCTTTGTGATGACAGTAGCATGTTTCTGTGAGCACTTTTATACTGGGAATGGAATGCTGGGAATCAACTGGAAAGGGGAAGCTCAGACGTGGACAGGCTGAAAGATCATCGCAAATTCCCTCATCAGTGGGGACTGAACAAAAGCTCAAATGTAAACTTGAGAGATGTCCTGTACAACCACCCTAAATCAATCTCATTTTTGCAGTATTAATTAGCATGCTCATCATCGTTTTTTGAGCTCTGTATGGGTCAGTGTTTCAAGAGAAAAATCTGCTTTTATTCTGCTCAGACTGGAGGCTGGGAAAATAAACCATTAGATCATTCTGGAAACTAGACTAAGGGTTTCAGTGCTGGGGGGCATGCAGAGAAAGTAGACTGAAGACCATCAGAACTCTTCAATCAATGTGACCCTTTCCAATGATCTGGAAACAAACTTCAGGCAGCAAAATTTAAGGTTGGCAGTTTCAGCTAAATTGAAATTATAATTGCCTATCCATTGCTTAAGCCAAAAAAACAAATTAGCATTTATAACGGGTGAGAAAAAGAATTGCATCTTTCAAAGTGTCACAAAATGCACACACTAATACTTACAAACAAATGTGATAATGACCTGAAGATCCACAAAATAATTTAACAAATTTATTGAGGGATAGATATTGACTTTTTCAAGTGACTTTTAATGACTGCCACCAAGTAAGGTAAAAACAAGTTACAGCAGAATACAAGCCACATGACTAAGGCAGGCAAGTCAGCACACAATGTACAGAATTTCCCCAAATATTGTCCTTTTCATTAAAGCAAACCTGAAATCTACAGTAACAAAGAATTCGATCTCTCCACATACAATGCACACCCGTTTAAATTGTGAAGGTCTTCGAATGATATAGATTAGGGATGTTGTTGGCCATTTGTCTGATATCTGCTCATTCGAAGAGTGATGTTCCTTCTCTGGGGAGTGTCATTCCAATGAGAGATAACTGTTCTCAATGATCCATTTATGTTGGGGGAGTGATGGACCTCTGGAACTGATGGTCATTTTGTACTCTGTAGATGTTGCCTAGCAAGAAAGAAAAGCTACCTAGCAAGAAAGAATAGCTGTATATAAAAATCTGTGCTGAAAAATTTTCTGGTTATTTACATTCACTGCATCTGATCAAGGCGAGAGCTGCTGAATAGAGGTTCCACATTGTTACATGCGATGACTCTTCAGGTAAATGTTAAAATGTTTGCACTCTGATTGCTAGAGCTAAGCTTGGGGAACCAAAGAGTTAGCAGTTTTATTAAAGTGAAATTTGTTTGTCATTTTGCCTTCATTTTATTACAGACACCAGTTACTTTTTTTTCGGCTTCAGTAGTTAATTGCTTTTGGAGGAGTCACATGGTGAGACGTGACATTAGTCTTTGGACAGGATTATTTTCCATGTCTTACTGGATGTACTTTTCAACTCTGGCATTGCTGTGTATAAGCTGGTGCTGGATTGGCTCATTTCTGTATGACCCCTTGCTTTATGATGCCAGCTTAGCCTTTACGTTTGATTAGGGCCAGTGTGAAGATGACTTATGATGTTGAATTGTTCAATCATTTTTGGAGCACCTGGATTCTTGACTCATGAATTGAGGGCCAGTATTGTTCATATCATCTGGAATGGCATAATTGAAGGGTGTTTTCAGATATTCTACATACTCTGTTGATCTTTTTTGAACTTGCTGTGGTCAGAATAGCTGTTGACAGTGACCAGATTATTAGTTACTGTGAAAGTGAAATCCTCCAAGTTTCATCCATGGTTTGCCTGGGATATCATGCATCATGACTGGCTCTACAGCTTGCATAGCCCAGAAGAATTCATTGCAAACACTACATTGGCTGTTGGGTTCCTGAAATACATTGCTCATTTTTGGCAGAATAGTATTTCTCTTGCCTTCCTCAGATGAAAGTCAATTCCTTAATGGCTTGCACAGATGTGCTTCAATGTCTCTACTCTCATTACTTTAGAGATAAGAAGCTCCTTTGTATAAAATGCTACCTTGGGCTATCACTCCATCTCTATATGTCCAATGTATGTCCTTGATGTTTTCAGGCTACCTTTCAGCACTGCATCCTGCAGTACTTAGAGATTTGCATCTGCTATGTAGGTTGCTTAATTTAAGCAAACTGCTTGCCTTTGAGATTCCAAGTCCGGTTTCACTGGCATTGCATTGCAGGATGCCTTCATCATTGAGGTCACATTACCTCAGTACTGTATTTGCATTATGGAGTCATAGAAATGTACAGCACGGAAACACACCCTTTGGTCCAACCCGTCCATGCCAACCAGATATCCCAACCCAATCTAGTCCCACCTGCCAGCACCCGGCCCATATCCCTCCAAACCCTGCCTATTCATATACCCATCCAGATGCCTCTTAAATATTGTACAGTAATTGCACCAGCATCCACCACTTCCTCTGGCAGCTCATTCTGTACACGTACCATACTCTGCATGTAAAAGTTGGCCCTTAGGCCTCTTTTATATCTTTTCCCCCTCACCCATAACCTATGCCCTCTAGTTCTGGACTCCCCGACCCCAGGGAAAAGACTTTGTCTATTTAACCTGTCCATACCCCTCAATTTTGTAAACCTCTATAAGGTCACCCCTCAGCCTCCGACACTCCAGGGAAAACAGCCCCAGCCTGTTCGGTCTCTCCCTATAGCTCAAATCTTCCAGCCCTGGCAATATCCTTGTAAATCGTTTCGAAACCCTTTCAAGTTTCACAAAATCTTTCCAATAGGAAGGAGACCAGAATTGCACGCAATACTCCAACTGTGGCCTAACCAAAGTCCTGTACAGCCACAACATAACCTCCCAATTCCAACTCACTGGTACAGGAGTTTCCTCGCTAGTTGTTTGATTATCATTCCTTACTCTAATACCTTGCATATGCTTGTCAACATAGCATAACATTTCTAAACACATTGATTAATAAACATATCCTTAAGAGTCAAGATTAGAGTGGTTCTGGTCAGGCAGCATCCGAGGAGCAGGAAAATCAACGTTTCGGGCAGGAGCCCTTCATCAGGAGTGAAACTGCAAACCTCCGGAATGGAGAGATAAATGGGAGGGGGGTGGGGCTGGGGCAAAGTTGCTAAGAGTGCAGTAGGTGGATGGAGATGGAGAGGAGGGAAGGAAGATTGGCAGGTAGGACAGGTCATGAGGATGATGCTGAGCTGGCAGGTCCGAACTGAGGTCTTGACAGGGTAGATGTGGAGAGATTGATCCCCTCCCCCCGGGAGTGTCTAGGAGCAGACATTTTAATCTCAGAGCAAATTGTCACCCATTTAAAACAGATGAGGAGAATTTGTTCCCTCGAAGGCCATAGACATGGGAGCAGAATAAAGCCATTTGGCCTATCGGGTTTGCTCCACCATCCAATCATGGATGATATTAACTTTGTTCTCCTGCCTTCATCCTGTAAGACTTGACCTCCCTTACTAATCAATAACCTAGCTGTGTCCTTTATACACAATGATTTGGTCCCCACAGCCCTCTGTGACAAAGAGTTCCACAGATTCACCACTCTACGGCTTAAGAAATTCCTCATCTCAGTTCTTAAGGATCATCCCCTCACTGAGGCTGTGCCCTCAGGTCCTAGTCTCTCCTATTAGTGGAAATTTTGTTTCCATACCCACTCTATCCAGGCCTCTCAGCATTTTGTAAGTTTTAGTCAGATTTCCTACCCCCTCCCACCCACCCAACCAGCTAGCTAATCCTTGAACCGCGTCAGTACCTTGTCCCTAATATCATGGGCTCTTATTTAGTAACATACTGTGTGGCACCTTGTAAAAGGCCCTCTGGAATCCAAATAAACCACATCCAATGGCTCTCCTTTATCCAACTTGATCATTACCTCCTCAAACAATTCTAACAGATCTCTTTGACAAAGAATTGCTCACTCAACCTTAGTTTACCATGCGCTTTCAAGTGCTCCGCAATCTCATCCTTGACAACAGACTCAAAAATCTTAGCAGTTACCCATGTCAGGCTAACTGACCTACAGTTACATAAGTCATTTTCCAGAACTTTGGGACCCTGCCTGATTGCATTACTTCTTGAAAGATCACTAATGCATCTACAATCTCCTCAGCTATCTCTTTCAGAACTCTCGAATGCATTTCACCAAGTTTGGGTGATTTATCCACCTACAGAACTTTCAGCTTCCCAGCATCTTCTCCTAATAAAGGCTACTGCACTCACCTCTGTCCCTTACTTTCTTGATGTTCTGTTTTGCTGCTAGTGCCTTCCACTGTAAAAACGGATGTGAAATATATATCTACATCCTCTTCCATTTCTTGGTCCCCCATTACTATTGCTCCAGCCTCCTTTTCCAATAACATGTAACAGATTGTCATATCAGCAGCTTTCACCAATGGACTTACTGTTTACTGGTGATTTCAATTATGTGCTTGGCCTTTGGCCTTGGTTGTAATTACCTTGTTAACGATCCTTACAAATTACAAGCCTAACAAATAAGCAAAAGGCCTCTGCAAATTTCCACACCGTCTCCAAAATCTCCAAAATATAAACTCACTCGGGCTGTCACCCATTCTGGAGATGGTCTCTCCTAAGTGTGCAAAATCTTACTGATTGTACGCTTTAAAGACACCCTCTCAAATGGAGAAGCCAGTCAGTACTACCACAGAGGACGATAGAGGCTGTGCTGTTAATTTAAAAACATTATACATACAGAATTTTAATTCATATGGGAATTAATTGTTGAGGAAAAATAGGAGTTGAGAATCAGAATCTAAATTGATTGGTGTAGAAGTATCCATGAGCTGGATGATTTACTTCTCCAGCATCTGATGATCTTAAGGGTAATTGGGGTGGATGCAATTGCTCTCACTGAACTGGTGACCCCACTTCAACAACCCCTTCACTGGGATTCCCTGATGTAACTAGAAGCATAACTTGCAAGTGCTTTCTTTTTGATCAAGGGGTCTGAAAAGCACTTTACTCAAATGTATTACTTTTCAATCTGTTCACCAATGTTACAAGCATGGAAACCATCTGAAGTCTGTTTTGAAAATAGTTTTTATTAATTCACTGTACTGTTGCAATGATTCCAACAAAACTTCATCCCAGTTTTGTTTCAAACCTATGAAATTTCACTTTCCTTGTACTACTTCTATAGATATCAAAAATGTAATTTTTCTACAGATACCAAAAATGTAATGTAATGTACTGATACAGATATAGTAATTTTCAATCATATACATTGCTGCCTACCACATTATGATTTCCTTCTGTTCACAATACATGGGCCTCTGCTTTGAGATTGTATCAGATCTCCATAAAAAGTTTGATTTAGGGACCAAACACCCTGTTTGCAAAACCTGCCACTGCACTTTGCTCATGAATCCTAACTCTGAAATACAATGCTAAAATATTCCTGAATCTCCTCACATGTGTAACTCAACCAAAGACATGACAACCATCTAAACTCAGGTCAGACATATTTGAATCAGATATGAAATAGGAGTGTGAGAATCCAACTACTGACATCTATAACCATTAAACCTTTGCTCTTTAGGTTGGCAAAAGCAATATTGATTTATACATAAATAAATAAATAAATAGTGAGAAAAATTAAATTCAAGGACACATACAAGAAGTTACTAGATCAGCTGTATGCGTGAAGCCACAAACAAACGTACAAAAAGAATTGATTAGAAAGGACAAATTCATAATATCACAGGCTTTGGGCACTACAAGCGAACATTGCCAGTAGACAGCCAAAATTGCTGACTACCCAAATAGTTAGCTTTCAGTTAAGAGAAAAAAACCAGCAAAGTTGGCACATTATAGCAGAACTGACTGTACATGTACTCGATTGTGCAACACAAATGTCTAGACTCTCACAAACCAACTACAGCAGAAAGTAGAAAAGCAACAAGCTAAGGTTGAATGCTGCATACCTTGCCTTTGCCTACACAGTAACACAACTATTATAAGCACATATCACCACTGTGATAAAATAGCAATCTTATGTGCAGTGCATAATTATAAACAAGCAATTTGTTAATTATAATAGCAAGAATCATCAATTAGTATTGAGGTTAACATGGAACCACAAACACACAAAACATTACTGCAATTAAAGTAGATTTTAAAAGTTTCAAGCTCCAGGCAAGGAAAGACAAATTCAAGCTCCACAGGTTTCAGGAAAGGAAGGCAGGGAATAAAGCAACTTCAGGGTCTAGACTCAACAGTTTAGACCCTCCAAACACAGGTGTAACTGCCCAGGGCTGGTCCTTAACGTATGCATATGCAGAAGCATCAAAGATGCTTCAGCGTTTTCAGAACCCTCTTGCAAGATTACAAATGAGACTTAATTTTCTTTAAAAACTACATCCTTCATAATAAATTTGCCATAGTGGTCACTTTGTATATTGCTAAAACTAACTCTCATATCTCAAATATACAGCTACAGACCTATATTTTAAGTTGTTCTTTAACATTAACTCAGATTTCAAAAACAACTCAGTTTGCTGGTGCATAGTTATGTGAGGGAACTGGCTGAAAATAGGCACAATTTGTGCTTTAATCACTGGAGGAAAAAAGTGATCTTCTACAGCTTGAGAAGCAGAAAGATATCAATCACCAACATATTTGAAACTTTATCAAATTTTCACTGCATAGAAGCAAATTGGACTAAGTGAGCACGGGAAAATAGTTCAGGTTAGAGTCAGAGTCAAAAACAGACATGAATGAACCTACTTTACCATGTTTCTGTTAATTGAATCTGGGATATCAATTTCAGCTACGTACTGCCTTAAAACCAGCTGAACTATTGGGAGGAATAAAAGGTGCTTCCTACCTACCGGATGAACTGAAACAAATGTATTTTTCAAGCAGTTATTTTTCTATAGCCTTAAGTCATTTGAAGGCACATTAGATTCTTGGTGAATTATTCACCACTTGCTTAAATGGGTGCAACGCACAACATTGACGTCACAGGGGAGAAAGCTTTTTCTCTTCCCTATCTATTTATGGGATGTAGCAGTCCTTGGCTACACCCCTAACCTTTTATTACAATCCCTAACTGCACTTGAAAGAGATGATGAATTAAATTCCTGAACTGTTGCAGTCCATGTAGTGTGGTAGTAGAAAAGTGCCAGGATTTTGACTTTAACAGCGAAGGAATGATGACATAGTTTCAAGTCAGGATGTTTTGTTGTATGGAGGGGTACTTACAAATGGTGCTGTTCCCCTGCATTTTCTGCCCTTGTCGTTCTGGGTGTTTTAAAATAATGGACTTGGAAGATGTTGCAGAAGGAGCTGCAGTGAGTTGCTGCAATGCATCTTGCTGATGGTGCACACTGCTGTCACTGTCTAAGGGAGTGAATGTTTAATGTAGTTGGTGAAGTGCCAATCAAGCAGGCTGCTTTCTCCTGGAAAGTATTGAGAATGTTCTGTGTTGTCAGAGCAGCAGTCATTCAGGCAAATGGGCAGCATTGTGTCATACCCCTGACTTGTACTTTATAATGAAGGAAGGTTCTGAACAGTGAGGTGGTGAGTTACATTACCAAAAACATTCCTGGAGTCTGCTCTTGTAGCCTCAGTACGATATGGCTGGTCTAAATTACTTAAGTAACACCATTGCTAATTTGGATTGAGTATTCAATCAGTTTGGCTGCAGACTTTACAGAATGTAATTTACTAAAGTTTTACTTTCACAGTGGTTCTCAGCCGGAGGGCAACAATTGGAATGTCATAGAAAAGCCATCACCTGAGTCTTTTCTAAATTCAGATAGCATCCTGACACATGCTGTGGGATTCTCTACTGAACATTGCAGGTGCGTCATTAAATAAGAACTACAGCAGCCCACTCCAGCTAAGACAAGGGTAAACTCCAAATGCAGGTTTTTAAAAATACTCTTGCCAAGGCCACAGGACAAATTGAATGAAATCCTAGTTAAAGCTTAAATTTATTAAAATAACATTCAGCATGACAAATTTGCCCGTCATTACACTGACAAAAAAAAAATTCAGTTGAATTTCCATTAAATTTACACCTCAATATGCACTCATAAATATCCATGACTCAGTATAGCAATACATTTACTTGTCCCAAATCTTTGCCTTCATTAGTCGCATATTTCTTCCTCTTAATAACGATCTGTGGTAATTAGATTACAGCTCATTATTCAAAGTTGCATTTCCTGTATCTTGTTTTAATTCAATATTATTCAGGCTATTTTTGGTTATTTATTTATAACATTTACAATTTTATATTTGTCTCCACAGACTTTAATTAGCCCAACCATTGGTACAGGGAAGCTAACTTGTATTGGACCTGATACCCAGCCTGCATAAATGACAGTGATTTTTGGCAGGAAGGGCTATAGACTGCAAAAGCACCGACCAAATCCCTAGATGATGATGGTGGTCAATATGAAGATGAAGATGATCAGTGTTTGGCAACTCCATGTATCATGGGAAAAGACAAAAGTAAAAAGAATCCATAGGCTTGAATTGCTTCATTCAATACTCAACACATTACAGCAGAGTTTTCACTTAATTTTTTATGCAAGGTTTGTGTATTTTCAGGTTCACAACTTCACCATCAATAGCAAATGACGACATCTAACTGTTCTCAATATCTCTTAACTGTTGCGCAAGAAGGTTAACTCTTCAAAGAGATTATTTGTACTTTCTACATGTTGAATATTGCAATTACTTCCAGGCTAACCTTCCTCAATTGGCAATTGTTGCACTTCAGAATGTTAATTCCAAAAAGGTTCCTCTGTTGCTCTGACAGAATGGCCATCAGGATTCAGTTGTCAATGCTTTATAACTATTGATCAGATGTGCTTTTTGTTCTGTTCAATATTGTTTTCCTTACGTTTCATGGGGCTTCAATTTTCATTGTTTAATCAGCAAGACCTGTGCTAGTGCCATCAATCCTTTGAATGACAGGGAATATCACTCTGCATTGTGTGTATCTCATGTAGTTGACAATGAAAGTTAATCACCAGCAATAAACACAGATCTTGCATTCAACGTGTCATGAAGTTCTAATTTCTTCTCAACTCTTTTCACTGAGCTGACTTTATATTACATAACATTCTTGGTGATCACTATTGCTGGTCAATAAAATGAAGACACTGAATTCTATTGGCTGAACTTTGGTCTCAGTGCAGAGGTGCACATTGTTTGGGTGAACCTGACTTTTTATATTCTTTACCCCATGCAATTTTCCTCTGCCTTTTTAGCAGATCAGAACTGTCCCTAATGCTAAATGAAAACAGTACATTGAGAAGTTGAGTGTATTCTAACAGGGAAGTGTAAAATATTTTGACATTGTCATAGTGCAGTAATAAAAATGGATTTTTAATGCAACATTCATAAGGATCGCTCATGCACTGGTAAGTTGATGCTTACATTGCCTAGCATTGTTTAACTGTTCACATGTACTACAGTATTCTTACAATGGAGTAGGTATCATTGTATATTTAAAAGGCTTTCAAAAAAATCCTCTATCATATTTTTGTGCTCTGATTTAATTGGACAGATAAATATGGCTATTTAAAAAAAAAGCCCAGCCTCTGAACATGAAAAAACATTGGTTTGGTCTTTGGTAAATCTATTTTTCTAATCAACTTGTTCAGAGAGGTTATTACTCATTTCTGGAGCAAATGGGACTTGAACCTGGGTCTCCCAGTCCAGTGGTAGGGACACTACCACTGCACCATAAGGGGGCCCCAGTTGTTGGTAAATTAGAAGTATTACAATTAGCCTCAGGTGAGATTCCAATTTGTCATGGTTTCAGAATTGTTACTTCAATGATCCTGGGTAAAGATTGCTTGATTGGCTTCCTTTGGTTATTTACCTACGGTAGGTTAAAAATATCCCTTCCTTTATGGAAATCTTGCTGCCAGACTTAAATGAATTCATGTTCTAAAAGGAGCCCATTTCACCATAACTTTTCTGAATTAACAAAAGGAGAGAGTTTATTACTAAATGCAAGCAGTAACACAACACAAGTATACATAGTTTTGAAGAAAGAAATCAGCACAAAAAGATAAAAATTAAAATAAAAGACATGGATCAGTCTCAAAGCTGTTGATGAAAAGCGTTTAGCTGAACTTCACAACTGGTGCAGTGGATGTTACCAGTAGTGCTAATTTTAGGAGTTGAGCAATTGGTTGAGATTCGTCATTTTGTAGGTTGATTTAAATTTTTCGTTCAGAGTTTTTCGGCAGTGACTAACTGGCAGCAGTCAGAGCCAGAGACAGTCTTTCTGCTTTTCTTTATCTGCTGTGCAGTGCTCTTTAAATAACTGTTCTCAGTTTATTAGCCCACATACTAAAACCTCAGGCCACTAACACACATAGATCAAGGTTCAAATTCACATTTAAACCCTACTCTTGTATTTTTGAAATGGAGAAAATGCAAACATGTCCGAGTCCACACTACTGATACTTCCAGGAGATTGCTGGTTCCATTCACAATGCATTTTTTTCACATCAAAGCCATTTTAACATGGTCAAGAGTGTCTCTCTTTCTTTCTCTCTCTAAGTAGCTACTGAATTTATATCTGCAGTTAACCTTTAGCTTCATGTCCTTTTTTAAAAATAGAAATGATGTCATAATAACAGTTCGATATATTCATAAACATTCTGGTGCTATGATCTGTCGTCATGACAAGGGATGACAACTGCATTCATGCTTCTAGTTTCTACTTCAGTATTACCCTCTAACCACAAATAAAGAAAAACAAAATGTTTAAGTTCACAAAATCACTGGTTCAAACATTTTTATATTCCAACCTTCAAACTGCAGAATTTCAATGTTGACCAAAATTCATGTCATCTCAATGTAAGCATGACCAATCATTTTCGAAGCTCCTAACGTATTAGTCATTACATTTTACAGCAGACTATTCAGCGTACTAAAGTGTCTAGAAAAATATCAGTAAACAGAGAATAATAGCTGGAATTCTCGTGAAGCAGTCAGCTCAGGCTAAATGGTAATTGTCAGGGTTAGAAATTGTTTAGATCAGTGTTTACAAAAAAGTGAAGGATACCAGAAAACAGATAAAGCTGAACTGAGAGCAGTATAGCACATTAAATAACGAAGACACAGCAACAGGAAAAAAATTAAAACCGAAAGAAAACAAACCTACAGGAGCAGAGGTGATCTATCCAAGATTCCTAAGGGAAATGAAGAAATATTTTTACAGTGTTGAGTACTGGTGTATGCAGGAGAAATGGAGAGTTCCTAGTGTAATTTTGAGGATTCTAAAGGGAGGCGGTGTTAACTCAACTTAGAGGCTATTAAACATTTAGAGTTGGGTGGGGGAGGAGAAAGCATTCAGGAACATACAACTAAAACTAATTGAAAAATAAAATCATTTAACACTCTCATTGTGCCAATCATTCTAGTATGTGATGTAAACACAGGCTGAGATTTTCCATCTTCTACCTCACAGTGACATCACAACACATCCCTGACTGACTGACCAACAAGGCCAGACTGATTTTGCTTGGCCTCATTCCTGATTAAGGGCTCTTGCTCGAAACATAGATTGCCCTGCTCCTCAGAGGCTGTGTGACTTGCTGTGCTTTTCCAGCACCCCACACTTGACTCTCATTTTGCTTGGCTTCCAGGATGGATTGTGGTGCAGTCCCCAGGCTGAAAGGGTGACAATGCAGCAACCTCATGACTGTAGTCAAACTTGATGCTGTTTTGTGGTTTATTATATACTCGAGACCACACAACACGGACAACAGAAAGCCAGGTTCATCTCAAGCCAGGTTTCTGAAGTTGATTTCCCAATATTAATTATTGACAAGACTTAAACAATGGCACTACGTTAGTCAACCTCCAGACTTACGGCACCTCACCTGTGACTGTCAATGATACAAATATCTCAGCAAGAGGCCCCAGCAATCACTTCTCTAGCTTCCCACAGAGTTCTCTGGTTCACCTGATCAGGTCCTGAGGATTTATCCACTTTTATGCTTTTCAAGACATCCAACAAGTCTCCATCATCACCCCCGTCCCCTACCTTTGAGCCAGTTCTGTATCCAAATGTCTCTCCCTATACTCAATACAGCCCTGTACACACTCTGGGCTCTATGGTCATGATGTTACTATAGCTGACTGATTTTGTTGTTATGCAAATATTTAAAAAAGGGGGAGGTGGTGCTGGATGCCTCAAAATGCATAAAAGGTGGATAAATCCCCAAGACTTGATCAGGTGAATGCTAGAACTCTGTGGGAAGTGACTGCTGGGCCCCTTGCTGACATATTTGTATCATTGACAGCCACAGGTGAGATGCTAGAAGACTTGAGGCCGGCTAACAGTACCACTATTTAGGAAAGGTGGTAAGGAAAGGCCAGGGAACCACTGACCAGTGAACCTGACATAGATGATGGGCAAGGTGTTCGGGGGAATCCTGAGGGACAGGGTTTACATGTACTTGGAAAAGCAAGGACTCATTAGAACATAGAACATTACAATGCAGTACAGGCCCACTGATCCTTGATATTGTGCCAACCTGTGGAACCAATGTGAAGCTCATCTAATCTACACTATTCCATTCTTGTTCATATGCCTATCCAGTGACCATTTAAATGCCCTTAAAGTTGGTGAGTCCATGCCCCTACTATTCTGTGTAAAGAAACTACCTCTGACATCTGTCCTATATCTATCATCCCTCAATTTAAAGCTACATTCCCTTGTGCTAGCCACTGCCATCAGAGGAAAAAGGCTCTCACTGTCCAACCTATCTAACCCTCTGATTATCTTGTGTCTCAATTAAGTCACTTCTCAACCTTCTTTTCTCTAATGAACACAGCCTCAAGTCCCTCAGCCTTTCCTCATAAGACCTTCCCTCCATACCTCTCCTCTGGACCCTTTCCAAAGCTTCCACATCCTTCCTATAATGCGGTGACCAGAACTGGAGCATTGCGTACAAGTGCAACTGCACCAGAGTTTTGTACAGCTGCAACATGATCACATGGTTCGGAAACTTAATCCCTCTACCAATAAAACCTAACTCACTTATACACCTTCTTAACAATCCAATCAGCCTGAGTGACAACTTTCAAGGATCTATGTACCTGGACAGAGATCTCTCAGCTCATCTACACTACCAAGACTCTTACCATTAGCGCAGTACTCTGCATTCCTGTTACTCCTTCCAAAGTGAATCACTTCACACTTTTCTGCATAAAACTCGATTTGCCACCTCTCAGCCCAGCTCTGCAGCTTATCTACGTTTCTCTGTAACCTACAACATCCTTTGTCACTATCCACAACTCTACAGACAGAGTCATCTGCAAATTTACTAACCCATCCTTCTATGCCCTCATCCAGGTCATGTATAAAAATGACAAACAGTGGACCCAAAACAGATCCTTGCGGTACCCCACTAGGAACTGAACTCGAGGATGAATATTTCCTATGAACCACCATCCTCTGTCTTCTTTCAGCTAGCCAATTTCTGATCCAAACTGCTAAATCCCAAGCCTCCATATTTTCTGCAATAACCTACTGTGGGGAACCTTATTAAATGTTTTACTGAAATCCATTACACAGCATCAACTGCTTTACCCTCATCACCTGTTTGGTCACCTTCTCCAAAGAACATAATAAGGTTTGTGAGGCACGACCTACCCTTCACAAAACCGTGTCAACCATCCCTCATCAACTTGTTCCTTTCTAGATTATGATAAATCCTCTCTTATAACCTCTTCCAACACTTTATCCACAATTGAAGGAAGACTCACAGATCTATAATTTCCAGAGTTATGTCTACACCCCTTCTTGAACTTCTTTGATGAGGAATAATCAAAATTGTTTTGTGCATGGGAAATCATGTCATATTAACATGATAGAGTTTTTCAAAATAACAAAGAGGATTGATGAGGGCAGAGCAGTGGACATGATCTATAGGGACTTCAGTAAGTTGTTCAACAAGTGTCTTCATGGAAGAGTGATTAGCAAGGTTACATCACACTGAGTACAGGAAAATACAGACATTTGGATACAGAGCTGGCTCAAAAGATAGGAGATGGGGTGGTGGTGGAGGCTTGCTGGGTGTCTTGAAATGCATAAAAATGGATAAATCCCCAAGACCTGATCAGATGTACCCTAGTACTCTGTGGGAAGCTAGAGAAGTGACTGCTGGAGCCTCTTGCTGAGGTATTTGTATCGTCGATAGTCACAGGTGAGGTGCCGGAAGACTGGAGGTTGGCTAACGTGGTGCCACTGTTTAAGGAAGTTGGTTTGGACAAGCCAGGGAACTATAGACCAGTGAGCCTGACTTCATTGGTGGGCAAGTTGTTGGAAGGAATCCTGAGGGACAGGACGTACATGTATTTGGGAAAGAAAGGATTGATTAGGGATAGTCAACATGGCTTTGTGTGTGGGAAATCATGTCTCATAAAACTTAATTGAGTTTTTTGAAGTAGTAACAAAGAGGATTGATGAGGGCAGAGTGGTAGATGGGCCAAATACTGGCAAATTTGTTTAGGATATTTGATCGGGATGGACGAGGTGGACTGAAGGGTCTGTTTCCATGCTGCACATCTCTATGACTCTGGAATTTGTCTTAATCCAATAAACATTCTAGACTGGAAAGGGTCAAACCCTTAGACAAAGTATGGTGACATCTAACAATTAATTCCTTCCTGACCTCACTAAACATACTGTTTACACATGCACCACATTTGTGGTTGATGCAGCATTATTCCCTTCAGCTACAAGTATCCATCCTTTCATGCTGACGCTTAACTGTGCCGTTTAGCTACATGCTGCAGCCTTGCCTTCTGTGCCAAGTTATCCACAAAGCAGAAGCTGCTGCATTGCTTTTCTCTAGTTGGGACACATCCTACCTTAGTGCCTGTGGACGTGCCAACTGCAACTGTAGAGCTTACAGCAAAAGAGCAGTGAACAAACATTCAAAAGTCTTGCCAAAAGGGGGAAAAAAACACAAACGGACCCAGCCTGCCAGGCACATATAACTGATCGCCTGAAGTATCAAACATCTCGTTTCGGCAGAAGTTAATCGGGAAGGCAAAGTTTTTCCAGCAAGTTACACAAATTGAGATGCGAACGTGTGCTTATTAGGTTTAACACTTGATGGTGAGAAAGGTTCACTTGCCTTTTGGTTTGTTATGGACTAAGCCAGACCACTCAAAACATTCTTAAGCAAGCACCTCAGACCATAACTTGGCAAATTGTTTCGGTAAGTGTATTGTGAAAATTACCAGATTAAATTAGCGAGGTCGACTACTAGATTTTAGAACAGACAAACATTAATTCAGAAAATAACAATGAAACAGAAAGAACAGAATAAAGAACCCCTACAGAATTCAACCTATCCAACTAGGCTTAATTATGCTATTCCGAGTATACACAACAGTCTCAATAAGGAAACTCCCTTTCGGAAACCAGTGTAGATGGAAGACATGCTTACAGGTTGAAGTTGAAGGGCAGAGAGCAAGACACCGAGAGCGAGGAAGAGAGAGACCCCGAGTGTGCAAGAGTGAGAAAGGGGGGGGGGGGGGGGGTGGTGCGACGCGCGGGCGAGAGAGAGGGCGCGCGCAAGCAAGCCAGAGCACGCACAAGCGCGACAGAGCGCGCGCGCGCGGGTGAGTGAGCGAGCGCGCGCACGGGTGAGTGAGCGCGCGCGCGCACGGGTGAGTGAGAGCGCGCGCGCACGGGTGAGTGAGAGCGCGCGCGCACGGGTGAGTGAGAGCGCGCGCGCACGGGTGAGTGAGAGCGCGCGCGCACGGGTGAGTGAGAGCGCGCGCGCACGGGTGAGTGAGAGCGCGCGCGCACGGGTGAGTGAGAGCGCGCGCGCACGGGTGAGTGAGAGCGCGCGCGCACGGGTGAGTGAGAGCGCGCGCGCACGGGTGAGTGAGAGCGCGCGCGCGCACGGGTGAGTGAGAGCGCGCGCGCGCACGGGTGAGTGAGAGCGCGCGCGCACGGGTGAGTGAGAGCGCGCGCGCACGGGTGAGTGAGAGCGCGCACGGGTGAGTGAGAGCGAGAGCGCGGGCGGGCGAGCGAGAGCGAGAGTGTGCGCGAGCAAGAGTGAGAGCCAAGAGCACACGTGAGGGAGAGAGCCAGAGCGCACGAACAAGTGTGCGAGCCAGAATGCGCGCGAGCAAGAGAGCAAAGTGCAAGAGAGTGAGAGGGTGAGGCCGAGAGAGAGAAAGAGACAGCTCAGGAGAGAGAGAGAAAGACACAACGCGGGAGAGAGACAGAGAGAGAGACACACACAGAGAGACAGCGCTGGTAAAAGGAATTGAAAGAGAGTACATGCTCACTCCCCTCCCCCAGATGCATTTGGAACACCATCTTGTGTCAGGACCAATAGCCATGAGAGTCATTACTAGTTTGTTGGTGGATGAGATCAACCTGCTTCACAGCAATGTCCTGGGAGGTTCCAAGGTAACAGCATCTCTACTGGCCTCCACGAAACGCATGGAGGTCAGGGAGACCGAACAGCTGCAGGAGAAAGTGCCTGGTATTTTCCTGCCTGGCCATGTGGTGTATGGCCAAATAGTCTTGGCCAGTGCAGGCTGAAGTGGCAGTACAAATGGAAGACATTCCAGTCTGGTTACCTGAAACCGCTCTCAGAACTGTAAAAGATGACAAGGAGGGAATAAATAGAACTTCTTTGGGAGCAGCCCAACAAGCTGACACACAAGTTTGAAGCACCAGTTCAGACTACTTGCATGAAGCAGATGCAGACTGAAATTGCGACTGAATCAGAAATGAGGTGCCAATAAGGAGTGGGATACAGATCTACCAGGTAAGGATGCCACTGAGGAAGCACAGAGAAACATGCAGCTAGCTCACAAGTTTCCAGTTGCTGGGCCTATTTATACATTTTTTTTTTATGAGCCATAGCTCAACAGGAAGGTGCAGAATCTGCCCGGTTGTGCAAAAACCCTAACCTGTACAAGACCTGCAGTTATGATTGGTGACCAGCTTTTGGGGAACCAGCCAGAGATCAGTGGACTTCAGGAGATCCCTTGCCCAAAACAAGAACTACCAGCTACATTTTCTTGGAGCTACATGGCAATGTAGCTATTCAGATTTTGTACATGTTGACTGACACGCTGAAGCCACCCGAAGCACTGACTTCCGGTTTTGGATACTGCTGCTGTGTGCAGATTTCAAAGGCCCGTAACACCAGAGAAAAAGAGTAAGTAAAAGGCAAAGTTGGCTATCTGTGCACCCTTACCATCATGGATGTGGCAACTCATTTCCAGAGGCTGTTCCCTTAAGATCCAAGGAGAAAGTGAAGTCTGCAGATCAGAGCTGAAAATGTGTTGCTGGAAAAGCGCAGCAGGTCAGGCAGCATCCAAGGAACAGGAAATTTGACGTTTCAGGCATAAGCCCTTCATCAGGAATGAGGAAAGTGTGTCCAGCAGGCTAAGACACACTTTCCTCATTCCTGATGAAGGGCTTACGCCCAAAACATCGAATTTCCTTTCCTTGGATGCTGCCTGACCTGCTGCGCTTTTCCAGCAACACATTTTCAGCCCTTAAGATCCAAATCTGGCAATACAGTGGTGAGGCAATTGGCCCAATTCATTAATTGGCTCAACTAGATCCAAAGCTCAAATTTCATTTCCAGGAATGCATAGGCAACCTGGGCACATCCCAAGGGAAGTCTTCAGTGTATCATGTGCCGTCTCGCACCATGCTAGAACAGTACCATCAGATCCCAACAACAATGATCGGGCAATACAGCTGTGAGTACATCATGCCTGTAACCAAGGACCAGATTCTTCTTCGATTCTCTAAGGACTCACTCACCGCATCAAATTTTGTTTGAACTAATTTAAGCAAATAAACTCAATTAGCACCATTGTGTGGGCCACTGAAACTAATTCAGAGGTTTTAACAACAGAAGGACAAAGCTTCCATTTTAGGTTACATAGCAGAGATCCAACTGAATTGCATGGGCCTGTGAAATGGCCAGAGAATACTTGCAACCCTCCAGAACGTAGTAAGGCAAAAAGGCAAGTAAGTGTACCAGGACCTGTATCTTTCACCCAAAAGACCGAGACATTAATTCTCCTTTTAATACCAGGTGAAATCTTGAAAGCCTAGTTCATTGGCCTAAGGTAAGGAGGTGCACATGAAGTGAATAATCTGATTGAGAATCCAGATTGGGAGGGGAAAATATGCAAAGGCTGTGTAAAGGCAATACTCAGACAATCTGTCCCATTGTCACCACTTACAGGGCAATAGTAGGAGAAGGAATGAACTAGAAAGGGATGTGGTTGGATATTCTTGTTGTGGATAGTCTGTGGTAACCACTCAAATTGTTCAAAACATTTAAATCACACATTTTCAACTGGCACGTTACAGATGCTGCCAAACCACTAGCCCTCAAGACTCTCAATTCCCTTCACAACATTAATCGGTGGAATTTTATGAGCACGTGCTGATATTCCCCAGTCGGATGTACGCGATTCAAAATCTCAAAACTAAAAGCAGTACTCAAAGGGTGATGTGATTAAGTTTGCTTTTGTGGACGGAAAATGGGAGTGCAAACGCACACACTCACAAAGTTCTCACCACTCACAAGAGGTACAACGTTTCTCTCCTCGGCTCCAGACTGGTTAGTGGAAAATACTGTATTGTTGTGAAAGGAATTGAGAGTCTTGAGGGCTAGTGGCAAGGCCCACATTAAACCCATTACTAGCCAGCTAACCTATATAGAAATACTTTCAAACTTTAGATTCCTTATTCTTTTACTTAAATACAGAACAGCAAATCAGACTTTACTGATCTCAAGGCACTCATATAAAAGTAACTATAATGCTCATTAATCTCCAAATAAGAATCCTTATGGATCAAATCCTATGATTGAACCTCCTGTCCTGATTGTAGTATGGTCAAAGATATGAAGTGTATATGAGCACATACCAGGCTAAAACTTGGAAGTAAATGCCATCCTTTCAAACATCATTTTGCATTTTACCATCAGAGTTCAAATAACACAGATTTGTATTGACAGGACTGGACATTACACGCGCAGAGTGAATTGAAATATTTTGCTTTTCCAAAGGATGAAAGAATTCAAGCAAAAGATGTCAGATTTGTACATAAAGTTCCATTAGGTTTCTGAAATAACCCCACAGAGACTGTGTTGCATCACTAAATCACCTTTCATTTACATACGAAGAGACCATCCAGCTCCCAGCAAGAACAGAATCTGTGACATACCTTTTGAAAAAATATTTTATTAAACAGTACAGAAAACAGTTAATAATAAACAGAAAGCAGCAATTCACAAAAGAAACCTCTATATACAGGGAAGAGGGCAGCCTAGCCAAACCCCACCGTTTTCAGAGAGATGAGGACAGACCTTAAAACCCACTTCCACTTATCACAAAGATAACACGAATAAACACAAACAGGACAATGCAATCAAATGAGAAACAGTGTATAGAACACAGACCCAATATAGCTATAATGAAGACACCAGACACGCATCAACACCACATACTGATCAGACCTTCCTTGGCTGGCCTTCCTGCAGGATGATCGGCAGCCTTCCAGTCTCTGGTCACCCTGCAGACTGACCCGATCCTCCCCAGGTCCGCTTCCCTCCAGGCTGGTCGTTGACCACTCAGCTCGCAGTTGCCCCGCGTATTGACCAGACTACTCTAGGCCACTTTCCCAAGAGCTGGTTGTTGGTCTTCTGGTCTCCCGCTGCCCTGTGAACTGACTGATCCTCCCCAGCCCACTTTCCTCAGTCCCCTCCCTAACAAAATGGAGAGCCCTTCACCACTGATCCAAATCCTTCAGAGCCCAGCTCTCAGTGGGAGCAGGACCTCTGACACTCTTGTTTATTTCTGTCAGTCCGGGCTCCCTGATTAGGACAGATTAACAGTCTTGATCAGTGAATGCATTCTATGAAGTCCATCTGACTGACCTAGTTACATTCACTACAGTTTTATAAAGTAGTCTGATCCAAATTTGTAAAGCTTCTGTCATTATCATTATATTAATCACACCTTTATTTAAAATAGGATGGAATATTTCAATCTAAGGCAACAAATAACATCTACTTCAGATGGAGTATCTTCAGCTATCTGTGGGGCCAATTAACCCCACAGTGGCAGAGTGGTGCTAGAATTAAAGCAGGTAACACTTAATGAAGGAGCCAAAAACAAAATGCTCTACTTCTCACCCCTAAATGCCATTCAATAACTCCCATGTTTGGATTTTGGACAAAGGCAAAATCACACTAACAAAAAGTCAAACTGAAACTTTTAACACTTTTTCCTTTCACAGGTATAGGCCGAGCATCCAACACATTCTTGCGTAATTCCAGCATCCACAGTACTTTGTTATTGGATCAGACTTGGTATTAATTCAGAGTCAAGGATCATCTCTCTTTTACTTTTACTTTGATAAATTGAGGAATTTATTTTTACATTCTTAGTTAGCATTCCTTTTGTTAGAGTCTCATTTTATTGCTTTAATTTTCCCACATCCCCAGTCAGCTTTGCAATAACAAGCCATAATCTAATACAAGTACTAATTGTATTTGACTTCAGTTTCATCACACTTTTTACCTTTCGAGAGTATTATCTACTTTGCATCAATAAATAGCTCCTTTGAGTAGATACTACTGTATTGATTTACTGTCTAATGATTGAAGGGATGATAAAAAACAATGTTAACTGTTGGAATGTGCAAAAGATTGTTTTGTAACCTACTTGCCTGTCCTTTAAACAAATGTTATGTAATTGCAAATATACAATTTAGCTGGTTTTTTTTGCTGCATGCACACTGCTCAGTCATTCGACAATCAGTGATCATTCCTCCATGGCAGCTCACAACAGTGATGTAATGTACTTGGATTCTCTGGCTTTTTTTCAGTCTGAATGAGAGCCAGCAAGACAAGGGAGTATTTTGTTAAACGCTTGTGCCAAGATGTTTTCAGAGAAGTACGAGGAAGAATTTCTGTTGGGTTACACAGACTTGCAGGACTCAACAGTCCATTCAGATGGCAGCTGGTTTACATGAGGCTGTTAATACAAAGCGTGTCCTCCGGCCATGGCATTAACTTTCCATTAACAGGGAATCCATCAGGAGTAAAACCTTCTTTTACATACATTCCACTTAGATCAAACAGACTGCATTTACTACTTTTTGCATCAGTAGTCAAGAACAAATCTGTACTGGACAGTAAATGGATTAAGACCAACATTTTTGCAATTGAGCTAATTGAAGTAGAAACACTGGCACCAAATGGCCAAAAGTTTAATGATAAAAGTAATTTGTTTTAAAATTGCACAAAAGTTATTTGACATTAAGTGCTTATTTTAAAAAGTAACATAATTAGAGTTTATATTTTTAACTACTTTCCAAGTTCATGTTTAACAAATTATGTCATTGACTGGATGCTTTGCAACTGAGCTCCAATCAGCTTCATACTAATTTTGTCAAATGCAATAAAATAAGGCAAATCAAATAAAACATAGTAGAATGCAGATTCATTGCATTGTATTCAAGATGACCACATAACTGCGAGATTTCAGTGTATGTACAATTAAAGAAAAAAGTCTGGCTGGAGTGCAAGGGAAAGACTATATAACCAGCATCCAGAAACTTTAAATGATCTAAAAATGCTCATTGAGGTCCAATTCTGGAAAGCTAGTCTGCATGATTTGACATCCTTATCTCAGCAAGGAAATCATATACGTGGTTTATTGTGGGTCCATAATGCCACAGACAGATTTCAGAGTAGAACCAGGAGCTTGCTCTGGCAGAATCAGTATTAGAGAAATCATAAAAAATGCTGTTTACAATCACAATCTGATTGCCAGGAATATAGTTCTTTTATGATTTTTGAAAATAAAAAGCTACAAAATAGCATGGTTCAGAAGATGGCAGAACTTTATGTCTGTAAACGCCATTATAACGAATTATAATTTTTAATCTAAGATCCTCATGGTCATCAGAATTCTGAAATTTTGAATATTTATTTACTGCCTACTATATTATGAATTTGTGTTAAAGCATAATAATAATAAACACACTTTCTGATTATATGGTTTACCTTAAACTGAAAGCCATCAGTTGTTGTCCTGAAAATGCATGTTTAAGGGCTTCGTATCTCTGAACCACTTTTGTGGTAATGTCATGGAACTGCTCCTCATTGGGCATAAATAACAGTGTGGGAAGAGTTGAGAGAAGACCACACAAAGAAACAAATAGAGTAGACCAACTAGCATTAGGAGGTAGTTTATGGAACAGTATTTGACTGATGCAACATGAAGATTGGAGCATATGTTAATGTATCTAATTAATATATTGCAGCATGTAGTTTTAATTGATGATAAACAGCTAATAAAAGAAACCCAAGCCTGAAGACACTTCCTGACTTTGTCTTCTCCTCAACTAGTCTGTCGTAAATCCAAATCATATTTGGGCATAAACTCCCAACAAAGAGCATCAACCAGAAGTGGTCCTGACATAAAGAAAAGGTAAACATAGTTCATTAATTTAGTCCTTAAATTATCCTCTAAATGATGCTTGTAACAAGCCAATTGAATTCTCATTTAGAGAGAGGGAAGAGAGTTAGGAACCATCAGTACTTTGGGAAATTTAAGAGAACAAAGCATCTTTCACAGCTAACATCTGGTTCAAATTAAGCGACCTGAGATAGGTACATTCAGACTTATTAAAGTTAAAGAGAAAATCATGTTTGCAGTGACAAGGTGAAGTACTGATATATAATCCTTATCTGTCCTGACTAATTATTGTTATACTAAAACTGAGAAGTTGACAGAATTTTGACAGTAGAAAAACATATTTATAATAGCATCTTTTGTGGCCTCAGCAAATCACCACTTTTGGAGGTTATCCACTTCTGTAATGTAGAAAATGCTGCAGTCAATTTAAACAAAGTTTCTAAACAATATTGTGTAATCAAGAGAAGTATTGGCAAGGGCAGCAGGCAGACATTTCAACAGTTCTGAGACATTTTAATGAATACGGAGGTTCATAAGGGGCATAGATAAAGTGAATGACAAGAGCCTTTTCCAGAGGGTGGGCGAGTTCAAGCTCGGGGGCATATTTTTAGGGCGAGAGAAGGTTTAAAAAAGGGGCAACAGGTGTTGAATGAACTGCCAGAGGTGGTGATGGATGCAGATACAGTTACAATGTTTTAAAGAAATTTGGATAAATACATCAATAGGAAAAATTTGGAGGGTTATGGGCCGAGTGCAGGCTGGTGAGACAAATTTAGTTTCGAAACATGGTTGGCATGTCATTACCACATTTCTGTTTGTGGTAGCTTACCGTATACAATTTGTCTGCTACGCTTCCGACAATAGGACAGAAACTGTACTTCAAAAGTACTTTATTGGCTGCAAAGTATGTAGAGATTTCTAGAGATCGGGAAAGGCATTATACAAGTAGAAGTTTTTCTACTTGTTGTTTACAAGAGGAAGTTCTTTCAATTGAGCCACAGTCAATGTCACTGTGAAATACAGTTGGCTTTGTTTTCAATTGACTAAAATTTCGTTCATGTACTGGCCTTGCTTTGGAATGCTCCAAACAGTTGGACCATCTTTCCTTCAAGAGAAGCACTGTTGATCACAAGTCCATCAGGAAGTGGTCAGCACATAGCACTTCAGACCCTTCGGGAAAGGTAGAAGGTGGATCCTATTGGGTTGTTCCCTGAGCAGGATGTCAATACCATCTGGCAGAATGCCTTCCTCAGCAGACATTGCCTGGCTTGTGGTGAGAAGGACATTACCTGAGAGATCCTTTTTGTACACCCAGACTCTACACCTCTGCACGCTGCCTTCAAAGTGGCTGCAGGGGGTGTGAGATGGTCACAAGTCTCCTTCTGGAACGTGCCTTTGTGCAATTAAACCTATGGGGCACATGTGAGATGCTAAATAATAATTTAAGTTGGGAAAACACGAAGGGGTCTTACACAAAGACACCTTGATTGCAGATATTAATAAAATAAATTCCACGGCACCCATACAGAATCAACTTTCACCAGGAGACCAGTGTGCAAGATGATCTGCAAACTACTTGGTGAGATGGGAAGAGACATTCAAGTGAAAGCAGCATGACAAAACCCTAAAATGAGTACTCCCTCTTCTGGCGTTGATTCCCAACTTCCGATGAGAAACACCCGGCCTCCGGCAGTGACCTCTTGGCCTCCCGCAGTGACCTCCTCCCAAAATACCCTGCAAGGATTGCAACAAACATTACACTGGATAGACGAGCAGGAAACTAGCCACCAGGATACATGAGCACCAACTATCCACAAAAAGACATGACCAACTATGACTTGTTTCATACACACATGAAGAGGGACAGCAGTTTGGGACTGTACATCTATCCTGGGACAGGCTGAATAAAGACACGCATTGGGATTCCTCAAGGCCTGGCATTCAAATCGGAACTTTATCAACAATGTCTTTCTCATCACCAGCCAAACGATGTCTGCTGGGGCGGCACGGTGACTCAGTGGTTAGCACTGCTGCCTCACAGCACCAGGGACCCTGGTTCAATTCCCACATTGAGTGACTGTGTGTGTGGAGTTCGCATATTCGCCCGATGTCGGTGTGGGATTCCTCCCACAATCCCAAGATGTGTTGGTCAAGCGGATTGGCCATGCTAAATTGCCCATAGTGTTGGGTGCATTAGGTAAATGTAGGGTAGCGGAATGGGTCTGGGTGAGTTATTCTTTGGAGGGTCAGTGTGGACTTGTTGGGCCAAAGGGCCTACTTCCCAACTGTGAGGAATCTAATCTAATCAATTTGGACCCCATTTACCAATCTCTCAAAAAAAGAACTGGAAGTGATATCACCCACACAACAGACCAAGGCACATACTTAACAAGTGGGACAGAACACCCCCGGTGCTTCACTGCAGGCTCACTGATGGTGTTACCTATCATGATGATGAAATGTCTGAGAACAAATCTATCAGGTCAGCAAGCAAACTTAAAACCTAATCCACAACCTGAGCTCCAAAACTTCTCCAAAATTGTTGGCATGTTATTTTCGATTCAAATAAAAAAAAATCAGCTTTCCAGTTCTGCGTGAGAGCAAAAAATCAACTTGATTGTGGTCTGAGACACCAATAGAAGAACAATTTCACCCCTTGGCTGACTTAAAGCTACACACTAATAGATAATGAAATTCAATTTGGTTAGAGTAGTATCTGGTTGGAAATATGACAAGAGTGATCAATGGAATTGGTATTTGGGCTATCATCTTATATATGGATCATTTGAATCTTTTGCAGGGCAGGAAGGACCTGTATAATGAAGACAGATTGCACCTCAACTGGAGGGATGCGACTACCTGTTAAGTAGTGTTGGTTAGTGCACCTAGGAGTTTAAACTAGTGTGGTAGGGGGTGGGAAACAGAGTTGTAGGTTACCATATGGAGCGACTAAGCAGGTCAATATTAAGTCGGTCTAAATCGGAAGAACAGGCAGGACCAAGTGATTAAAAATCATGGGACTGGTATTGCGAAGAGTATTTATTTTCATGCTAGTACAACAGGTACAGCAGTTTAGTTTACAGCCTGGATTAATACATGGAACTACGATGTTGCAACCATTTGGTTGAGAGAAGAACAGGACTCAATGTTTCAGGTATGATACAGGTGGATGTAAAAGGAGTGCAGGAGTTGCATTCCTGATTAAGGAGAAAGAACATCTTAGATGGCTCATCTAGTGAGGCCATATGAGGAGAATTCAGTAATAAGAAAGGTATAATCACTGTGATGAAGTTAGATTATAGGCCTTCCAATAGCCAGCATGAAAGAGAGGAACGGATATGTAAGATCACGGAAATATGTAAAAACAACAAGGTTGTTGTAGTGAGTGTTTTAACTTCCCCAGTATTGTAGTAACTTCCCCAGTATTGACTGAACCCCTTTGTGCAAGGGACTTGATTGGGGCAGAATTTGTTAGGTGCACCGAGGAGGGTTTCTTGAAAAAGGACGGCTATAGTCCAACTAGGGAAAGGGCTATACTACACTGTGTCTTAGGAAGTAAGCCTGGCTAAGTTATTGAAGTTTCTATGGGGGAGGATTTTGAGAAAACGGTCATAATTCTTAACTTTAAAAGGTAGTCATAGATAAGGATCAGACTGGTCCTCATATGGAAGTGATAAGTTGGGGGAAGGCCAATTACAACAATATTAGGCAAGAAGTGCAGAAGTTAGATTGGGGCAGTTTTTCTATTAAGGGTAAATTCACATCTGACACAGGCCAATCTTTTAAAGGCCAGTAGATCAGAGTTCAGAATCAACATGTCCTTGTGAGGAAGATAGATAAGGATGGCAAGATTTGGGAACCTTGAATGATAAGAGATGATGAAAGTTTAGTTAAAAAAAGTATATATTAATGTTAAGGCCCTTGAGAAGTATAAAGAGGAAGTAGAAAAGAACTAAAGAATTAAGAGGCTAAAAGGTTTAAATATTCTTGGCAAGTAGGATTAAGGAGAATCCCAAAGCATTTTATACATACATGAGGAGTAAGAGCGTAGCGAGGGAAAATGTAGGTGCCCTCAAGGAACAAGATGGACCGTGTGTGAGGAGCAAAAACAAATGGGTGAGGTCCTCAGTGAGTACTTCCTAAAGAGAAAAATGTGGATGATGTTAAGAATAGGGAGGAATATGTTTATGTTTTAGGAGGAAATGAGTGTCTTGAAAAACCATCTGGATAAATAAGTTGCCAAGGACTGATGGGATCTGTAAAAAAAAACAAAGAAAAAAGGATTCTGGGTAATCCAAGATGGAGGACAGGAAAGATTTCTGGCTGTAAGAGCTGCTCCTTTTTTTGAGACATTTCAGGTGTTGGAGGTGATTTCCTCGAATTCCAGGAACTGCAATTACTGTTTTATATGCTGTTGCATTGTTTTGGAACTTTGAGGGGAAAAAAATGTCAAAACAACAACAGTTTTAAAAGGAGAAGAGCAGACAAAGGAAGCATGTGGTGAGGACAGTGCAGGAGAGAGAGGGAGAGAACTTGCACAGTTACTGCCTTTGCTGTTTGAATTCGTGTATCGCTGGACATCAGAATGCATCTGGGAAAATTAGCAAACAGTGAAATTCGCAACTAATCTTCGAGGAACTGTTGGGCGAAGTTCACAGCACAGAATTAGACAAGTTAATTGTTGTTTTAAGTCTGTCAAAGAAAAAGGCCGCAATAGTGAGTATAGTGGATTCTTTCTTGATGATATGTTTTTGGAGATAAGTCTCTTGATTAAACTTAAAATATAAGCCATAGCTATTAATTTAACCTGGGGCAGTGTTGTAGAGGAATAAGATGGTGTTATTTTCTGGGTCTGTAGATTGTGAAGGAGCAAAAATGGCCTTTGCAGTGATATGTACTTCTTGTCAGATGTGGGAGTTTAAAGAGTGTTTAAGGGTTACTGTGGATTATATCTGCCATAAATGCTGTTGGATGCAAATCTTATCAGATCGAGTGGATCGGTTGGAGAGACAGACAGAAGCAATGAGTAACAGTACGTGATGGATGGCAGTTAAAGGAAGAGGGGAAAGTCTCAGATACAGTCATATAGATGGGTTAACTCCAGGAAGGGTAAGAGAGGTAGGCAGCTAGGGCAGGAGTCTTTTGTGGATATACCCATTTCAAACAGGTATGCTGTTTTGGAAAACGTAGGAGGTGATGGATTCTCTGGGAAACATAGCACGAACAGCCAAGTTTCTGCTATTGAGACTGGCTCTAATGCAACGAGGGGTATGTCGGCTTCCAAGAGATCAATTGTGATAGGCGATTCTGTAGTCAGAGATACAGACAGACATTTCTGTGGCCAGCAGAGAAAAAGTAGAATGGTGTGTTGTTTCCCTGGTGCCAGGATCAAGGATGCCTCTGAGAGGGTGCAGAATGTTCTCACGGGGGAGAGGGGCCAGCAGGAGGTCATTGTCCACATTGGGACCAATGACATAGGAAGGGAAAAGGTTGAGATTCTGAAGGGAGATTAGAGAGAGTTAGACAGAAATTTAAAAAGGAGGTCCTCAAGGGTAGTAATATCTGGATTACTCCCAGTGCTATGGGCTAGTGAGGGCAGGAATAGGAGGATAGAGCAGATGAATGCATGGCTGAGGAGCTGGTGTATGAGAGAAGGATTCACATTTTTGGATCATTGGATCTCTTTTGGGGTAGAAGTGACCTGTACAAGAAGGACAGATTACACCGAAATTGAAAGGGGACTAATACTGGCAGGGAAATTTGCTAGAACTGCTTGGGAGGATTTAAACTAGTAAGGTGGGGATGTGTGGAGGGGGGTGGGCCTAGGGAGATAGTGAGGAAAGAGATCGATCTGAGACGGGTACAGCTGAGAACAGAAGTGAATCAAGCAGTCAGGGCAGACAGGGATAAGGTAGGACTAATAAATTAAACTGCATTTATTTCAATGCAAGGGGCCCAACAGGGAAGGCAGATGAACTCAGGGCATGGTTAGGAACATGGGACTGGGATATCATAGCAATTACGGAAACATGGCTCAGGGATGGGCAGGACTGGCAGCTTAATGTTCCAGGATACAAATGCTACAGGAAGGATAGAAGGGGGGGGGGGGGGGCAAGAGAGATGGGGGAGTGGCATTTTTGATAAGGGATAGCAATATATGGCAGTCCCATTCGATATATAAATAAATTTGTTTCTTAATTTCCCTCTATTAATATATATATATGAATAAAAGGGTGGTTATGGTAGGGGATTTTAACTATCCAAACATCGAATGGGACTGCCATAGTGTTAAAGGTTTAGATAGAGAGGAATTTGTTAAGTGTGTACAAGACAATTTTCTGAGACAGTAGGTGATTGTACCAACTAGAGAAGGTGCAAAACTTGACCTACTCTTGGGAAATAAGGCAGGGCAGGAGACTGAGGTGTCAGTGGGGGAGCACTTTGGGGCCAGCGACCATAATTCTATTTGTTTTAAAATAGTGATGGAAAAGGATAGACCAGATCTAAAAGTTGAAGTTCTTAATTGGAGAAATGCCAATTTTGACGGTATTAGGCAAGAACTTTCGAAAGCTGGTTGGAGGCAGATGTTCGCAGGTAAAGGGACGGCTGGAAAATGGGAAGCCTTCAGAGATGAGAATAATGTGAATCCACAAACAGTATATTCCAGTCAGAGTGAAAGGGAAGGCTGGTAGGTATAGGGAATGCTGGATGACTAAAGAAACCGAGGGTTTGGTTAAGAAAACAAAGGAAGCATATGTCAGGTATAGACAGGATAGATCGAGTGAATCCTTAGAAGAGTATAAAGTAGGAGTATATGTAAGAGGGAAATCAGGAGGGCAAAACGGGGACATGAGATAGCTTTGGCAAATACAATTAAGGAGAATCCAAAGAGCTTTTGCAAATATATTAAGGACAAAAGGGTAACTAGAGAGAGAATGGGGCCCCTCAAAGATCAGCAAGGTGGCCTTTGTGTGGAGCCACAAAAAATGGGCGGGATACTACATGAATATTTTGCATCAGTATTTACTGTGGAAAAGGATATGGAAGAAATAGACTGTAGGGAAATAGATGGTGACATCTTACAAAATGTCCAGATTACAGAGGAGGAAGTGCTGGATGTCTTGAAATGGTTAAAGGTGGATACATCCCCAGGTCCTAATCAGGTGTACGAGATCTCTGTGGGAAGCTAGAGAAGTGATTGCTGGGCCTCTTGCTGAGATATTTGTATCACCAATAGTCACAGGTGAGGTGCCGGAAGACTGGAGATTGGCAAACGTGGTGCCACTGTTTAAGAAGGGCGGTAAAGACAAGCCAGGGAACTATAGGCCGGTGAAGGGAAAGTTGTTGGAGGGAATCCTGAGGGACAGGATGTACGTGTTTGGAAAGGAAGGACTGATTAGGGATAGTCAACGTGGCTCTGTGCGTGGGAAATCATGTCTCGCAAACTTGATTGAGTTTTTTGAAGAAGTAACAAAGAGGATTGATGAAGGCAGAGCAGTAGATGTGATCTATATAGACTTCAGTAAGGCATTCAACAAGGTTCCCCATGGGAGACTGATTAGCAAGGTTAGGTCTCATGGAATACAGGGAGAACTAGCAATTTGGATACAGAACTGGCTCAAAGATAGAAGACAGAGGGTGATGGTGGAGGGTAGTTTTTCAGACTGAAGGCCTGTGACCAGTGGAGTGGCACAAGGATTGGTGCTGGGCCCTCTACTTTTTGTCATTTGCATAAATGATTTGGATGCGAGCATAGATACAGTTAGTAAGCTTGCAGATGACACCAAAATTGGAGGTGTAGTGGACAGTGAAGAGGGTTACCTCAGATTACAACAGGATCTGGACCACATGGGCCAATGGGCTGAGAAGTGGCAGATGGAGTTTAATTCGGATAAATGAAAGGTGCTGCATTTTGGGAAAGCAAATCTTAGCAGGACTTATACACTTAATGGTAAGGTCCTAGGGAGTGTTGCTGAACAAAGAGACCTTGGAGTGCAGGTTCATAGCTCCTTGAAAGTGGAGTTGCAAGTAGATAGGATAGTGAGGAAGGCATCTGGTATCCTTTCCTTTATTGGTCAGAGTATTGAGTACAGGAGTTGGGAGGTCATGTTGCAGCTATACAGACATTGGTTAGGCCACTGTTGGAATATTGCACGCAATTCTGGTCTCCTTCCTATCGGAAAGATGTTGCAAAACTTGAAATGGTTCAGAAAACATTTACAAGGATGTTACCAGGGTTAGAGGATCTGAGCTGCAGGGAGAGGCTGAACAGGCTGGGGCTGTTTTCCCTGGATCGGAGGCTGAGGGGTGACCTTATAGAGCTTTACAAAATTATGAGGGGCATGGATAGGATAAATAGACAAAGTCTTTTCCCTGGGGTTGAGGAGTCCAGAACTAGATGGCATAGGTTTAGGGTGAGAGGGGAAAGATATGAGAGAGACCTAAGGGGCAACTTTTTCACACAGAGGGTGGTACGTGTATGGAATGAGCTACCAGATGAAGTGAGGAAGGCTGGTACAATTGCAACATTTAAGAGGCATTTGGATGGGTATATGAATAGGAAGGGTTTGGAGGGATATGGGCCAGGTGCTGGCAGGTGGGACTAGATTGGATTGGGATATCTGGTCAGCATGGACAGGTTGGACCAAAGGGTCTGTTTCCATGTTGTACATCTCTATGACTAACTGCGGATGCTGTAAATCAAGCAAAAACAGACGTAGTTGTTTAAAAAGCTCAGCAGGTCTATGACAAGAAAAAAGATAGCAGAAGGGTCACCAGACCCAAAATGTCAACTCTGGTTCCTCTTCATGAATGCTGCCAGGCCTGCAGAGCTTTTCCAGCAACTTCTGCTTTTGTTTCTGATGGGATCTGTCCCAGGATTACCAAAGGAGGCAGGGGAAGAGGTTGCTTCGGCCTAGACAGAGATCTTTGTATCCTCCTTTGCCACAGGTAAGGTGCCAGAAGACTGGAGAACAGCCAATGTTGTTCCTTTGAGGAGGGCAACAGGGATATTCTAGGAAAGACAAGCTGAAGATCCTTCCATCAGTGATGGGATATTCTTGGAGAAGATTCTTCAAAATTGGAATTATTTGCATTTGAAAAATAATTGACTTATTAGGGAGAGTCAGCATAGCTTTATGTGGAAGAGATCTTGTCTCACAAATATGATTTGAGTTTTTTGAGGAAGTGATGAAGGTATTGAGGATAGAGCAGTGGATATCATCTACATTGACCTTACTAAAAGCATTTAACTGGTCCCGCATGCTAAACTAGTCCAGGCGATCAAATCACGTGGAATCTATGGTAAGTGGGATACAAAATTGGCTTGGTCACAGAACAGAAGGTAGTTGTGGAGACTTGTTTTTCTGATGAAAGGTCAATGACCAGTGGGGTTCCACAAGGATTGGTTTGCCTCATTAAAGCTCGGTACAAGACAACGATGCATCTCATCTCATTATCAGCTTCAGCACTCAATTGCAAACGAGTATGATTATCCTCTAAGGAAATTCTGTCACTGGCTGTATAAGTTCTTGTGTTGCTAATGAGCCCAATTCTACAGCCATGTCTCCAACACATATTTCCAGGAGGTAGAAGTGGTCTTTGGCCCGGAGGTCATTGGCATTCATTTCTCCAGTTCCTTTTCCACACTTCCACATGCTGCTGAAAGTTCTCAAATAATGGTGTCTCCTCATACAGGAGTTTCCGCCAAGTCAATTTCCTCTAAATGAGCATAACCCATGTGTTGACATCTATGTTGCATTTCCTGAGGGAAGCCTTCAGGGAGTAATTGAAATGCTTTTGTTATCCTCCTCTTGTTAAGAGTTCCTTCCTCAAATCGAGTGAAGATGATCTGCTTTGGTAGTCGGATATCAGGCATCCTAAGTACGCGGTTGGCCCAGCAGAGTGATTTTGGATGATCATGGCCTTAATGCTGATGCTGTTAGCTGCTTCAAGCATGATGTTACTTAGCATCTGATTTACATATTATTGGGGATCTGTACAGTCTTGGGGGCTAAATTGAGTGGTGGCCACATGGTTCTTGTCCATGTTGCTGCAAAACCACTGGGGAGCCCTTTATCACTTTCCCAGAGAGTCTGATTCTACTGCGAAGCAACCAGGCACTTAACTGGACAGCACAGTCTTCCATTAAATTAAAAGCCAAAAAGGGCTATTTTGTCCAAGTACAGGTAGCGCCAACAGCAGCAGTGCCAGGAACAGCCTGAAGATCAGCCAGAGGAGTAGCAATGGATCTTTTTAAGACAGGTAACTGGAGCAAGATGGGAGTGGGTCACTGGCTACGGTTTTGCAATTAGGGATTCAGGGGTTTGACAGCAAACAAGTGAAAGATACTTATTTTCCAATGTCAGGTTTGTTGATTTGCCACAGACATTCTTTGAACAAAAGATGCTCCCAAAGGTTGCAGACAAAGCAAAAGGGTTTGCTGAGCAGCCTCCCCGGTTGAGTCAAAAGGGATGCAAGAAGGGTAAGGTCCTTAAAGAATCCAAATTTGCCTGCAGACGATAAGATAGTCTGCAAATCTTCCCAAAATGGATTTACTTGGAGGGAGACAGGAAAGTATGTGAGAATGCAAGTCTCGGGAGCAGGGACAAGAAATAGGAGCACAAATTGCACACAGAGTACACATTATTTGTTTCCTGACAATATTTATAGTATTGTAACCAGTCATGGAGTCTGGAATCTACTCTACACCTGTATGTACCGACTGACATATGAAACTCTACAGATTATTTATTCAATTGATGCAAATTCATCAACATTTTCTAACAGCTATGCAAATTTGGTGCATTAATTAATGGTTCACTATTGAGGAGTGCTTCAAAAAACACACACAGGGAGAACATAACTCATGACTTCAAATGACATGCTAAAATGCTAAAGATCTTTATTGAGTCTAAATCACAGCATAAAAACATATGATTTATCTTTTAGTTTAGAAATACTTGAAAACATAGCTTAGATTATTAGTTCTGAAACTACTTGCCCATCAGATCTCAATTGATATGGTATGACATCTTTCCAAAAACAAACAATGGTACTGCATCCTTATTTGAGGCAATGGACTCCACACCAATATCTACAGAACACTCATCATTTATGGCACGTAACTAGTCTAGCCACAACATTCCATTTTCCTTTTGGAACTGATAGGACATCTCTCTAGTTTTCACTTTAGAAAACAACTCACATATATTACTCCTCCAAACTGGAGACAGTAACGAATGACAACGGCCAACACAGCTTGAGGTACATTTTACTTGATGTTGCTTAGCATTGCTCTCCTCAAACTATGCAATATGAAAACTTTAATATGCAATGCACTGTTGATTTGCCAATTTAGTTGTAGGTGTCCAACAGAAACAAACATGCCAATGAGCAACCATAGGAGGGATCTGAATTGCTGTACAATTCATAGTATTAGACATCCTAAACACAGTAGTGAAAAATGGAGAAAACAAAACAAACAGTTTAAAAAAAATCTTACAAGGAATCACCTCGGGGTCTATGAACATGTACCTCAGCAATCTTCCCACACAGATGCCTGGAGCTGAATTGATTCAGCCAATGTTTAAAACACGGAGGGTGGGTCGCATTTCCAGGACACCCATCACTGGCAATTTTGAAAAATCACAGCAAAAGGTCATGAGTACACTTCGGCTGCCCCAACACTGCCAGCTCCCATTGCTGACGCTCCACAATTTAAGCAGTGACCTAATTTTAATAGGTAACATGGTTTCTTCTAGTTTGGAGGTGTCTTGAAGCAAGTGGATAGCAAAGTTTGAAGTCAGGAAACACTTTAAATGCAATTTCAAGAGCTTTTGTCAACTTCATATGTCATAATGAATGCTGCATAAATGTGTTTAAAACAGCAATTGATTATAGGGCTTTATTTTGAAAAAGGAAGTGATTTGTTAAGAATTCTTTGATGAAGTGACCAGAAAGGTTAATGAGGGCTGAGTGGTAGATATGGTCTATATGGAATTCAGTAAGGCCTTTGATATGGTTCCAATGGTGAGCTGCTCTGGAAGGTTAGATTGCATGAAATCCAGGGGAAGTTGCCCAGTTGGATACACAATTGGGTTGATGGTAGGAATCAGAATGTTGTTTCATTTTTCTATCCCCGTATCAGTCGAAGTAAACCACTCAGACACCATATGGCATTACCTCCTTCAGCTTTATTCTGGGCCCTCGAGGGAGAGAACACGATCACCCATGTGCACAGAGACAAGAGTTCTGTCTTCTCTTGAACAGCAGATTCTTTAGGAATTATATAAGTCACTTACAGGGAGCAGCATCCAAGTTAGGTAACATGTACATTGATTGGGTGACCGTTACAATCTGTGAGCATCAACAGTAAAGATTAAGCCATCTGGTATTAATACAATGGATGTTCTTAACATTGTTAACTGGCATTACATAATGAATGCTTTTCACCTCGTTAACGCACTACCCTTGCCTCCAGATCCTCATTGTTTACTGCAAGTTCTTATCTGATCAAAGTCATGCTAGCTGAGCCTTTGTCACACAACCCTAAACTTAAATCTTTCCCTACCTGCTCATACCTTATACACTTTCTCAAGAGAGTCATCGTGGAAGGATGCTTTTTGAACTGGAGGCATGTGACAAACTGCATGCCTTAGGATTCAGTGCTGGGTCCATTGCTGTTTGTTACCTATATCAATGATTTGGATGAGGAGGTACAAGACATGTTTAGGAAGTTTGCTGATGACACTAAAATAGGCAGTATGATGGACAGTGAGGAAAGTTATCAAAAACTGCAACAGGACCACGGTCAGCTGAGGAAGCGAGCAGAGAAATGGCAAATGGAGTTTCAAATAGTTAAGTATGAGGTCTTGCATTTTGGAAAGTCAAATCAAGGTTGGAGTTTTATGGTGAACGGTAGGGCTTTGAGTGTAGTGGAACAGAGGGATCTTGGAGTTCAGGTTCACAGTTCACTGAAATTGGAGTCGCAGATAGTCAGGGCAGTGAAGGTGGCTTTTGGCACACTGGCCTTCTTCAGTCAGGGCAGTGAGTATAGAAGTTATGTTGCAGTTGTACAGGAGGTTGGTGAGGCTGCACTTGGGAGTATTGTGTTCAGCTTTGACATAGGAAGGATGTTATCAAACTGGAAGTAGTGCAGAAGAAATTTACAAGGAGGTTGCCAGAATTCAACAGTCTGAGTTATTGGGAGCGGTTGGACAAGCTAGGACGTTTTCCTTTGGAGCTTGGGGGACTAATTGGGATCTTACAGAAATGTATCAGATCATGAGGGGCATGGATAGGGTGAATGCACTTAGTCTTTTTCCCCAGGGTTGGGGAAATCAAGAACTAGAAGGCATCAGTTTAAGGCTAGAGGGTAAAGAATAAAAGGGAACCTAATGGGCAATGTTTTTAGATAGACAGTGGTACACGTATGGAATAAGCTGCCAGCAGCAGTGGTTGAGATAGGTACATTAACAATATTTAAAAGGCATTTGGATAAATACGTACACAGGTAAGTTTTAGAAGGATATGAGCCAAGTGCACAGAAATGGGGTTAACATTGATAAACATTTTGGTTGGCATGGACCAGTTCAGGCAAAGGGCCTCTCTCTATGCTCTAGGACCCCAGCAAATTGCAAAATACTTTGAGTCTTGTGCAAGTAGAAAAGTCTTTGATGCATTTGAGTATATTATCTGTCAGAAAAAGTGTAAATCTACATTGCAGTATTGTGAAATTTAAATCTCAGTGTAAGCTGCTCCCTAATGTTCAACACAGTCATTTGCTTGGCTGTTTCCAAACTTTGAAAGATGGATGAGCTTTCAACTATGTTTAAAGGCTTTAATGTATTCAACTCTGCCAGTGGGTTAACAATGTTGTGATGAATGCTTGCCAGAATCTCAAATCCCACTAATGGATTCTGTTTAACATGGCTTATTAGCATAGCTTGATTCATGAGACAAGTTTATGACCTAGCAAGAGAGTATTATATTTTTAAAAGTGGATCTTAAAATAGATTTTATTTAAGAAAAACTATGATTAAATGAGTATTTTATTTAAAAGACTTCTCAATGTTATTATCAGGCTTGAGAGTTCTGTTTATTGTGGATACTTGCTGAGTGCGTTAATTTTTTGAAGAATACACAGGGTTTAAGGGGGCGACAGAGGAATAGGAGATAAATGATTATGGATTGATATGGAGAATATATGATATATGGGAAGGCTATTAAAAGATGGAATGAAGGTGGAAAGAAAGAAAAATTGTTTTGATTTTAACAGTCATACTTATAGCATAGCCTCCAATTTGTCAATTCAGTCATGCTTATCCAATAAGGGAACAAATTAGATTTCCAAGGGGAAGGAGAAATTCTTTCACCCAAGGTCCTGATATCCTGACAGGTAAACCTCTTAAGAAAACATGCGCCGAGTCATCAAATTTACAGATTTGGTTTCACATGGAAGAGAATTATCCGGATTCAAAACCAGGGGTTAAAAAGTGAACCTATGATGATTTGGAGGACCCCCCAGGCAGACTCTCTCGTTCCTCAGCTGGACAATTCCATTTCCAGTCACAAACCAATTCCTGCAATAATACTAGCAGCTTTTATGGCAATACTATGTGAAACTAGTTAAACATTCAATTGGGAAGTTAAATGTTTCTTAGATATGCTCTCCCTTTTCTTATTAATTTATTTTTCTTTCACACTCCTCCAACTTTTTGGGGAGGCCCAGAAATGACAAATCGATAAGTTTGAGAGACAGCAAAGAGTCTGACCCTGGCAGTAGTAGACATCTACACATGCACCTTGCAGTCAATCACTGGCTTCTCCTTCAAAAGATGCTTGCTAGCTCAGGTGCATAAATACCAACTGCAGAAGCTTATATCGCATCCAAGTCAAAACTCAGTTACCTCGAGATTCAACCAATGAATTTCTGACCTATAAAGTTCAGTCACAATTCCTTCAATAGAATCAAAGTTAGGAATAATAAAATCAGTGGCATATGAGAGTGCATTTCCTGATCTATTCAGCCTCCATAACCTGCTTTGGAGTTCTGAAGTGTCATCCAGCATGGAGGCAAAAATAATGCAAGAGTTCTCAAACATTTGCAATAGAAATCCCGTTTTCCCCAAAGAAAACTGATAAAAAGACATACTTGACAAAATACAAGTGAGGAAAATTGGAACAGAGAGCAAGTTTCAAGGAATATGAGAATAAATACCAAAGCCTTTAAACTGAGCAGCACAAGAACAGTGAATTGTAATATTAAATTGAATGGTAAAATATTCAAAGAAGAAATGGGAACAAACTGGGGTTGAAGATAAAGCAGTCCAATAATTATTAGATAGCATGGTAAGACTTTACAGGAGTTGATCACATTATGGTCAATTTTGTTAAGTTGCAATTTCTTGTAAAAAGTTTAGAGGTGAACAAATGATCGATTCCCAAATTAAAACATTTTAGCTACTAGACAGACTTGAGAGATGGACCTCTATAGAGGAAAATAGAGACAAGGGCTACTTATAAAATAACTATTGGACTAGACTTTTTCAATTGCCAAAGTCAGAAAGGAACAAGGGGCAGACTTACATTTCATATAAAGACAGAATGAAGTATAACAGTAGAGGGTGCTGGTCCCTCCCCTCCCCTCCACCCCCCCCCCCAACCAAAAAAGTGTGGGGAACAGGTATACAGATCATTTAAAGAATGCCAAATCATTGGTAATCATGTTTATTGCTGAGTGAGCAATATGTTGAACAATAATAGGTAACTTACAATAGAAGTCAGGGCCAAACAGTTATTTGAACTTATTTTGTCCACACAGAAATCAAAATGTTTTGTTCCAGGAATCAAAATGTTTCATTCCAGATTCATCACCGATCTCTGCCCCATGTCTGTATCATGACACACTCCATGAGACAAGGGTGGACCATTGGCTTCCTCCAGTTGGAGCTTCTTGATGTGGTTGCACATTTGTGGAAAACTTGATTCAAGAATGTTTTGTAATATTCATTATAAATCGTTCATATTAATTGTTTTGTGTAGAACAGTTTACTGAATGCAATTGATGGCCTCCAGAAATCAAAGGCATGCTGGTCCTTACTAAAGGAGCAACACTGGCGTCAAATATTTCTTTATTTTTCTTATTCTAACATGCCAAATCAATGATAATTGTTTGAGGGATGCATATAAAAAAAATTCAGATTCTATAGGTGACGACCATTTTAAATTATTTTCCTCGTCAGCTCTAATGGATTCCATTAAACAAAGCAGTAAACCCATAAAACATTTTCCTTGAAACAATTTCTCCCTAGTTAGTGGAAATAACTTGTGTTTAATAACTTTGTACTCTCACAAAAGTAACTAATTTTCACATGCTCCTAATACAAACTTGAACAGAAGAGATTTTGCATTACAATGCAAACCATTTTAATGTGCTTATCAGATATTAAATCACCTTGCACCCCAACACTAACAATCTAAATGATTATAACAAATTTGCAATAGCTGAGTGTTTCTGGCTTTTAACCAAATTCAGCAATATTGCATATTTTCTACTGTCAGGCACATCTATTCCAAACAATACTTTTTTCTGCATTATTCATATAGTTATTAACTCAATTTCCATATTTCCATCTGTTGATCACCACAAAACTGAGCAAATATCTAAAATCTAGAAATTGAACTATATTGTCATTTCTGAAAGCATGTTTCTAAAAAACATTCAATGGGTACATGCTTGACAACAGCTGTTAATAAGCCAACTGCGAGCAGATTTTTTTTATACATTATTCAGAATTGAGCTGAACTTTGTGGGTCTAATGCCTGTTGGCTCCATTGCACATTAGATAATCAACCATGTAAATCCTTTTGCATTCAGGCTTGAGCAAACAGGTTTCTGAAAAGCTTCAGCAGCTCCCCCCCACCCTTGAACAGAGACTGGAGCCCAATGAAAATCTAGTATACCAACAATGGAATTCAGCAAAAGCTTGTCATAAATGCCTATGTCCTTGCTGAGTTTAAACATTTCTCTTTAACTGCACACACAGCATGAATCAAAAGCAATTCAGTTAATAAAGTTCAAACTGACCCAATGGTATAAAGTTAGGAAAAAAGAGAAATCCTCCAAACTCTGCTTGCTATCAGATATATAATCTTTAATAAAATGACACTTTATTGGCAGGAATGACATTGAAAAAAAATCTAAAAATTGTCTCTTTGGATTGTCATGACATTTGTTATTCATATAAATGAATGATTATTGAAGCACTTGATTTTCACTTTTAAAATCAAAGTTTAGTATGCATTATGCCTTTCCATTTACATTGCCCAGATGATAATCATTGTCTCAATTTCAACCCAAAATCAGATTGGTGATTCAGGAATATATTCGAGGCAAGAGATCACAAGTCATATTGACATCTAACTGATACATAAATGAAGACAAGAAATTTTATATCTATGACTGCAACCCCTTTTGGTCAACATAGTCTTCCAAACTCTGAATTCATCAGTTTTGAAATGGTTATCTGCAAATCTCTCCTTTGTTTATTCCACTTTCTCTCTACAATCTTCTGCATTATTACATCCTTCCAGTATCCTTTGTTCCTTTCAATTAGTCTGTTGTCAATCTGCTCACATACCTCGCCAAATTCTAAATGTTCAAGTACATTCTTGAATTGTCAAAAAATATCTATCTCACCTTCTGCCATTCTGAGAAAGGCCCTTCTGGAGAGGCAACATGAAACACTTGGAAAAATTGATATAGCTATTCTACTGAAAATCTTTGTGGCATTTTGACACTTCTTCAGCAAATTGTACCTGCTAAAGTTCCTGTGACAACCCATTCACATGTGCCAGGACACCAACTGAAAAACCGCCTCGCCTTTCTCCCTTCAAAAGGGAATGATGATTTGGTCATTTTCTTTTCAAAAGTTAATTTCCTTCGAAAAAGTTCATTTTGTATTTTAATTGATGTATGTCTATTTTAGAAGGGTAAATATTAATCAATATATTGGAGGATAACTATTTTAACAGAGTCCATACTTTTAATGCAAACTTTACATCAGTTGACCATACTCCATAAAACACTCACCCTACTGATAACAAGTTCCCCATCTTTGTACAACCAATTCTCACAATTAACCCTCATTTTATACACCTACTATCTGTTCTATTCTATATTAGGCATCCCTTTCAAGCCTTATTAGACAATAACAAATATTTTCCTATTTCAAATGGGACAATCATCAGCTTTACACCCTGTTGTATGAGTCCTATCTTCAAAACAAATCAATAATTTTGTTAGTTTTCTTTGTAATTCTAAACTTAACATAGGTCAAGTATTTATTTGACTAAGAGCATGGTGCTGGAAAAGCACAGGTCAGGCAGCATCCAAGGAGCCTGCTCCTCGGATGCTGCCTGACCTGCTGTGCTTTTCCAGCATCACACTGTTGACTCTGATTTCCAGCATCTGCAATTTTGCCTAATTTATTTGGTCATACCAATAATTGTTGAAAACATTTACATCCACGTTGTGATGAGTGCCATGCTAAGACTATAGACTTAGCATGGTTCTGACAGCATTTAAATTTGGAACAGTTTCTACTCTGTAGATCTTTCAGATTTTGTTTACCAAAATTATAACATTAAGGGATGCTGTGAAATTTACTTTCTATGTCTATTTACTGAACTAGATTTCTACATTCCCTTCTCATGTATTTACTGAGCCATTGCATTACACTGTCAGTAATCAGACAACACTTGAGTTAACAAACCAGTGGCAAGAGAGAGGCTTTATCTTTTTATAAAAAGGTGAACCACTGTGATTGGAAATATGTGGTGTGGAAGTATGGTGGGAACAGATTCAAAAGTTCTTTTCAAAAAGATTTGGGTTAATATTTGAAGGGAAGAATACAGAAGTCAATGGGGAAACAACAGCTGAGTGTGTTTAGTTACATAGCTCTAACAAGAATCCATTTAGTTCAAATCAGTTTATTTTGGAAATGCCCATTTTGCAACTTAGGAACACCAGTTAATGCTCCTTCATACATTGATTTAATATACAAAATAACATTATAAAGACATTAATTTCCAGTTTGGGCCATCACACATTTTCCACTGCAATTAAGTATAGGTTCTATTTAAGTACGGAGTTGAGAATTTTGCTTCTGTGAAGAGCCTTACTGCAGATCTTTATGTTAAAGGCACTGCAATAACTTTACATTGGTGAGGTTAATTGTAAGACAATAAGCTTTCACTACGTTGAAACATCCACGTTTCTCAGTATGCCTCATACAAAATGAAATCCCTTACCTTGGCTCATCATAACTTGCATCAATATAATACTGTGCTGTTGCAAAATGTTCAGTGATGGAACGGTGGAAGTAAGTCAGAAAAATTAAATAGAAGATTAAGCAAAGAGGGGGGAAAAAAAAGGCCGTAATCATCAATGGCAGAATAATAAAGGAATGATAGAACTTAGGGGTTGAACTAGGACACAGTGCTGGAGAAGATTGGATGGTTCTGGTATGGAAGGGACATTGATGGGTTATGTAATATGGACAAGTTGCAAAAAAAAAGTAGCATGTATTAGGATAACTTGATATTAGGCATGCCCTCCATTTAGAAGCTTGCCACCCAAGTCTGTATTGTGTATGCACTATACCATCTTCAATTATTTCCTCTTGGTTTCTTGCTCAGATGTGGCTATTTTTAGGTGAGTTTTCCCAGCACAGTTTGTTCTGCTATAAAACACATGTTATTAATGCAAATTCACTATAACACGATTGACTAATTAGGGGGCACTGTTTCTATAGTGCAAACTTTTAAAATGTGCATTGGATACAATGCAATTCTGCCCCTGTTATTTGGTGCTGCTATTTGGTGATTTTCTTATAACTTAGGATTTCACAAGAATGGAACTATTGTGTTATAGCTGAACTGCCTGCACTTATTTTATCATCTATTTCTAACATCTTCAATACTTTGCTTTAATTTTGAACTAGATCCATGTTCTCTTATTCAGTCATTTCCGGACTTCCTTGCTCTATATGACATAAATACTACTCTTGATCAATGCCACAGGAGATTAACCAGTAATTATGAGAACAGTTAACATTTATAACGCTCACTAGTTTCCATTGAAATATTTCCAATTAAAAGGTCACATTGGTACTGATGTACTGAATATTTGTTTTCTATTGCTTCAGTTTGCAAACTCCATCCTACATTACCAATCCAAACGTTCCTCTCCATAAAACAAGATAGTCAAGGCCAATTCTATTGGTTTTGTCAATAACCTGGTTTAGGTTAACTAACACTAGTGAAAATTGAAGTATGCTTCAATTCAACATTCTATATACCCATAAAACCACTGAAGGAGTTAGGTTGAGTTCTAAGGAGAAGTGCTATGCCATAGCGTCATGACAATTCAGATTCTACATCCCGAAATACATTTCGTATTTAAACTTAATTAATATTTTAAGAGAGAACTTTTAAGTCACCCTAAACTATTTCAAGTCACACTTAATCACAGCATATCTTTGAAGTTCTTAAATGAAATGCTAGAGACAAGAAATGGCTTTTAAAAAGCCAGGTTTAAGAGAAGTTATATTCAAATCGAACAAACAAGCTCCTCCACATGAAATTAAGCTTTAAAATTTGTACTTCATTTCTTAAGTCAGCACTGCACATATTACAGTCTCTCTTAGAAGTCACAAAGGAATGTTCGCATCATTTCCTTAAGTACAAAAAAAACCGTCTCCACAGGATAAAATGTCAACCCGTGAGCAGCCAAAATTAAAATACAAATAATCCTACAGTTAATTTAATAGACAATTAAAGGGAATACTAAAGACAACCAAAATGTTTGACCTAAAACATGAACTATTTCAACCAAGAACCTTCTTCCCTCCTGTTTAGAAGGTAAGCCTTTTGTGACATGATTGCTCTTACTGTCGGTATGCAGAGAAAACAGAACAGCAATAGAGTTGCAGATTGTTTAAACATTTGCATCCAGCTGATGTTTTGTTTCTACTATCTCAACTCCTCAGGCTGCTTGTCTGACATTCAGTACTCAGTGAGCACACAGTTCCTACATTGAATATTGGGATGAATTTTCTTGATTCCTGTCACAAATACTACTTCCTAGCCATTGCTGCCAACCCTCTTCCTGGTAACTGTTCAAAGTTAAATGAGATAGTTCATAATCTCTGTGCTTTGTTTCACCCAGAGATGAGTTTTCAGCCCCATACCTACATCATTGCTGTACAGTAATGAGATAACGTTGCATTTGATGATGTAACCGTGACTTCAACAGCTATGTGCTTGCATTGACTATCCAAGAGAGATGTACCGAGATGTAGAACGTACTACAGAAATTTAAAAAAAGGAGAAAGAAGAAGTGGCTCAACAGAAGTTCTGTTGGGGTAAATTTATTTCACATACTAAGGCACGTTTTAGTGCAACTATCCATTATACAAGCTCCTGCATCCTTCAACTAAAAAAAATCTTGCCTTGAAGTTGCTGGAAAGATATGATTGAATGAGGGAAATAGGTTTCAGCACCAGAGGTGAATAGAACAAAAAAAAGGTACCTCTTTAACTAGTGAAGTTCAAACATTGTAAACTAAACTGTGGAACGACTTTAAAAAGGTGGGGGGAATTAATTTTGAAATAACTTCAGAAGGAGCAAAAAAGGTAAATGAATTGTTAAGATTGTGACAGAGCAAGAGACATTGCAAGATTAAAGATAAAAGGTTAAAAACATATTTCCAACATTTTGGATACAATTTCATATTAACTTTCCTACAGTGCTCACAACTACAGGCAACTTAAAAAATGTCCAAAGAGATTTACAGTCCAACTTAATGAATAGCGCCCTCCTTTACCACATTGGGTTGGAAAACCTTTTGCCTCACTTCTCAGTTGGCCAAACAATTACATCCAATTAATACAACAGTTAAACCTTCATGATATATACCTTGAAATCTTAAAGAAAACGGCCATCACTGAGATTCCGAATTTCAAACGGCTGCCAAAAATACAAATCAAACAAAGTGATAGCAGCCACTCATGCGACAGAAGAAGAAAAAAAAGAGATGATTGCATGCCCAAATACCAAGCTAATAGCTTCAATAAGCAGTGCTAGAACACTGTGACCCAGCGCATAAATTCATTCATATAGAATCAAAGCAACTTTTAATTCGGTTTTACTTTTAAAACATGTAAACCTGAACACTTTTCAAATTCCAAATCACGTTCAGTCTTCGATCCTGTGAATAGATAGCTTGTTTTTGATTTCAAATTAATTATTTCAAAACTAGATGAACGGAAGTAAAATGTGAAGTGCCCTAGGCCCAGGGAACAGAAGGTCGAAGATCACACACAAACACAGCTCATTCCTGAAACAGCACAGAGCTCCTAAAGTCAAAAACTTTCTTTTATGTTTATATAAATGCTCGTCTTTTAAGGAAAGGAACTTCAAGTAACCTTATCAAAATAGCTCTTTGACCCAAGGGACATTATACCAGATGAATAGAATCTGGAATTCACACTTCTCCACTGGAGACCATATAAAAGCCTGACAGATGAGATCATCCTTGTTCATGCTGTTACTTCACAGACAGCTCCAAATGTAAATAAACCAAGTGAGGGAATAGACCCTCTGTCTGCTACACAGTTTGTACTTTCTATATGTACTCATACCTTTCCAGAACTTGCAATTTATCATCCTGGGCAGAGGTTACATAATTTAACACTAACATAGAATTAAAGCACACAAACAGAAAAGTAAACGGTAATAAAATTAGCATGTGTATTTTAGATGTTTCCAACATTTTCAAAAATTCCACAAGTTTAGTTTCTGACTCTATTGACAGCTGGGCATATATAATAAGTAATCTTTGATCAGCTTTTCATTTAGTTTTTGCAGACATAAAAGATCAGAAAGTTAGCTGCAAACAACTGAGTGTTATTCAGTGAAACATGAAACATTCCTAATCAGAAGCTGACTGCAGCAGCAAAAACAGATAGGCAAAAGGGAGTGCTGCAAATGCTGGAGATTACAGTCAAGAATGGGGTGCTGGAAAAGCACAGCCGGTCAGGCAGCATCCAAGGAGTAGGAAAATCAATGCTTCAGGCAAAAGCCCTTCCTTATGAAGGGCTTTTGCTAGAAACAACTTTGGAAGGTATACTAATTCATAAATGGTCAATTGGTAGTTCAGAATGTGAGTATCAATAGAAAAAAAAAGTTTTTAGTTTAGCACTCATCAGGACAGATGTAAGAATAATATATTTTAAAGGGAACAAGAATTTATATTTCATTCGCAAAATTATCCTCATTTATTAGCAAGTGGAAATTCATTGGTTGAGTCATTGCCAAGGGAAATGCACGAGGAAACAGCTATCCCCCAAGTGTTTGTTTATTTGTAAGAAGTAGAACTCTTGATTACATTCCTTTTTGAGGGCAGAGGACACAGTCCTGGATATGAACATATGTAGCTTCAAATAAGTATAAGTTGGCAACATCATGAACCCCAATTAACACTAATTTAAGATTATTAATGCAATTCTTGGACTATTGAGTAAGGGCTGTCCAATCCCAGAATCACATTGAATATTGGACAGTACTTTCTGAACTTTGTGAGCATGGACTGATTGAGTACAATTAGTACTTTGCCTGTTTGATATGATTCACTCGTCATTGGAACATATGGCCCATATACCTTGCATTACATCAGCACTGAAGCTAATAAATGGTTACATTCTCTGAATTCTACATGTGAAGAAATACAATCCCAATATCACCCTTTTCCTCTACACCACAAAAGAACTCCTGATTGCACCCTGTAGATTGATGTTAGCTGGAGGTAGCGAGAGAAAGTCTAGTATCCTCTAAACTATACAAGGGAAGCAATGCATCATACAACTGTCATATGATCTTCATTTGTCTGCGTCTCAAAGTTCAATCTTCAGTTTGCAATTCATAGAATCACAATACAGAAGGAGGCTGATCGGCTACTTGTGGTGGCTCTGAGACAGTGGCTTGGAGACAATGAGCATTGCAGATGCTGGAAATTCAGGGTCAACAAAATGTGGGACTGAAAAAAAGCGCAGGACAAGCAGCAAAAGAGCAGGAGTGTCGATGTATCAGGCAGGACCATACATCCAGTCCTCTCTCCTGCTCTTCTGATGCTGCTTGACCTGTTGTGTTTTTTCCAGCTCCATATTTTATCGACTGTGGATCTTAGACACAGTCGTTACTTAGTCTCACCGCTCCATAAAACCATATTTTCAGAGAAAGAAGGATCATGCATATATAGTGTTTTTCACAAAGTGTATAACAGCAATTATTATTTTTAAAATGTAGCCACCATGACAATGGGTAAAGCAGAGCAGCCAATTTGCTCACAGCAAGTCCCGCAAACAAATATTGACCAAAAACATTGGTGACAACTTTTAAATTGTGCCAAGGCATTATATTTTAATGTCCCCTAAGACAGCACACCGAATTGGTTTAAATTGTTGATCTTGAAGAGTACTTCAGCGTTCCCTTATTACTTTAATGGAGCACAGGAGACACAGGAACAGAAACAGGCCACTGATCTGCTCGCAAACTGTTGTGCAATTTAATTCATTTTAGAATCTGTATCAACTTCACCCACTCCCTTCATTTATATAAAATGAATACAGCAGAGAAAATGGGAAACTCAAGTGTGGTGGTGGTTGGAATATGCTGGAATGCAGAGCAGACAATTGCTGTATAGGAAGGTAACTCTAGATACAAACATGGAAGCTGGTAGAGCAGGGGATGACATGGGATCTTTGGAAGTCTCCAGTACAGGTGGGCAGGGATCTTTGGAAGTCTCCAGTATCTTGGTTTCGGATGAGGGCTGGTTACAATATGGTGGCACAGTGGTTAGCACTGCTGCCTCACAGTGTCAGGGACCCAAGTTCGATTCCAGCCTCAAGTAACTGTCCATGTGGAGTTTACACATTCTCTCAGTGTCTGCGTGGGTTTCCTTGGAGTGATCCGGTTTCATCCCACAGTCCAAAGATGTGCAGTTCAGGTGAATTGACCATGCTAAGTTGCCCATAGTGTTAGGTGCATTAGTCAGAGGGAAATGGTTCTGGGTGGGTTACTCTTTGGAGGATCAGTGTGGATTTGTTGGACCAAATGGCCTATTTCCACACTGTAGGGGAATCTAATGTAATATTGGCTATGGCTATTTGCTACACCTGGGGGTTAGGAGAAAAACTGGAAATTTAATAGACAGAAAAAGGCTTATGGGGAATGTCAGGAGACTCCAAACTGATGAAGTCGACAAGGACTACTATACAGAACAGGATATGAAAGTTCTGTGGATGGGGTAAAGTAACAGGCACTACCTGCAAATCACTTTCAGGCACATGTCCTCAAAATCCTTCAGTATTCAACCAAATCTCAACTATGTAACAAAGATTACAAATGGCTGCCAGCACATCTGGATTGGGTGGAGTAAGCTTGTTTTGTTTTGTCTGCAGATGCAAGGTCCACTTAAGTGTGACAGAGTTTGAATTTGATTTATTATTGTCACATGTACAGAGATATAGTGAAAAGTGCTATTTTGCATGCTACACAGGCAGATCATAGCATACAAAGTGCACCAGAGAAGAGTGAAGGTCCTACAAAGGGCAAATCACATTAATCAGGAATTCAGATTCTCCTGGTCATGAGCAAGCCTGATCATTTAATTGATCATTGCAAATTCATCTTATGAACCTCTTGTGAAACAGAGATCACAGGCCATCTTTGAGATGCCACCTGCAGTCAACGATTCACAAACACATTCCAGATGTGTCTCAGGCTGCACTGGACGTAGAGCTGTTTTCCTCCCACATCAGATGCAAGTAAATCAGAACATGGCCACAAAAGAAATACTGTACTTCTTTGATGAAGGGGTGGGTGTCAAGGTAATCACAATGCTGCTGCACTTATAATATTCTATTCTTTATGTGACACAGCATAAATGCCGATATACCTGAACAAGGACTAATACATATCAGCAGTCTAGGTTAAGGCATCCCACAGACCTCCTTGATGGATAGCTCCATTGTCTACTGCATCAAGACTTATGGTAAATTCTCATTTATGGCTGCTGTGACCAAGTCAAATCACTGAGAAGCCACTTGGTTTCTGAAATTCCCCACATTGGTTCATTGTAGCCATCCCAAACAGATCCAGCAGAGTAGGTGTTACAATGGCTGACACAGCATTAGAAAGATGTAGATAAATTGAAGAGACACAAAAGGTATCAGCAAACCCAAGACAAACAGCAAATTTTGCAGCAGATGGACCAACAGCATTGCATTTTGCCTAAGAAACAATTACAGAGCTGTGTAAACTGCTGATGCAGGACTTACAATCAGAAGGGATAGGTGCCCATCCTATCCTTGTTGCTGTCACGATGACAGAGAAATCTCTGAAGATGCAAGAATGCCTACAGCCTTGATAATTCTCAGATTTCTACTTCATTCCAGGGGCCATAGGGCATATGAGGATGGCTGCTGGGAGATAAGGGCTACCCTGTCCAACCATGGCAGATAACTCCATTAACCAACCACTTGATTGAGTCGGAGCATAGATACAATGCAGATCATTGTTCTACCAGGGCCGTTGTAGAAGCAGACAATAGGCCTTAAGATGAGATTTCATCTTGCCAGGATTGAAATGGGTGACTTGCTTACACTCCAGAAGGCAGAGGTTGGAGGGGGATGTGGGGGCATCACATAACCTGAAATATGATGGATCTTGGGAGAATGACAGAGTATTCTGAGGAATAACAATAAAGACATTGTGCAAGAGGAACAATATCTTCACATGATAAAGTGCTGCAACATCAGGATTAACAAACCAGGCAGAGCTCAAGTAAAACCTACTTCCAAGACGTCGAAGATATAACTTACTGACTGGACATTTGTTGCTGCTCCAAAGGCAAATCAGTTCATGTTTAATCCCAAATGCAATTCAGCTTTTTGTTTGTTCTTTCTTGCCTTTTCTTGCATAATAAAATTTAATATCAACATTTGTTTCAAGGGTTCAAAACAATTGAAGTTCATGCACGTTAAATTCTGACTAGTGTTATGAAAAGAGTAGTACTGCTTCAGCCAGTATGCTAAAATATTATTCTGCCAAATTTGGTAGATTCTGTCACTTGCTTTTACAGCTAAAATGGCAATTAATCAGACAGGTGATGATTTAAAGTGCAAACATACTTACAAATGTGATTTCAATTTACCGTGAAGTACAACCCATGCCACCTGTGGGGACCTATGGTACACAGGGACCTATGAGCCCTTAGAAGGTTTTAATTTTTCCTCGTCTTCTCACTACATTTACATGCAGTGCTGGGATTAATAACTGGGGTAGAAGCAGCCAGCCTTGTCGTGGAGTCTGTCGATCTATTTGGTCCTATTGTCATTCTTCAGCACCATTTTCTCCATTACTATTGTTCTACTTGGACTAATTTTCATAAATTCCCACTTTCAATTCAAGATTAGTTTCCTTGGAATAGCCCATTATTGTATTTCCGGTTATAATCACTGACACAAAAGTAATTGTTGAATATGCCATCATTTCTTTTTTGTCATTAAAAGTCTTAATTTTATGAGTCCACAATTTTTCTGCATGCTTCATGATTTTGATGTCACTTGCAAATTTTTTCCATTGTCACTTTCTAGCTCTCATTAGCTGTTTTATAAACCCTGTCCATTCTGGTTTTTCTCCCAAGACTTGTACTTTAAGAAATATTTTGCATGCTTTCTCTTTCATTTTTATGCTGTCTTTCAGTTAGTTGGTCAGCTTTATGCAAAAAAAAAGTAGACCTCTTGACATTTAGTTGTATAAATTGGATCTGTATCACATTCTTAAAAATACTCTCCAACTAATCTTGGTTCATTCTACCCATAAACAAATTTGAAGAGTTTATTCAGGGTTATTTCCCTTGCCAATCTCACTGAAGTCAGCTTTACATGAAAGGGCAATTAGCACTCAAAAAATTATGTCTGTTCCTTTCAAAGACTACATTGAAGTCAATTGTATTTTACCTACTAATAGATAGTCATTCATATATCAAACTGTTACAATTAAATCAGATCTCTTTTTATTACTAAATGTAAAGGGGTCTGCCTTCTTGTTAGTTCTAATGCATAAATATCCAAGACATACCCAAGAAATGCACTAAAGTTTTAGCACACGCTAATCTGCTTACACCAATCTATGTTTGGATTAAAATGCCCCAGTAAGCTTCCTCTGTTATATTCTTCTCTGATCTCGGTATTTATATGTTTACTATGTTATATTTTCTACCAGAGTCTATTCACAACTCCTCACAATCTTAAATCTTTTAAAAATCACTTAATTGTACCCCCTAAAGTCTCTACTGCCTACATAATGTCTATATGGTTTGTGTGTTTGTATGAAGAACACATTTGGGTCAGACATCCTGCCAATCCTGAACTAAAAGACAATTAGAGAAATAAGGGAAAAAAGCAGTACGGATATAATGAGGTGGGGGTGGGAGAGGGCAGTGGAGTGAACTGGATTATTTTTACTGAGCAGGAACAAATTATTTCAGATACTGGAATTTCCAAGTAGTGTTGGAAATCACAGCTAGGCAGGCAGCATCCATAGAGCACAAGCTAATGTTTTGATAACGGACACCAGCCCGAAGACCCGCTAGTTTTGTTATCTGCTGTAACTATCATCATTTTAATGTTTCACTCTCATCTTCATTTTTCTTTGATTAATCCTTTATTTAGTTCTTTCCCATTAAAATAACTTGACTAACGTTATTCTTTACCCTTTTGCCGGTTTTAGAATTAGCATTTATATTATCTTTCCTCACCTCCTCCACCCATCATTTATTGGTTTCTGCACTGACAAGCTCCCTATTAATTCTTTCGTCAAGGATTCTGATCCTTGTTCATGTGGAGACCTTCTTTCCTTTGAAGAATGGTAACAAACTAAGTAACATTTTCAAATAGGCATAGAGTTTTCACAATGGCTAATATTTCTACAATAGCAAAATGTCATTCTTCAATTAAACGTTCACCACCTCAAAGACACTGACAAATTAGAAAAGCCGAGTATGAAATGTGTGTGCTATATGCACAATATCAACTGAAACCACTTAGATAAAAGAACAAAGAATACAGTACATTAACAAGCCCGTCAGCCCTCCAAGCCTGTGCTGACCATTTTGCCCTTCCATACTAAAACTGTCTTCATTTACAGGATCCATATCCCTCTATTCCCTTCCTATTCATGTATTCATTCAGGTGCTTCTTGAATGATGCCAACTGTGTCTGCTTCCACCACCTCTTTTGGCAGCACATTCCAAGCACTCACCACTCTTTGCGTGAAAAACATCTTCCAAACTTCCACTTCAACATTCTCCCTCCCCTCCCCCCCCCCCCCCCCCCCACCCCCCACAACTGAGTCCCCTAATAATTGACCTCTCCACCCTGAGAAAAAGCCTCATACTTTCCACTCTCTCCATCCTAATCACAATCCTATAAACTTCTTCCAGGTCGACCATCAACCTCCTGTGTTCCAGTGAAAGCAAACCTAGTCTATCCAAACTTTCTTTGCAGCTAAGATCCCCCCCCAATACCAGGCAACAGGTTGGTAAACTTTTTCTGCATCCTCTCCAAAGCATCCACCATCCTTCTGGTAGAGTGGTGATCAGAACTGTATACAATATCCCAAGTGTGGCCGAACTAAAGTCCTATAAAACTGTAGCATAACTTATCTATACTTCTATTTGATGCCCCTTCCACTGAGGCAAGCATACCATAGGTTTTTTTTTTACCACTATATCTACCTGCACTGCCTCCTTCACTGATTGTGACCCTGCACATCCAGAGCCCTGTGCAGATCAATATTCCTAAGGTTCTGCCATTCACTGTTTAATTTTCACCTATACTTGACTTTCCAAAATGCATTATCTCAGATTTGTCTAGATTAAACTCCAACTGCCATTTTTCTGCCCATGCCTCCAACTAACCTATATCCTGCTGTATCCTCCGACAATCCTCCGCACCATCCGTAACAATCTTTGTATTGTCTGCAAACTTACTTAGAGTCATAGAGATGTGCAGCTCGGGAATAGACCCTTTGGTCCAATCCTTCCATGCCGACCAGATATCCCAACCCAATCTAGTCCCACCTGCCAGCACATGGCCCCTATCCCTCCAAACCCTTCCTATTCATATACCCATCCAAATGCCTTTTTAAATGTTGCAATCGTACCAGCCTCCACCACTTCCTCTGGCAGCTCAATCCATACCCGTACCACCCTCTGTGTGATAAAGTTGTCCCTTAGGTCTATTTTACATCTTTCCCCTCTCACACTAAACCTATGACCTCTAGGTCTGGCCTCCCCCCAAGCCAGGGAAAAGACTGTCTATTTATCCTATCCATGCCTCTCATGATTTTATAAACCTCCATAAGGTCTTCCCTCAGCCTCCGATGCTCCAGGGAAAACAGCCCCAGCCTACTCAACCTTGCCCTCTAGCTCAAATCCTCCAACCCTGGTAACATCCTTGTAAATCTTTACTGGATCCTTTCAAGTTTCACAACATCTTTCCAATAGGAAGGAGACCAGAATTGCATGCAATATTCTAACAGTGGCCTAACCAATGTCCTGTACAACTGTAACATTACCTCCCAACTACTGTATTCAATGCTCTGACCAACAAAGGAATGCATACCAAATGCCTTCTTCACTATCCTATCCTATCTACCTGCAACTGCACTTTCAAGTACAGTTTAGATTAGGCTCATTTTTCTCCAAATCATTTGTACAGACAAGCAGAAGTCCCAGCACTGATCCCTGTGGAACACCATTAGTCACAGCCCTTTATTCCAAAAAGTATGCTTCCACCGCATGGACAAATCTGTTGCAATTTTAAGTACAGAGAGTAGTCAAAATTCCAATTGTAATATTCTTCTTGGTTTCTGAATAGGAGATGAAAATGCAAATAGTAGGAGATGACAATATAAATTGCTTTGTATGGCAAGGAAATGGCCATGTAAATGGCTCTGAATAATAGGAGATGATATTGTAAGTTTCCTACAATTTATCTACAAGTCAGAGGCACCCCACCCTAGCCTTGGGACATGCAATTTCTTGCGGGTCAACAGAGCAAATTAACTCTTTAATTTCACATCCCCTCCTTTTATCATTCCATGATAACCACCAAGATGGCACTACCACCTTTTTCATCAGAATCTTACTGTCATTGCTTAAGTTATTGATACACAACATACAATGGTTAAACAAGACTTACTAGTCCATGCAGTGGATAGGATCTGCAGGATCCTCCCATGTAAGGGGGATAAAGTATTCACCAGTCAAGTTCTTAAATCCACAGTCCTTAGTGACCACTCCATCTGTAATGTTCTTATTGATTTCAGAATAGGGGATGAAAATGTGAATAGTAGATGACAACAATATACATTGCTCTGAATGGCAAGGAAAATGACCATGTAAATGGCTCTGAATAATAGGAGATGATAATGTAAATTTCTTACAGTCTATCTGCAAGTCAGAGGCATCCCACCCTAGCCTCAGGACATCCAACTTCCTGCAGGTCAGCACAGCAATTTAACTCTTCAATATTACACCATCCTCCTAGACCTTATATGTGCTACCTTTTTCTTTGACCAAAGTCATAAATTCCTGGTCATCCAAGGTTCACATAACTCGCTATACCAGTCCTGCATCCTCGTAGGAGCATGCTGCTCCTAAATACTTACCAACTGCTGTTTGAAATACCCCCACGTCAGATGTGGATGGACCCTCAAACAGCCGCCTTGAAAATTCTCCAGTTCCTGCCTAATATTGTTGTAGTTCACCTTCACCCAGTTTAACACCTACACCCAAGGACTGCTATTACCCTTCACTCACAGTATTATAGTCACTTTATTAGTTCAAATTATCTTGTAGAAGTTTCAGTGTTGATAAGTGATGCTTAGATACTGGAAAAGTAATTTACTAAATAGCATACTGCTATAAAATTACATGAAACTTTGCTAATTATAAACATGCATTCACTAGTTTAAATCAAACGATTGAGACAGTGAAGCTTCCATTATCCTTCTTTCAAACACCCTAAACAAAACCCTGCATGATACAACAGCTGTCACACAACCTTTTAATACTATCCTTCTTCCAACGCACAATTCAATCACATTGCAAAGCTTAAATTCAGTTTCTTGTTAAAACATTCTACAATTCATTAATTTGCATTCACTTTCTCAAAATTACTAATTGGCTCGAATTTTGCAATTTTGATAAATCTATGCAAGATAATTAGAATTGAAATTGCGCAGATAAAAAAAACCAAATAAATTAATTCAGCAGCATTAAGAGAAATAGGCTACCGACAACTTCAATCCTGTGCTTGAAATGTTATTGTATCAAATTTTGAGGTAAAATAGTTGCTAAATAACATTATATGACAAGACATGGGAACAGATAAAGACATTACTGAACTAGGATTGGTAATTTTCTTGCAATCCTAACAGTCATAGAGATGTACAGCATGGAGACAGACCGTTCGGTCCAAATCATCCATGCCGACCTGATATCCCAATCCAATCTAGTGCCACCTGCCAGCACCGGCCCATATCCCACCAAACCCTTCCGGTTCATATACCTATCCAAATGCCTTTTAAATGTTGCAATTGTACCAGCCTCCACCACTTCCTCTGGCAGCTCATTCCATACACGTACAACCCCGTGTGAAAACGTTGCACCTTTGGGCTCTTTTATAACTATCCCCTCTCACCCTAAACTTATGCCCTCTAATTCTGGCCTCCCGACTCCAGGGATAAGACTTTGTCTATTTACTCTATCCATGCCCCTCAATTTTGTAAACCTCTATAAGGTCACCCCTCAGCTTCCGACACTCCAGGGAAAAAAGGCCCCAACCTGTTCAGCCTCTCCCTATAGCTCGGATCCTCCAACCCTGGCAACATCCTTGTAAATCTTTTCTGAACCCTTTCAAGTTTCACAACATCTTTCCGATGGGAAGGAGACCAGAATTGCAAGCATTATTCCAACAGTGGCCTAACCAACGTCCTGTACAGCCACAATATGACCTCCCAACTCCTGTACACAATACTCTGACCAATAAAGGAAAGCATACCAAACGCCTTCTTCACTATCCTATCTATCTGTGACTCCACTTTCAAGGAGCTATGAACCTGCACTCCAAGGTCTCTTTGTTCAGCAAAACTCCCTAGGACCTTACCATTAAGTGTATAAGTCCTGCTAAGATTTGCTTTCCCAAAATGCAGCATCTTGCATTTATCTGAATTAAACTCCATCTGCCACTTCTCAGCCCATTGGCCTATCTGGTCAAGATCCCATTATAATCTGAGTAACTCTCTTCATTTACCAGTACACCTCCAATTTTGTTGTCTTCTGCAAACTTACTAATTGTACTTCTTATGCTCACATCCAAATCATTTATGTAAATGACAAAAAGTAGAGGACCCAGAACCGATCCTTGTGGCATTCCACTGGTCACAGGCCTCCAGTCTGAAAAACAACTCTCCACCATCACTCTGTCTTCTACCTTTGATCCAGTTCGGTTTCCAAATGACTAGTTCTCCTTATATCCCATGAGATCTAACCTTGCTAATCAGTTTCCCATGGGGAACCTTGTTGAACACCTTACTGAAGTCCATATAGATCATATCTACTGCTCTGCCATCATCAATCCTCTTTGTTACTTCCTCAAAAAACTCAATCAAGTTTGAGAGACATAATTTCCCACATAAAGCCATGTTGACTACCCTTAATCAGTCCTTGCCTTTCCAAATACATATGCATCCTGTCCCTCAGGATTCCCTCCAACAACTTGCCCACCACCGACGTCAGGCTCACTGGTCTATAGTTCCCTGGCTTGTCCTTACCACCCTTCTTAAACAGTGGCACCACGTTAGCCAACCTCCAGTCTTCTGGCACTTCACCTGTAACTATCGATGATACAAATATCTCCGCAAGGGGCCCAGCAATCACTTCTCTAGCTTCCCACAGAGTTCTAGGGTACACCTGATCAGGTCCTGGGGATTTATCCACTTTTATGCATTTCAAGACATCCAGCATTTCCTGCTCTGTAATCCGGACATTTGCAAGATCTATTTCCCTACAGTCTATATTTTCCATATCCTCTTCCACAATATTGATGCAAAATACTCATTTAGTATCTCCCCCCCCCCCCCATTTTCTGCACTTCCACACAAAGGCCACCTTTGCTGATCTTTGAGGGGTCCTATTCTCTCCCTAGTTATCCTTATGCCCTTAATGTATTTGTAAAAAAACTCTTTGGATTCTCCTTAATTCTATTTGCCAAAGCTATCTCATGTCCCCTTTTTGCCCTCCTAATTTCCCTCTTAAGTATACTCCTAAGGATTCACTCATTCTATCCTGTCTATACCTTACAGATGCTTCCTTCTTTTTCTTAACCAAATCCTCAGTTTCTTTAGTCATCCAGCATTCCCTATACCTACCAGCCTTTCCTTTCACCCTGACAGGAATATACTTTCTCTAGATTCTCGTTATCTCATTTCTGAAGGCTTCCCATTTTCCAGTCTTCCCTTTACTTGCGAACATCTGCCCTCAATCAGCTTTTGAAAGTTCTTGCCTAATACCGTCAAAATTGGCCTTTCTCCAATTTAGAGCTTCAACTTTTAAATCTGGTCTATCCTTTTCCATCATTATTTTAAATCTAATAGAATTATGGTTGCTGGCCCCAAAGTGCTCCCTCACTGACACCTCAGTCACCTGCCCTGTCTTATTTCCCAAGAGTAGGTCAGGTTTTGCACTCTCTCTAGTAGGTACAACCACATACTGAATCAGAAAAGTGTCTCGTACACACTTTAATTCCTCTAAAGCCTTAACACAATGGCAGTCCCAGTCTACGTTTGGAAAGTTAAAATCCCCTACCATAACCACCCTATTATTCTTACAGATAGCTGAGATCTCCTTGCAAGTTCGATTCTCAATTTCCCTCTGACCATTAGAAGTCTGTAATACAATCCCAATAAGGTGATCATCCCTTTCTTATTTCTCAGTTCCACCAAATATCTTCCCTGGATGTATTTCCAGGAATATCCTTCCTCAGCACAGCTGTAATGCTATCCCTCATCAAAAATGCCCCCCCCCATCTCTCACCTCCCTTTCTACCCTTCCTGTAGCATTTGTATCCTGGAACATTAAGCTGCCTATCCTGCCCATCCCTGAACCATTTTTCTGTAATTGCTATGATATCTCAGTCCCATGTTCCTAACCATGCCAAGTTCATCTGCCTTCCCTGTTAGGCCCCTTGCATTGAAATAAGTGCAGTTTAATTTATAAGTCCTACCTTGTCCCTGACTGACTCACTTCTGTTCTCAGCTGTACCCGTCTCAGATCAATCTCTTTCCTTACAACCTCCCTGGGTCTCCCCCCCCCCCCCCACCACCTTGCTTGTTTAAATCCTCCCAAGCAGCTCTCTCAAATTTCCCTGCCAGTATGTTAGTCCCTTTCCAATTTAGGTGTAATCTGTCCCTCTTATACAGATCACTTCTATCCCAAAAGAGATTCCAATGATCCAAAAATATGAATCCTTCTCCCACACACCAGCTCCTCAGCCATGCATTCATCTGCTCTACCCTCCTATTCCTGCCCTCACTAGCTCGTAGCACTGGGAGTAATCCAGATATTACTACCCTTGAGGACCTCCTTTTTAAATTTCTACCTTCTCTGTAATCTCCCTTCAGAATCTCAACCTTTTCCCTTCCTATTCCATTGCTTCCAATGTGGACAATGATCTCTTGCAGGCCCCTCTCCCCCGTGAGAACATTCTGCACCCTCTCTGAGACACCCTTGATCCTGGCACCAGGGAAGCAACACACCATTCTGCTTTATCTCTGCTGAAAACAAATGTCTGTTCATTCCTCGGACTAGAGAATCCCCTATCACAACTGATATCTTGGAAACCGACGTATCCCTTGTTGCAATAGAACCAGTCTCAATACCAGAAACTTAACTGTTCGTGCTATATTCCCCGAGAATCCATCATCCCCTACATTTTCCAAAACAGCATACCTGTTTGAAATGGGTATATCCACAAAAGACTCCTACACCAGCTGCCTACCTCTCTTACCTTTCCTGGAGTTTACCCATCTATGTGACTGTATCTGAGACTCCCCCCACCCCTACCTTCCTATAACTGCCATCCATCACATACTGTCACTGTTGCAAATTCCTCATCCAGCTGATCCATTCGATGTGATAAGATTTGCAGCCAATAGCATTTATGGCAGATATAATCCACAGTAACCCTTAAACTCTCTAAACTTCCACATCTGACAAGTAGTAAATATCACTCTATTAAAGGCCATTTTTGCTCCTTCACAATCTACAGAGCCAGGAATTAACTCTGTCTTATTCCTCTACAAACACTTCCCTAGGTTAAGTATAAGACATAAGTATGAATTTAAAGTTTAATCAAAAAACATATCTCCAAAAACATTTAATCAAGAATGAACCCACTCTACTCACGACTGCAGATTCTCTGTTGGCCACACTTAAAACAACGATTAACTTACCCGATTCTGTGCTGTGAACTTTGCCCAACAGTTCCTCCAAGATCAGTTGTGAATTTCACTGTGTCAATTTTCCCAGACACACTCCGATGTCCAGCGATACACGAATTCAGACAGCAAAGTCAGTAACTGTGCAGGTTCTCTCTCTCTCTCTCTCTCTCGCCATGACCACATCATGTGCTTCCTTTGTCTGTTCTTTTCCCTTTTAAAACTGCTGTTGTTTTGACTTTTTTTTCCAAAGTTCCAAAACAATGCAACAGCATATGAAACAGTAATTGCTGTTCCTGGAATTTGAGGAAATCACCTCCAGCCCCTAAAATTACTCAGAAAAGGAATTGTTACAGCCAGAAATTTTTCTCGTCCTCCATCTTGGATTACCCAGAATCCTTCCCTTACCCAGAATCCTTCCAGTTTCCAGTCAATTCCTTGACTTAAAATGACGAGAAATTTGAGTTAATCTTCCTCTTGGTTATTAAGTGGCCAAGCATTCAATTCAACAGTTGTGACCAGAAAAGAATCAGTGACAATGTCCATACCTCAGGGGCAGAAGGGTACACAATCCACCTGATCCAGAAGCTGGAATCGTTAACATGCCTGCATAGGCTCATTAAAAGAAAAACAACAAACTGCTGGAAACTCTTCTGTTGCTTTAATATACTTGTCTTAAATATCCTGGGCTCAGCTTGCTATTTGAATTGCAGCTTAAATTAGAACACAACTTCATTTATAAGCAAAATTACTTGAAGTTTTAAATATATTTCCTGGATGCTGAACCAGTGGATGATAAGGAAAGGTTCAGAGGTACTGATCAAGAAACTGGAAACATTGACTGTAATATAATCCCCTCCCTGAGGCACAATGGGAGATGGAGTTGGGTACTAAATAAGGCTGGAGAGTAGTAGATGGGGACCCTGCTACCTTCCTGTCTCTCTGCTGTTTCAGTGAGGGGCAGAACCACTCATGCGCTGCCTGCTTCCAGGGGTTCAAAGCAGCACAATACCTGACCAGAAATTTGGGGAGGGTGGGCTATCGGGCCTCACTTCACTCTGATATGGGTCTTTCAGCATTTAGTACCTGATGGGGGAAAGCAATAGCTGGCAATTCACTTGTGTCACAGATGCATAGCCGATGCATGGCCTGATTGGCCGAGAACTCTCCACTCCACCCCCAGAAAGTCCTTGATCCTGGGCAAAGCCTGGGAGGCACTCAATTCAATGGCTGTTCCCAAAAGGAAGCAAAATGGGGCTATTTCTGGCTCTTCCAGCCAGCAAGGAGAAAGTCAGGACTGCAGATGCTGAAGATCAGAGCTGAAAAATGTGTTGCTGGAAAAGTGCAGGTCAGGCAGCATCAAAGGAGCAGGAGAATCGACGTTTCAGGCATTAGCTCTTCTTCAGGAATGATTCCCGAAGAAGGGCTTATGTCCGAAAGGTCGATTCTCCTGCTTCATTGATGCTACCTGACCTGCTGCACTTTTCCAGCAACACATCTTTCAGCTCTTCCAGCCAGCAGGAAAGATTTTCATGAGTCTATTAAATACTACACAGTTTATGGTGAGGCAGGTAAGATGAATTAATCAGCTGCAGCCACCAAGGTGGATGCTTGTATTTACTTTACTGCTACACTATTACTGGCCTTGAAATTAGAGAAACAATTGTTCCAGAGGCAGGAACACAGAATTGCGGAGACAAAAATCAGTAAATTATTGCAGTAGAAAATATCCTAAGAACATAATATGAAGGAAATGAGAATGATAATTGTGGAAATTGCCTACATATATAAGAATGATCCTTAACTGACAGTTGTATTGATAGGAAATAACAGACCAATGTCCTTTGCAACATTCAAGCTTCATTCTGGTTGAAGCTTCTACATGATATTCCATTTAGTTGCATTAATCCTTGGATTGAAGGTATTAATGGAGATTAGCTTGGTGGTTTATTTGTGACGTCTCACTGACGTTTTCTACTGAGTTCAACCAGACTAAAGACAACACCAACTGAATCAGAACCATGAAATGAACAGGAATTTAGTGCGAAAGAGTATAAAACATTTACAGATCTAACAGCTTTATCATTCTCTCATTTTATGAACAATCAATGGCTATTTAAAAAAAAACTCATCCACTCTCACAAAAGATGGTTTACCTGGCTGGTGAGCTGTAGTTGGTGGGGGAATGGTGGGATATCATTGAGGGATCCTCACCATTAAGGTCATATTCTCCTTTTCACACTCCCCCCATGACTACTCAAACCCAGTGTACTACCCTCTAAACTTATAGTCCAGACTTAAAGTTCAACCTCAATCAACATCTATTCTTTAGGGATTACGTGTAATCTTAGGACTGGTCATTGCTGGAACTTAGGAGTCTGGGGCAGAATTTCCATTGTTTAACCAATTAATGCCCCACTGAACATGAATTGGCTGTGGGGTAGTCAGTAACTGAAGATACATGTTCCCTATCAATGCTTTAAGTCCATTGTTACCATGTCCATTCATGGTTTGAAAAAAAATTCAACATTCAATCCTTTTCTTTTATTATTAAAAGTCTAAGACTAAAGTAATAAGTGGCCGTAAAACATGGCTTGAAGTTGAAGGATACAGACTTGAATTAATGCTGGAAATCAGAAGTGTGAATTTGTAAGAACTACATTGTTTGTAAATATTCACAAACAGAGATTACAAGTCTTGAAAGTGTACATATTAGCGTACAATATACATGGACTTTAGTAAGGCATTTGATAAGGTTCCCCATGGTAGACTAATGGAGAAAGTGAAGTCACATCGTGTGCAGGGTGTACTAGTTAGGTGGATAAAGAACTGTTTGAGCTACAGCAGACATAAAGTAGTAGTTGAAGGGAGTTTCTCGAAGTGGAGAAAGGTGACCAGTGGTGTTCCACAGGGGTCAGTGTTGGGGCCACTGTTGTTTGTGATATACATAAATGATCTGGAAGAGGGCACTGTTGGTATGATCAGCGAGTTTGCAGATGACAAAGATTGGTGGAGTGGCAGAACGCATAAAGGGACTGTCAAAGAATACAGGAGTATATAGATAGACTGGAGAGTTGGGTGGAAAAGTGGCAGATGGCTTTCAATCCAGACAAATTTGAGGTGATGCATTTAGGCAAGTCTAATTCTAGAGCGAATTATACAATGAATGGAAGAGCCTTGGAAAAAGTTGATGAGCAGAGAGATCTGGGAGTGCAGGTCCATTGTATCCTGAAGGTTGCTGCACAGGTGGATAGAGTGGTCAAGAAGGCATTTAGTATGCTTGCCTTCATTGGCCAGGGTATTGAGCATAAGAGCTGGAAAGTCATGTTAAACTTGTACAAGACATTGGTTCGGCTGCATTTAGATACTGTGTACAGTTTTGGTTGCCACATTACCAAAAGGATGTGGACGCTTTGGAGAGGGTGCAGAGAAGGTTTACGAGGATGTTGCCTGGTATGCAAGGTGCTAGCTATGAAGAGAGGCGGAGAAGGTTAGGTTTATTTTCACGAGAAAAAAGGAGATTGAGGGGGGAACCTGATTGAGGTTTACAAAATCATGAAGGATATAGACAGGGTGGATATAAACAAGCTTTCTCCCAGGGTGAAGGATTCAATAACAAGAGGTCATGCTTTCAAGGTGAGAGGTGTAAAGTTTAAGGGGGATACACGCGGTAAGTACTTCACATAGAAGGTGATGGGCATTTGGAACGCATTGCCGCAGAGGTGGTAGAGGCAGGCACTGTAGAATCATTTAAGATGCATCTGGACAGATGCACGAGTAGGTGGGGAGCAGAGGACTACAGATGCTTAGGAATTGGGCGACAGGTTTAGACAGTGCATTTGGATCAGCTCAGGCTTGGAAGGCTGAAGGGCCTGTTCCTGGGCTGTAAATTTTCTTTGTTCTTTGTTCTTAGTGTCAAGATAATTGTAGATTTAGAGGAAGTGAATAGACTGATGAAACAGTCTAGACACGGAAAATGCCATTTATTACAGAGAAGTATGGAATGATTCATTTGGAAAAAGAAAATGAAAGCAGGTTGTTCTATATTTCATCAACGCAAATTCGCTGTAACATGATTGACGAACTAGCAGTTTCTAAAGCGCGAACTTTTAAAACATTTGTTGGCTGTAATGCGATTACATCACAAACACTTTAAACACTTTCTAAAGCATGATTTTTATATTACACACAAGAACATAATCATCTTATTACAGAGGAACCGACTGTATAAACAGAATGGTTAATTTTTAAAATTGGTAAATGTATAGGTTGCCTCTGTAAAACTTGGGTGGTGTTAGCAACATTAGGTTTATAAACAGAGGTAGCATGTATAAAAATATGGATGTCCAGCTGAGTCTTTACATTACACTGGCTAGACCTCAATGGGAGAATTGTGGTCAATTCTTCACCAAACCTTAGGAAGGATAGCAAGGCTTTGGACAGGGAAACAAAATTTATTAGGATGGTACCAGAGGTGAATGACTTCAAGTACATGGACAGAACACAAAAACTTATATTATTGTTCTTGAAAGTAGACAAGGTTACAGGGAGATTTATGAATGGTTCAAAATTGATAAAGTAACTAGTGAGAAACTGTATCCATTTGAAAGAGGGTCAGTAGCCAAAGCACATCAATTTAAGTTAATTAGCAAAAGGACGAGAGGGAAGATGAAAATGCCTTTTCAACATTAAGTTATAATCTGAATAGACTGAAAATGATGGTGAAAGAGTATTCGATAGTAATTTCCAAAAGGATTTTGGGTGTAATTGTGAAAAAGTAATGTTTTCAAGGGATAAACCTAATTAAATTGCTTCTTTGAAATGGTGGCACAGCCTAGGTTCAATCCAGTTTCTAATCAGTTTCTTTTTATTCTGCATGATTCAAAGTTCAACAGAGCAACTTAAAGATTCTTAATTTTGGACTGTAGATGAAAAGGGGAAAAGAACTGTTTTAAACAAATAAAGGACTGTGGAAGAAGTTGCTATACTTTTAAAAAGGATTTTTAAAATAAAAACATTTTTCAAGCACTGGATAATGATGTTTCGCGACTCAGTTGTGTGTTCAGAAAAAGTTTTACCCACAGACCTATCGTTAATTGATTTTTCAATGAATGCCAGTTGTGGGGGTCAGGAGTCTTCAGCATGACAGCTCTCTGATTGGCTTCTGGGCAGGTGGACAGCTTGTATGTGAATTAGATTAAGAAAGCCTCTCTTTTTCTAGTCCTCAGTAAAGCAATCAAAAACCAGAAGATTGCTAACTATTCTCTCCCACTATTTACTCAAAACTGTTGCCTCCAACCAATGACAGAAACCATGCCATCCATACAAATTTACACCTACAAATCCCACGTCTTCAAAAGAACTTGGATGAAGTAAATGGGGCACTTCACGTCCTGTGGACTGATGCTATTGAACTGTATTTCTTCAATAATGTTTCATCCACGCATCGTTTGTCCATCTGAATGTGTTTAGAATGGGTTAGAGTTTCGGCTACCAGAGCTATATGTTGATAATTCATGCGTTTTCCCATGATCAGAATAACTTTATTTGTAATAAATAGTAGTTCATGTCAAGTACAGAAACCTGGTCAATCTGTTAAACTAAGAAAGTTAAAATGTAGAACCTCAAAAGCAATTTTCTCAGCATCACTTTCAATGGCATGTTTCAGTAAGCATATGAACAAAGAGGATTAAACAATGGAATACATGGCTGGAGATTTGGTCAGATAGGTAGTGTATCCAATTTTGAAGGCTTTGGGATTGATTCTGGGGGAGGGGAGGGGAGACCTGTACATCATTGTCAGATTGCACCTTAGCAGAACAGAGATGAACATCCTCAGAGGAAGATTTGCTAGTGGTGTTGGGGTGGGTTTAAACTAGATTGGCAAGAGACCATAAGACATAGGAGTGGAAGTAAGGGCATTCAGCCCATCGAGTCCACTCTGCCATCCAATCATGGCTGATGGGCTTTTCAACTCCACTTACCCGCTCTCCACTTTCCCACTCTCCCCATAGCCCTTAATTCCTTGTGACATCAGGAATTTATCAATCTCTGCCTTGAAGACATTTAGCGTCACGGCCTCCACTGCACTCTGCGGCAATGAATTCCACAGGCCCACCACTCTCTGGCTGAAGAAAAGTCTCCGCATTTCTGTTCTGAATTTACCCCCTCTAATTCTCAGACTGTGTCCACGGGTCCTAGTCTCCTCGCCCTACGGAAACAATTTCCTAGCATCCACCCTTTCCAAGCCATGCATTATCTTGTAAGTTTCTATTAGATTTCCCCTTAATCTTCTAAACTCCAATGAATACAATCCCAGGATCCCCAGCCGTTCCTCGTATGTTAGAAGAGGAACCTCAGCAAATCACCCAGATTGTAGGGAACTATTGAAGTTCCTACAGTCCCAGAGGACCTCAGATTAACATGGAGGTCACCATACCTCAGGTAAGGGTTGAAGCTGAGAAAGGTGGCGCTTTCAGGTTAACCTCAGCAAGTGTGAGAATTGAACCAGTGTAGGCATCACTCTGCACTACAAACCAGCAAACCAGCTCCTTGGATGCTGCCTGACCTGCTGTGCTTTTTCCAGCGCCACACCTTTTGACTCTGATCTCCAGCATCTGCAGTCCTCACTTTCTCCAAACCAGCAATCCAGCCAATTAAGTTAGCTGACCCTCATAGAAGCAATTCTGGTAATAGTAAACCTGAAAATTAGTAAGTGAAAGTGGAAGGCAGATGAAGAAAAGCTTAATTTAAAAGAAGGCAAAGGAAGTACGGCAAAACTTTTAATAAAGGACAGGATCGGTCCATTTATGATCAAGGATCTTGGCTCAAAAACTGGGTAAACCTAAGCAGCACTAATGCCGAGGAGGATGAATTCCCAGGCCTTGTCAGAGATGGGTTTCTGCAGCAGTATATCGTACAACCAGCTGGGGATTAGACAATTTTAGATTTAGTATTCGGCAGTGAAATTGGGCTAATTAATAAACTTGCTGCAAGGAACCACTGAAAAATAATGACCATGACATGATAAAACTTTACACTCAATCTAATAGTAATATAGTTCATTCTGAAATTAGGTCTTAAATTGGAACAAAGGAAACTAAGGATGAGGGACAAATTGGTTATGAAATAATTGGGAAAATACACAGGGATCTGACAATAGGTAATGGCTAGCCACAGTTGATTTACTATTCTCAACGGTTTATAGCGTCCCTCCAATACACACAAGAACGAGCAGGAAGGGTGAATTAACCATGGTGCTTTTTTTTTTAAAATAAAAGATTGCATTAATCAAAGGACAAGGTATATAAGGTTGCAACAAAAAAATAAAAGCCTGAAATTTGCGAGCAATTTCAATTATGGTAAAAAATGACAAAGGAACTGATAAAGTGAAGAAAGAAAATATGAATGTAATTTAGCAAAAAGCAATGGCAACTGATTATGTTTCTTTTTATATGTGATAATGAAAATATATAAGAAAGGACTGATGTGGGTCCGTTACATTCGAGACCGGAGGATTTATACTGGAAACCACAGAAATGGAAATAATTGCTTGGCATCTCCATCTTTAAAGACATAAAGGATGGATAAAAGTTCCCAGAAATACACAGAACATAGCAACTTTTAAAAATGGGGAACTGAAAGACATTATTAATAAAAAGGAAATTCTTGAACTATTAACTGTTCTGAAGTTTGATAAATCACCTGGACCAGATGAACTGCATCCAAGAGTGCTGAAAGACGTTGCTATAGAGACAGTCAATAGAATTTTGGAAAAATTCCTACAGCCTAGCAAGTAGTAAATATAATCCCATTACTTAAAAAGGGAGGAAGAAAGAAAATGGACAACCATAAACTTCGCTGATGTTGTCAGTAATCAGGAAAATATTGGAATCACTATAAAAAGGTAACAGCTTTACTTTAGAAAAGTGGGATGGTGCAAGGAAGTCACAGACATTCATAATCTATTTCAAGATTTGGATGTGGGATGAAACATAATATCTCTAAGTTTGCTGATGACACTAACCAAGGAGGAATGTGTGATGTCCGGAAGATGCATTGAGGTTTCATGTGGACGTGGACAGGTAAAGGGTCAAAAACATGCCAAACGGAAAGTGTAAAAATAGTCTCTTTGCCAGGAAAAACAAAAGATGGACAAAAAAAAACGGATTTATAGAGATAGAGTCATAGAGATGGACAGCATGGAAACAGATCCTTCGGTCGTCCATGCCGACCAGATATTCCAACCCAATCTAGGCCCACCTGCCAGCACCCGGCCCATATCCCTCCAAACCCTTCCTATTCATAATTTCTTAAATGATAAGAAATTGGGAAGTATTAACGACCAGAGAGACTGGGACTTTTTTTTGTTCATGAGTCACAAAAACAAGCACCAAACAATAAGGAAACCAAATGGTATGTTGCCCTTCATCACAAAAGGATTTGAGTACAGGTATAAGAGTGTTTTGCTTTAATTGCACATCACCTTGGTGAAAACAGACCTGGGGTATTAGGACAGTTTTAACCTCCTTTGGTATCTACTTGCCAAACAGGCACGGTAACAGGTTCACCAATACAATCTTTGCAATGATGGGATTGCCTTGTTGAGTAAAGTGGATCTGTGAAACTAGCATTTCAAAGAATGAAACACTCAACATTCTTTGAAACACTTCATTGAAACACTCAAAATTCCTCCAGGGTGTGACAGAGTTGTAGAATATTGAACCTGGCCAGTGAACCTAGAAACAAGGGTCATATACTCAGAAAATCCATTTAATGATTGAGACGACAAGGAATTTCTTCTCTCAGTGTAGTGAATCTTGAATTCTCTCTACCCAATAACTGCAAAAGCTAAATTATAGAACATTCTCAAGACAAATTTCAGATTAGATTTTTGGATACAAATACTACCAGGAGATATGAAAATACAACAAGAAAGTGGAGTAGCAATAGATGACCAGACCAGCCATGATCTAACTGAATGTACAGCAGGCTGAATGGCCTACTTCTGTCCCTAAATTTCTACATGTTGGATCTTAAACATCAGATTATATTAAGTAGTACTTGTGATGGGTGAAATTCCAGTTTAAGTTCACAACAATATTTAGTTATAAATAGCAGGTCAAATTACAAGTCTCCATTTTAATAGAGTGAGAATGCAGGGAAAGGCTTGGGTGGCTGGGGGTGGAGGTGTGGCAGAGGGGGAGGTGAGTGGAGAGGAGTTGGCGGTGGTGATGGGACATTTGTGACACCATGTAGACCCAGCTGACATGGTGCTCAGTTAAGAACATAGTTAAACCAGTTAAGTGCTCAAATATAATCAACTTTTGCATGATTCAGGAATACAAGAGATATATCTAATCACAAAGAACTTTTCCAGCTATGAGATCACTTCAGATTTTGAACAAGTTTGGGATTCATAGCAAATCAAAAGCTGAAGGAGAACAATGGTGAAATAATAAAAGGCAGCTTTGGTAAAGTAGAAGACCTGGAAATTATATTTCAGACCCAAAAGCTCGACGGGGTATACATATTGACAGCTGAAGAGGGTTTATTGGCTGAGCGAAAAACTGAAGGTTATGACTATAAGTTACATCTGAAAAATATTTAATAAACTGACAGTAGGTTTCACTGAATAGTTCTCATGATTAAGGCAGTGATTCAGTCTTTGCTTTTAAACTTCAGTTCTTTTGCATCAGACTACGGGCATGAAGGACAACAATGAATGCGCAATGAAACCATAAAACGTGAGTAGATTTGGATGATTAGTGGAAGACGGCAGTAATGTAGATAAGAGAAAGAGGAATGAGACTTCATATAAAGTATCAGATGGAGATGAAAATTAATTAGACAGCTGTAGGTTGTGATAAGATGCCCTTATATTCTTTGCAATATACAGTTCTAAGCCGAAGGTGTGGTAATGTACAAGCTATTGACAAAAAAAAGATTAATTCAAGAATTAAAAACAGTGGAATTCCAAAAGTGTGAAACATGGGCAGCAAAATGGAACATAATATATCTGTCTGCCCTTATCAAGCTTCTTGTTTTTTAATGGTATAGCCATGGATCTAATCATAAAAAGGCTAAAGTACAGAGGAAGACTTTCAGTCCGCCATGCCTGTGTTATACTGGCTCTTTTCAATAACAGTGCACCTAGTGTCACTCCCTTAAAGATTTTTCTCTTTAGATAATTCATCCATATACTCATGAAGGTCACAATTTAATCGATCACCACTCAGGCAGTGCATTCCAGATTCCAACGCTTGCCACAAAAGAAAACCTCACATTGACGGTGCTCCTTTTACACATCACATTAAATGTGTTTTCTGGTTCTTGATCTTTTCGCCAAAGGGAATAGTTTCATTCTCCGGCTCCTTCATGATTTTGAACACCTCTATCATATCTCCTTTCAATGCACTCTTTGCTAAGGAGAGCAGCCCCAGATTTCTCCAAACTGTCTACATAACTCATCCCTAGATCCACTGTAAAATCTTCGCCTCCTTCCCAAAGTATTTTGCCCAAAACTGGATGTGATACACCAGCTGAGGCAGAACGAGTGTCTTCTCCAAGTTCATTATAACTTCCACATTTACAATAGAGGCCTCAACACTGACTATGGACTCCAGGAGGTCATGGGAAAGGTAGCCTTTTGCTGATTCATACCATCCCTCCCCCACCTTGGCTGATGAATCAATGCTCCTCAAAATTTAGCAACACTTGGACAGAAGCACTGAAAGTGGCAAGGGAGTGCAATGCAGTCTGAGTGGGGATTTCAATATCCATCATTAAGAGTGGCTCAGCAGCATTACTACTGACGGAGTTGGTTCAGTCCTGAAGGACACAGCTACGAGAATGGGTCTGAAAGAGAACAAACAAAACTATTTATCTGATCCTCATCAGCCTGACACAGATATGTAAATCAATCACAATATCAGTCGAAGTGACCATGATCCAGTCCTTGTAGAGATGGAGGATAACCTCCACCATTCTAACAGGATATATTTTCAATGGACCTAGCAACTGAAGATTGGGCATCCAGAAGGTGCTGTGAGCCACGAGTAGAACAGTTTTTAACCATGATAAACCATCTCATTGCCTGACATATTCCCCACTACCAGGTCAAGGTCCATTAAGTAAGGAAAGGGAATACCGGGGGTAGTGATTGCTGCAGGAAATCACTGCAGGCCTTCTCAGGGTAGTGTCCCAGACTCAAAAACACCTTCAGCTGCTTCAATCATCTTCCCTCCATCATAAAGTCAGAAGAGGGATGTTTGTCGATTGCATGATTTATGACTCTGAAGTAGTCCATAATCCAAAGATAGCAAGATTTGAACAATACCTAGGCTGGGACCTGTACATGGCAAAAAACATTTGTGCCACACGAGTGTGAGGGTAATGATAATTTCCAACAAGAGAGAATCTACCCACTGTCTTTTGACATTCAATGGCTACTGCAGCTGGAATCATCAACATCCTTTACATTATCATTGACCATAAGTGGATTAGCAATACAAATACTACAGATACAAGAGCAAGTCAGTTTCTAAGAATCCTGGAGTGAATACTTCTCCTGCTGAATACCCCAAAATCTGTCCACCAAAAGGCACAAAGCAGGAGCGTGATGGAATACTCCCCATTTGCCTAGATGAGCGCAACTCCAACAAAGTCTAAAATCTTGAAACTATCCAATCAAAGTGGCCTGCTTGATTGGCACCACATCTACAAACATTCCAGAATGCCTCCATAACAGCATTGTGGGTCTACCTACACCAAATAGACTGTGGTAATATTAGACAACAATTAGTTACCATCTCAGAGTAATTAGGGATGGGTAATAAACAGTAGCCCAGCAAATGAAGCCCATTTCCCTGAATAATTTCTACAGATCCCAGGAACCGGTATTCTTTAGTAACCACTATACGAACTTGCTCTGCCACCTTCAATTATAAAGACAATCTCAAAGCTTGCAGGAAGGACTACACTATGAAATGAAACAGTTGTCTAATCATAACTAAAATGGCAATTCATCAAAAAGACAGCAAGAAGTTCTTGCAATCAACAAGAGTAACCTACTGGGAAAATGGTGAGCAAGATGGAAAGGGGGGCAGCTGGTCAGGCCAAGAACTGACCGCCATCCCTATAGCCCAAAAGCCTAAAACACTAAGATAGAGCTTAAGTCATTTGTACACCCACATCCCATACTGAGATACCACTTCCATCAGCAACCAACAAGAATTATTAACAGAAGGGAAGGTGATCAGGGGAGGAGGAAAATTCATACTGAAAGTTACATAGATAACTATGAATTCAAACAAAGCTTTCAAATTGATGAAATTTTTCAACAACTTCAATAAAACTTCTGATAGAACAAAGACAGGAGACATTTTAGTGTGGGGAGCGAGCAAGCTCACCTTCCATATAGAGGAGGTCAACTTGCAAAAATATTTTGAAATGGAAAAGGAAGCCTGTGCTGGAAAAAAGTTAAAAAGTTAAAAAGACAAGATCAGGTTTGTGCTGAGCTCCAGGCACTAGGGGTGCCTGGAGCCCTAGCAGAGCTAAATGATAATGCAGTAACAAAAAGGTGGGGTGGGTTCTGGTGAAATAAACATGGTACGTTGCAAGAGTATGATGAGGGTCAGAGGAAAAACATTGAACGATCATATTTGCTTTTGGATGACTTATAAAGCTGGTCCTCAGAATGAAAGCACTATTCAAGACAATTTTGAATAGCACATCCTGGACAAGTAGCCAATTTGGTCAACTCTTAGCAAGGAAGCTGCATTTACTATTTGATTTACAGATACTATCAGAAGACAGAGTTCATTTGATATATTTTAGAATGAACAAAATGTCAGGTAAAATATTTTAAACAAAGCAGAATGAGGAGCAATAACTAAGCTGGAAATGTTGAACTAGAATAGTGGGGTGGGCTCAAGGATTGAGTGGCCTACTCTTGCACATATCCACAATCAGAATGGACAGGAGAGGAACAGCAACATGTGATACTTCCTGTGCCATCTTATAAAGATTGAATATGACATGAGCATGATAGGCTTGGCCAGCATGGGATGTGTAACAGAAAACCAGAAGATAATCAAATGGATTATGATTGGAATAATTTCCATTTGGAACATTTGCTATTCATTCCTACAGTTGTTTAATACTTTTAGCATGAGTTATGCATATGCTAAAACATGTTGGATTGTATAATTTCTTTTCTAAATAAACCCTAGATTCATCACATCAAAAGTAAACTAAATTGCAGCTATTCACATGAAATAGAATTGGTCAGCATTTCTAAATTCAGCTCACCAGAAAGTTTAAACAAGTGTCAATCAACCCTATGGACAAGCTTGTGAGAAAGCTTTACAACAAAGAGGGAAAGAGGGGCATGGAGCAGAAACAAAGAACATGCACATATTTTAACAATTTAATAGCAAGTTCAAATAAATAAATAAGTAAAAGAAATGACAACCACTTTATACCAAAGCACAATTTCTGAAGCAGTATTTGCATTACACCAGAGAGTGAGAGAAAATTAAATAATTGAACCTAGCTCAAGTTGAGAGCTTGAATCATAGAAAAATGAATAGATTTAGGAAAGTAATTGCATTTGTACAGTGCTTCAGTACTTTAGAAGTTATATCAAAAACCTACACAATACATTTGGATTTATTCATGTTCTACCAACAAGCAAACATTTTAATTTTTTCTTTTGATGTTGGCTATAGGCAGAACTTTAGCAGTACATTGAAAGAACCCTCTGTCTTAGGATTTTTAACGTCCATTTGGCTAAGCAGTTGGACGTCACACTTAAAAACATCTCACTTGGAAGAATAGCACATCTGATAAAGCAAATTCCTTCAGTGTTGCACTCAGCTTGCAATGCATGCTCACATGTTGAAATTAAGTTTGATTGCAAACATGACAGACAGTATAGACAGAGTTAAAATAGCTACACATGAAATGAAATCACCTGATGCTAAAACAACTGTCCAAATGGTTGACCACTTAAAACCGATAAACTAACCTGTCAAAGAACCTGGTGAAACTTATGGAAAGTACAACGTAGGACAATGGTCTGAACCATATTAGAATAGTCAAGTATTGAGGTAATCAAGGCATGTTTTAGGGTTTCAGCAACAGATGAGATGAGGCAGGCATAGAGTTAAGTGTTATAACAGTAGAAATAAGTGATCTTATTGAGATGCAGATGGAAGATTATGTCTGGCCAAATACAAAACCACAGCTTTGAATAACGTAGCATCAGTTGAAAGAAAGAAGGATGTTGGTGTTTACCTGGGAACAGAATTGTGGAAGAGATTGAGGAAAATGACTTGAGTATCCTTAATTCTTTGTTAAAAGGAAATCTCTCCAATTCACTACTCATTGTTGGACATGTTGTCTTACAATTTACAGACAATGGAGAGGTTGAGGGGGTCATGATGGGGTAGAGCTAGAGGTCCTCTGAAGATGACAGAGCAACACCATAATTTGGGCACATTTGATCATTTGAACCATGAACTAAGGTCTAAGACTTGAAAATTCACACTCATCCCATATCATCAAGTTTGTCTGGATTGTTTCAATAATTTCTTTGCTGGTATCATAGTTGATACTCAGCACCTAACACAATATCCTGGGAATGTCTAATGGAGTGTTTATGAGAAAATGCTTTGCCAAAAGAGTAGTTAAATGTGAAACTCCCTAACTCAAAGATAACCACCTTAGGTGATTATCCTGGAAGCTAGATAAGCAGGAAGTAGAAAAAAAGTAGTCTAGGTAGGGAAGTTAGAAAGATATTGATGGTGTTAAGGGAATGGACCAGTTGGGTCTAATGGTCTGTTTCTCATAGTAAATTGACACAATGTGATGGGTGTTGGTAAACAATGAAGGACTTATTTTTGGAATATAGGACACATCAAAATTGACTTAAGTTTACAGGAACAAGTTTGAGTCACGATCCTCACAGAGACTTCCAATGTTTAAAAAAAAAGTGATGAATTCCCAGAGACCAATTTAAGGAGTCACATGACAAGGTGTTAAGTTTTATAATTTTAATGTCTTTAAAATCAACATTCACTAAACATTATGTAGTAGACAACTAATACTCCATGCTAAGTACAGAAAAGGCATCTCCCATTAGAGTTGTAACCAACAAAAACTTCAATGCATTTATACACTGCTGCAAGCTTTCCACAGAATTCCAGCCTTTACTGAGATCATCCCTAAGTTTGTCCCAGGTTCCAAAAGGCATGCTTCTCCCTATTTGTGAGTTGAGAATCACTTAACATTAAGTGTCTTTCCATCAGTCTTCCCAGATATCAAACTGTCATCCAGCAGCTAGTACTACAAATTAATTCTCCCAACAAAGCCAGTGTTCATAACTTACTAACAGTTCTTTGAACAGAGAATGATTTCCTTTCTGCATTCTATCTGGTAGCTAACAAAGAAACATTATTTCCTTTACTGTTCATAATTATTGTTGTTGTTTCTCACATTCCGGACCATTTTCTCCAAAGAATGCAACAGTAAGGCAGCCAAAAGCAATGCCAGCTGTCCTTTGTTTTCAGGAATCAAATCTGACATATAGATTTCTGATCACTTTGGCACCATGCCCTGCATTACCCATGTCACATCAGATTATCACTGATCAATATTAGCAGGTAGTAACATGCTCCTTTTTCAGTATGCCACCTTAATCTGAATTAGCAAGACAGATAAAACAATCAACTTCACAAAATCTTGCTTTTGTAAGATTTGGGACATCGTGATATCACGAAAGACACTGAAGGCATATCCATTCTTGCAGAAAATCCATGTATTAGGATCACTGTAATGAAAACAACTTCAACAAATGACTCCACAGAAGGAATTACCAATGAAATTTCATGCATTGATATTGCTATTTTAATTGGATTCAGACTCAAATAAGAATTAAGGAGAATAACTTATCAAATAAAAAAATGTAAATTCTGCTTTAAATAATCAACACAGCAAGTTTACTTCTTAGAGAATAACAAGCTCCCAAATCTCTCCCTCAACAATTCCAGGATTTATAGTTCTTCTTTTCAGAGTAACTCAGGAGTTCTATGAACTGGCAGCTTTTATCTTGGAGTTTCATGGGTATGGTTATCATTAACACATTTCCAAGAACACAGTCTTCCTCCGATCATGTCAACACTGATAATATACGTTTTCTAGATATCTTAATGAAAATAATTCATCACTCCCAAGTTGGTGTTCACTGCTTGGCCACTTCTGGGCAAGCACACAGTTCTTTGGCACCTCTAGACGGTATTCATACAGTTTACCAGATTTCAGACCTTTTAGCCAGCTCATATTGCTGAGATTTCCTGTCTCCTTTATTACTAGATAAAAAGAGACAGCTAACAATAAAAAAAAGCTTCATCTCCTCATAAACTAAGTTTTCTCTGTCTGCATCTTTATGATGATTACTTTCAATCTTCTGTTCTGCTGTTGTCACTGTCCTTTGGGTTTGCCAGTTTTCAGGATTCTTACTTTCCTTCCTGTTCTTACTGCATCTGGGTCAGGTAATGTGAACCAATACTTCCTACTGTTGAAGAAAATATAATCAATCCCTTCATAATTGGTGCAAACTCTTTAAAGGTGATTTTCAAATACTTCCAATAATTATAGATTCCTCATAAGTTTCAAAAGAAATTATGAATTTCCTTATGTACCACTTTTAGGACAAAGTTCATCATTATTTTTATTCAAAATGTAATTACTTCAGTAGTTAACCTCCTGGAGAAAAAAGTGTATCTTCATTAGTTCACAAAAAACTCTAACATTGATACATGTTAAGATCCACGGAGACATGTGTCACTGAGCCAAAGTTTACACTACAGGTCAAGGGCACAGAATGTACTATGAGCCTCCCAGAATAGAAGTGACCTAACTTGTACTTTGTCAATTACCCAAGTTAATCACCTTGACTGTCACAAAACAGCAGCTTTGTGACTATAAACACAGCAACATATTCATTTGGGAAACACATGAGCTATGCTTAGCAGTTACATTACTCTGATTATTCAAGAAGCCAGCACCTAACCTCCTGGGACCAAAATTGGCTTAGCTTGACTTCATATAATTCATTTTGATTTATTTACTGCCAAAACAACTTATTTCCCTGTAAGTCTAAATCACACCTTTTTCAAAAAACCTTTTCACTGCACGTGGTTTGGAATTGTCAGGAATCACATCAATCCCCAGCAGCTCAAGGCTTTTCCATTTCTAATTTCATTATCCTCCTCACTAACTGTTTGGAATCAGTATCAATAACCTATTTAAAGTCACATCTCCAGCAAAAGACTATTAAAATGCTCAAACCTGCCAGATGTCATTATTCTACATTCATCCTGTAAAGGAGGATAGACAAACCACAGTATGAGATCTAGCTGAAACAAAAATTATTTCCAGCTCTGCTCAAATTGTTTTAGGCAATTTGAATAGAATAAAGAACATGAGAACAAAAAAAACAGAGTTGAAAATGACAAGTTCTAACGAAATTGCACAGCCTTTTCTTTATGGCTTTTTAACAACAAAACCATGCAAAACAAAAGTCATCCTTGTGGAATTTTGTTCTACCATCAGCACTGAAAGAAATCCTTCAGTACACCAAGTAATGAGTGCACAATAACAACTCTCCATTTTCTTCCTCTATTTGTCAACCGAGAGTGATGAATCTCTAACTAGGATGTGGTTCTGCATGAATATACAAACAAAAAGAATCAAAGTAGGCCACTTGAACATCCAAACCTCCTCCACCATTCAATAAGATTAAGGCTGATTTGATTTTAACCCCAACTCCTTCAAAACTCTTAACTGTCATCCCTTTTGTGTTCAAGAATATTTCAAAAAATTCTCAATTTCTAAATTCCAAAGATTCTCAATGTTCCTTTTTTCCCCTCATCAACGTCTTCAATGAGTGACCCCTTATTTTAAAATATGACTTCTCGCATCAGTGATAATACTTTTAGATTCCTCACACTGGAGTCTATTTCTCATGCATAAATACTGTCAGTAAGGATCAGCAGCCTGACGGCAGAGAACATCATGTCATTTCTTTAGTAATCAACAGTGGTAATTCTTAGATACTTTTCTGAAATTCACCAAATAGACGGCTCCAGCTGAGAATTGCTAATTTAACATAGGCCAAGTAGTCATGAAGCTTCTGACTTTTAAGAGATAGACCAATGTCTAAAAAAAACTAATAGGACATCTTCATTCCCAATCCATCAACATGACTGATGCGCTGATTTTATCACGCTAAGAATCCAAAAGGAGCAGAAATTTAGATTACAGGTAGTGCCTGGTTTCAAATGGCTCCTTTGCAAACATAAAAAATTCATTTGTCAGATCTTTTGAATTACATTCCTGTGTAGGATCACATTCGTAAGTATGAGCATTCACTAAGTCAGATGGTCATAAACTGGGAACCCCTGTATATTCTTGATGCATTTAAAATTCTTATTCCATACACGGATTTCAACGGAATGCAAATTGTCTTACAATATAATGAAATCTACAGTTGTGTAAAGCATTCTTCGGTGTAGTATCTAGAAACTGATATCAACTTGGACTTAGATCATGTCTAGACAATGGGTGTTCCAGGCCAAACACACAGGGGTCATTACAATAAAAAATGATCCTTATTCTTACTTATTTTGGTGTAGTTTGTGATCCTAAAGTAAAGAAATCCATTCGGCAAGAATTCTCCAATAATTAATATTGCAGTTATTCACTACTTTTTTGGTCTTTGCTCACACAAATTGCCTGAGACCAACATGCATAAAAACAAAACACAATGAATGGTGGAAATCGGAAATAAAAGGTTCCAAGGAAGCATCTTTGAACTCAAAATGTTAACTAGTTCTTTCCCTACAGATGCTACATTTGCCGACTTTCTCCAACATATTTTCTCATCTAAGAACGGGTTTATAGGTGACCAACCTCTCAGTACAGGTTATTGTTTGAGGGGCGTTACTCAGCATCAAGCACAGATGACCAGAAAACAGCCTGTCATTATTGTAACCCAAGAGTTTACAGATCAATCTAGCCATATTACGGATGCACCATCCACGGCTCTCAAGTCCTGGAGCGGGTCATGAAAATTAGAGCTTCTCACTCCGAGGAAAGGATGGCACCACTGCGTCTCTCAATCACTGCTACTCTCTTTAAAAATTGAAAATTCTACTGAAATTCTTTCGGGCAATATGATCCAAACAGAATTGCATATTAGCCTTAATAAACTACCTTCCACATAATATAGGGACCTGGGTTCGATTCCATCCCCAGACAACTGTCTGTATGAAGTTTACACATCCTCCCAGTGTCTGTATGGGTTTCCTCCAGGTGCTCCAGTTTCTACCCACAATCCATAGCTGTGCAGGTTCGATGGATTGGCCATGTTAATTTGCCCATCATGTCCAGGGATGTGTAGGTTAGATGGGTTTGCCATCCAACAATGATGTAATTTTGTATCATGAGGAAAAACTCAATCCCACTGCATAACTTTGAAAAACAAATTTTCAATTTCACTTCTAAAAAGGTAGATATGTTGACTGTTGCAGAACAAACACAGCAAAGGTTATCTATGGAATGTGTACCACAATAAAAGATATATTAACAATTCAAGTGTAAATATTTTAGACGTTAGAATTGGGAATGACGGGTGGAAACGTACACTGAAGTGAGCTTTATTTCAATTTCTGCAATGTCAAGAACTGCAGATACTGTAAATCAGAAACAAAACAGAAGTCGCTGGAAAAACTCAGCAGGTCTGGCAGCATGTGTGAAGGGAAATCAGTTAACATTTTGGGTCCCTTGACCATTCCTCAGTGGACCAGAAACATTAACACCGATTTCTCTTCACAGATACTGGCAGACCTGCTGAGCTTTAACAGCAACCTCTGTTTCTTTTCCTTTTTAATAATACTGTATACTTGAATGTCTACAGTGATTCGAATGTGGCTTGTAAAATCAAATAAAACCCCCATCCAGTTGACAAAGATTTGTGGCCAAAACCTTTGTCCTGGAATCTGTATAAGCCCAGACTTCTTATTTGGAAATTCATCTACTGAAACAATTGGGAAATTTGAAGAACACATTCTTTGCAAAATGTTCAGTTACAGCAATAACCCCAGGGAAAGAGAGCTGCTGTTTTCATCTTTTGTCTAGATCAACAAGTTTTTTTTTGGAAAAACAAGTCAATTTTTGCCATTTCTTCTTGCTCCTTAGATCCTTTTGCACAAAGAGCTCTTCAATAAATAGCTTTCAAGACAACTAAAAACTAATTAGTTGGTCTGAACAATATAAAACAAATTAAAAATGTATTTACTTCTTTCATTGTAATTGATAACTATGAGGTAGCAAGCTTTCCTTGATCTTTGGGCATAAGCTGAGGAAAATAATAATCAAGTCAAAATCATATTGACCGACAAAACTAAAAATGGAGAGTAAATCTTAAGGCTACTACTCAAAGTCAAACAGACAATATTAAAATTATATCTAAAATTAAACCATTAGCATGTTGGTTGACATTACTCAGGAGGGCAGTTGAGGCACATAAATTCTCTCTTGAACCCGAGCCAATGACCTGCGTCAGGAAATGTATGGACCCACAAGGGGATTCAGCAACACAGTACCAAGTCCAGTTACAATTCCCTCCACTGCCAAATAGCTTGCTAATAATAACAATGTGTGAAGAATGGTCATTTAGATGATATGCCCTTGGAATTTTATTTGAGCGAGGAACAGACAACATAGGGAAGAGAAGAGAACGGAAAATGGTGGAGGAGGGTCAAATTGCTTCAATTTCTGGCCCAACTAGAATTAATTATCGCAAAATTATAATCAAGTTCAAATAAAACTAGTCAAAAATGTACTAATCAGTCATTTAACCGATAGCCCTCCTCCCCCTCACCACCATTTCAATTCCATTTAAATCTTAAAATACATTTACTGCTTATTTTCTGTCAATTCAGTCACACCATTGCACATAATACTCTAGGGATTTATAGTATCTACAGCACTTTCCTTGAAATCAATTCCAGACCTTATCAGGAAACAATCATAAATCAGTGTGAATTTATCACACACTTGAGGTCATTCAATGTTCTGCCAACACAAATGATCAGTCAGTTTAGAAAAACCTATTCAAAAACAGAAATAAAGAAAAGCTGCAATTTGTTTGGGGGTGGGGGCAGGGGGGAGTTGGTGGAGAAAAGAGAGTTGGGGAGGAGAGGGGGAAAAAAACCAGCAACATAAAGCTGGACTCATTTATCACCTTGAGGTGACCACTACAGGCCATGAATGATTTTTCTGGTTATTTTAATCCACTGGCTGGCTACAATGTAATAATTCACTCACTGGTGTGAATTATTCCCTGCACAGCATTTACTTTGTAACAGCTTTATCATTTAACCCAAGCAAGATAAAGTTCATAATGTGCACCATCTAACCCAAAGGAGATCCAATAGCATGCTCTTTTATAAAATCCTTATGCTAGTAGCTTAAAACTTCATTTGCCCATTATCTAACGTCCTTCGCTCCAAACATCTTTCTCTTCTTTTACAGTCCTTGCCCAAAAGCTAAAGGGAGAGAAAAATTAACACTTATAGTTACAAAGCATATGAGGGAAAGATGATGTAGATAGAATCAGAAATGCAGAGTGCTGCTGTAGTTCAATGGTGACAAATCAGATGGAAGTTAAAACAAGTTCTAATAAAACAATTATAGATTTTCTAACACCACTAAGAATAACATCTATGGAAGTAGCAAATTAGAGAAATGAACTACATCCAAGGTCTTATGGTGCGTTTAAATAGGCTAAAAAATGTCAGATTGATTTTAATAAAGATCATGGTGAAGTATGCACTCGCAGCAAAATAAAATAAGTTGTGCAAGATGAGGTTAATTGAAGTTATTGGGGCTAGTTGTAAAATGTTAATAATATGATTCCAATTTGGCACCGACATTCTTTGAAGGTGGGGTTCCCACAGTATTAAAAATCATTTTTTAAAAAAAAATGTTAAGTGTGACTCCGGAGGTACCACACTTGAATCTGAGCTGGAAGGTAACTAATTCATTTCCCATTTGAGAGACTCAAGCACAAAATTAAGGCTACTATTCTAGGATTTGGCTGAGAAAACACTGCATGGCTTGAAGAACCGTTTTGTCGATGAAACTTTGCAACCAGAGGCTTTATCTGTCCTCTCAAATGGGTCACAGGAGATAATATAGGCAGTGTTCAAGGAAGTATGGGAGTTTATCTCTAATGTTCAGGTTGGTACTTATTTAGCAAATGGATAGATTGTTTGGTTCTTTTCACATTTCTGGGTTCAAATCAGCAGCTGAGTTTCCTACATTACAGCAGTGACTATAGCTCAAATATACTTCAATACTGCAAGTGCATTGGGACACCCTGACGTCATGGAGTATGAACGCAATTCCTTCATTTCCTCTAAACTTATATTAAATTAGTCTTAAGAGTTGGAAGCTTCATATGAATACAAATCTTAAAATACAGAGATGTTAGATATTTAAAATATAATCTTTTGAGATGTTACTGCTAATTATTAGTATAATACTGTACAACAGTTTCAGTATCACATTCAACATGATGGTCAGCACTGTGGCACCCAGTGACTGGCTCAACCATGCAGAGTTGAATGATCCCAGATGCAATCCCTAGTCAGTATCAAATGAATTGACCTCCATGAAGATGGTATAACGTACCTACAGTTATAGCCATAATCCAGGTGATTTAGGGATGGTAAGGAGAAGATAAACCATCTTGAACACAGCAATCACTACTGAAACATTGCACGTGAAGCGAGAGAATGAATAACAGTCAGACTTTGGAGAAATAATTAGTCTTCGTTATTGTAAAAATAGTTATCAGAATCTCGAGAATAATGTTTCAACAGTGTGCCCATATCATTGAGAAATGTATGAAGGTGGGAGACAGGGCAAGGGTAGATGGTGGTGGTAAGTACTGTATACTCATGAAGCTATGTTTGTTTCAGAACATCTTAAAAATATCCAAAGTGGAGGAATTGGGAGATGGTAGAGTGGAAAGATAGCAGAACTGGACAGCTAGAAAATTCGTTCGAACAGATATCCTGTTTTAACAAAACAGCATGCTTCAATTGTAAAATATTTGCACATTATTACGGTTGGAATGGATTCCTTTTTCCTGTGTACTTTGAGCTTCTCCATTATGGGAGATGCATATAATCTGAAATCACATTTTACTATTTTGCAGACTTGCACAATACAACCATTTTGAAATTTAAAACTGATCTGGACAGAGATTGAGAATGGCTGTTGCCCATATTCTTTATGAATCATAAATTACCTTTACCTTACATACAAAAAGGATTTAAATATGACTTACGGTCAAGTCCGTTGATGTATCTCATTGTTATTTCGCAGTGTCCCCAGACTGCGCTGACTACTGGGTACAGTTTTTTCCCTTTCAGACTTCTGAAGGCCACACCCAGATATTGTCCATCCACTATAAAACTCAGTGTTCCTTCATCCATATCCAAAACCACCAAGAAACTATCAGGGAGGACAAATGATTCATCTGGCTCCAAAAACACTGGATAGGTTAGTCCTGGCTGATTTTTACTATTGTGATATAGTTTGTTGCGACCCAAATCCCAACCCCATGATTCATTATTACTTCCAACTAACGAGGTGTATCCCACAGAATGTAATGGAGCTTCCGCTGTTGCCACACCAACCACAGCATGTGTTCCTCTTTGCCTTGTAGGCCAGTGAATCTGCCAGACATGAAGCCCACGTGTGTATCCAACTTTACCTCGGATACAATCTGTGCTTTGGGCTACTGGATGTCTGTGAAAGGTTAACTTGTCATCTTCTTTAACAAAAATGTTCAGAGACCGGTCTTCGTTGTTCCAAGCATGTTTTAGCTGAATCTCGCGAGAAGCTGATGGCATATCCAGTAGCATGTCAAGCCGAGTTGGCTTGCAGAAGTCAGGGCCTCTCAACTCCCGCTTAACTGGCCTGTAGGCTGGTTCCCTCACATCCACAGACTTTATATTCCCTGAGATTTTCTGGCCCATTTCTTGGCTCAAAAACCACTGAGAAGGTTGTTTTGGCCTATCGTTACCTCATGTAAGCACCTCACAGGGAGCCAACAGTATGACAAGCAGGCTGATTTATTTCCTCCTTTTGCAGCCAAACAACAGCTTCCTTCAGGGAAACCTCCTGAAAGTGAAAAAGAAAGCAAATAAGTTTTAACAAGAGGTTTTCTTAGACACATTACATTTTTCTCTTTTCTTCACTGTTTCATAACCATTCCATTATTTTAGTTCAAATTTAAGAAATGTATGTACTATACTTCCATAACTAAATCATCAAGCTTTTCCTGGACTGTAACCAGTTTAAAAAAAAAGGGAGGGTGCAATTTTCCCACATTATGAATCAAAGCTTTGTCTGAGCTAGGCAGACAGACAGACACTGATACAGACAGACAGACTTCATATTAGCTTTTTCAAGCTCTTCCCACCCTATAGGGTCAGTGATGTGTCATGAAAAATTTTTCAGGTGGGTCAGTTTAAATTCCCAATTACTTAGAAGATATTCTGTGCCAAACAAAATGTACTTACTTTCCAGGTCTTCAATACTGAATCACATTCTCAGGTAAGTTACATAGTCATACTACAGTTTATAACTTCAATAATAAACTTTGCTGTATGGGAAAAGGTCATTACCATCGAAATTTCAGATTGTTACACTTTTGCATTCAGACTATATGGAGTTACAAATGAGCAAGTTACATTTATAACATGTATTTACTAATACAAGTATCAGGAACTACTGAATAAGCCAGTTCCCATAGAAAAGAGAAGATAAAGAGCTGACTCAATAACTGTTTTTAGCTACAAAATGATTTATTTGCAATTCAGTTGCAACTTTTCAGATCCAAAACTAGGAAGCAAAATTATGAGATGTTTCATAAAGCCACTGCTTTTCTAGACAGTGATGAGTAAGTGGAATATCAAGGCAATTAGCATACACGTGTTTAAGGAAAAGCCGAGTAAAAAGAGGAGAAACAAAATCAAAACGCACATTAACGGGTGAAATCGAAGCATTTAGGGAGGCACTTACCTGCAGCGTAAACATGGTCAGAGACTTGCTGGACCAAATGGGCAGTTTCTGTGCTACCAAATACTACATAATGTCTTCAGCCTTTTCAAATCCTATATTTAAAGTCAAATGCGCCTAACTATACATGCAAATCTGAGTGTTTTCCCTTTGAAGTCACATATCTCAACTAAAAATGACAAGCTTTTGCCAAACAAATCTCCAACGGACTACAGTACCTGGTAGTGTTTTTCAGAAAATTATATCCCAAGTGGATTGAAGAAAGCCAAAAGATGTGATGTAACAAATGTTCCAGAAAGCAGTTGACATGAATGACTATTTGATCTTGAAGCAGAGTCAGCTTGAAAGTGAAGTTTGGGAATAAATAGGGCCCAGCAAGGGGCATATAGCAATGATTTTAGTTGAAGGATTCGTGTAAGGGAAGGGAGAGCGAAAACTGGAGAGTATACCACCAATCAATTTCATTCTCGGCAGATTCTGATATATATTAAGGAGTAATTTTAAATTCCAGTTCACAAACAATTCTGAACAAAGTGCCACTTGTATTGATGTTTAGTTACCTGCTCCCAGATCTTCCACATCTAAATGAAGGTAGAATTCTGAATTTTGCTAGATTGAGTGTTTTATTTTAGGTTAACAGTCACTGGTCAGACCGTGAACATTTAAGAGGAAGTCACACTAGCAACATATTTGCAGATTTTTAGCATAATTCGCCCTTTCCTCTCAAATTGTATCACATTATCCCATTGGCAATCCTCCGTATGCCAATCATACAGTTGCATCATGATATTAAAGATCTTACGTAATCACGGTGTTATGTACTATGCAAATACGTCACAGAACAGATTCTTGGAACGATTCTGTGATTTACCAGATTAATGAATGTTTGTCTTAAAAGGAGCTGAAATTGAAGCAAAAGCATAACTACTACACAACTAACTGGCAAGTTGGAGCAGCGACACTACCGGACACAACTGGTGCATGGCCAGATTCTTTTTCCTCCCACGAATAATGAAATTGAGTGAAAAGGTGTTAGAATACTTGGTACTTGACAGCCAAAGATGTGCAGGTCAGGTGAATTGGCCACACTAAATTGCCCACAGTGTTATGTGCATTAGTCAGTGGGAAATGGGACTGGGTGGGTTACTCTTTGGAGGGAAGGTGTGGACTAGTTGGGCTGAAAGGCCTGTTTCCACACTGTAGGGAATTTAATCTGATCTAATCTCAAATCATAACAAAACATCAATAATTAAACTAGAATATAGAACAAAATAACTGGAGAAAGTCATGTCAATTTATTTAGGTTACTATTTTATCTGTAACTTCTGAAAATAAATTCATGCTTCAAAATGAAGCAATACTGACTCAGGTTTCAGAATTGACAAGTTAGCATTGCCTGCTGAGGATCAAAGTCTGTGGCTTAGGTCAAAATCATTGTCACAGTAATGTTTCAATTGTTGTCTCAGGTGCAAGTTTAGTTTTTTTTTAAAGAAGTCTTGTGATTTCATTGGACCAGATTTCTCAACCACCTGGCAGTTGTCTGGCATTTAAAGATTGAATATAAACAAAATATCCCATCCCAAGAAATTTGCAATGGCACTTTCAAGCCCCCAGCTGCCGAGTCTTAGGCTTCATTTCACCTTCCCTCTTTTTGTTGCTTCCTATTTTCTAATTAGCATACATCCTATCACTTGGAGCTTTGCAGGTCTTCATAGGTTTTTTTATTTGCTTTTTACATTTTACGAGTATTGTGTAGAATATCCAAACATTTCACAATCATAAGCATGTATCAACACTTCAGAAGTAGTACTGGTCCCAGACAATAGATTTTTTGAGATGGGATAGGAAAGAGAAATTTCTTTGCAGATGAGAAGAATTTTCTAATCTATAACTGTTTTGTAAAAAGATCAATGAGCTCATTATTGTCTTTTACATTTCATCTAATTATGTCAAGGGCAGCATAAAGACTGGGATGCAACTGGAAGGGCAAAGTTGCATTTAACAAATTCCACTTCTGCCACTGACAGGTGCTAAATGTTCAACTAATTTTTTTCATTGCTTTTCGCTGGAGCGAATGGCCAGGTGGATCGGTGTTAGACAGCTGACTTTCATCTCTCATTTTTGCACATTTCATCTCTGGATGAAAGAAAAATCAGAAATCCTGAACAAGCCGACTGTTGCAAAGTTCAATTTCTTCAGCAATAAACATGGATCAATTCTTTTATCCAAATCATTTTTTTTTGCAAGATTTAAAATCAGAATGTGAATTGTATTAACTTGCTAAGTCTCTGGGTAAATAAAACACACAAGATTCCAGCAAGTAAGGAACAAACTTACTTTAATAAAAAGCCTTTTAAAACTTGGGCTTAAAGTTTTGCAACTGTTTAACTACTTTTAGAAGGCAAGTAGGGAATATTTCACATAGCCATATCCTCAAAATAGCATTAGTTTTTTTTAAAAGGGAATACTGGTGAGATAAATGTTGGCATGGATACTGGCAGAACTCACCTGGACCTCACCACTGTAGCTTGTGCAGTGGTTCAACTGTTCTGTATTTGATTATGAGAGTCTGTTTATTACTGATGCTCACTGTGCTTGACTGGCAAACTGAGGTGTTCAAAGTTTGAGAGAAGATTTGTAGCTCGGGCGCTCGTTGTTGTGGTTCTGAAGATGTCACCTAGAAAGGGGATGAAACGTTTGCAAGAAAAACTCCCAGCTCGGCGAACAGAACCACAACAAACTTCGGTGTGGACTTCAATTTTTTTTTAAAAAGTCACTTGTGGGGTGTGGGCATTGCTTGCTGGCCAGTATATATTGCCCTTGCTGCCTTTGAGAAGCTGGTAATGAGCGGTCTTCTTGAACTGCTGCTCAGTAGCAAACCATGTTTTGTAAGTTGACCCACAAAGTCCTTAGAAAGGAAACTCAAGGATTTTTTGCCAGCAGTGAAGGAACAGCAACCTACTTCCAAGTCAGAATGGTGAATAATTTTGGAGAGGAACTTGAAGGTGACGGTGTTCCCATGTATTTGCTGCCCTTGTTCTTCTATATGGAAGTGGTTATGAGATTGGAAGATGCTGTGTAAGGATGTTAATTTCTGCAGTGCATCTTATTGATACCAATCACTGCTGCTATTGAGCATTTGTGGTGGAGGGAGTGGATGCTTGTTGATGTAATGACAATCGAGCGGGATGCATTATCCTGCATAGTGTCAAGTTTCCGGAATGTTGTTGGAGCTGCACCCATCCAGGCAAGTGAGGAGTATTTCATCATACTTGTCTTTTGCCTTGTAGATGGAAGATAGATTTTTGTGAGTCAGAATGGGAGTTATTTGCTATAGTACTCCGAGTCTCTGACCTGCTCTTGCAGTCACTGTTCATGTAGCAAGTCCATTTGAGTTTATGGTCAGTAATAACCTGAAGGATGACAACTGTGGGGGATTCAGTGACTGCGACAGCATTGAATGTCAAGATGGTCTCTTTTTGGAGATCATCACAGCCTCGCATTGGTGAAGCACTGTTACTTGCCACTTGTCAGTCCAAGCCTTGATATTGTCCAGATCTTGTTGCATTTGAACATGGACTGCTTCAATATCTGAGAAGTCACAAATGGTGCTGAACTCTGTATAATCATTAGCAAATATCCCTGCTTCTGACCTTATGATAGAGGGAAGGTTATTGATGAAGCAGCTGAAGATGTTGGGCCTAACAGATACCCCAATGGGCTGTCCTGGAGCTGAAATCACTGACCTTCAACAACCACAGCTATCATCCTCAATGACAGCTATGATTCCAACTAGAGAGCCTGCCTCAATTCCCATTGGTTTAATTATTGCAAAGGATCCTAGATGTCACACTTGGTCGAATGCACCCTTGATGTCAAAGGGTGTCACTCTCACCTCATCTCTGGAATTCAGTTCTTTTGTCCATGTTCAACCCAAGCTGTAATGAGGTCAGAAGCTGAGTGGGCGGAAACCAATTGGGTGTCACTAAGCAGGTTACTGCTGAGCTGGGGCTGCTCAATAGCACATGGATGACACCTTCGATCACTTTACTGATTGAATGGAGACTGATCGGTTAGTAATTGGTTGGGTTGGTTTGGTCCTTTTTTGAAAAAAAAAGCTATAAAACATGAGGACATACCTGGGTAATTTTCCACATTGTCAAGTGGATGCCAGTGTTGTAACTGTACTGCAACATCTTGGGCAGGGGAGTGGCAAGTTCTGGAGCACAAATTTTCAGTACTATTGCTGAAATGCCATCAGGGCCCATAATCTTTTCACTATCCAATGCCACAAACATTCATTGATACCACGTAATGTGAATCAAATTGGCTGAAGATTGGTTTCTGTCATGCTGGGTACCACTGACGGCAGCCAAGCTGGACCATTCACTCAGCATGTTTGCTCAAGATTGCAGCGAATGCTTCAGTGTGATCTTTTGCACTGATGTTTTGGGCTCTTCGGTCATTGAGGATGGGGATGGAGCTTCCTGTTCCAGCAAATTGTTTAATTGCTCATCAGCATTCACATTGCAGGGCTACAGAGTTGCGATCTGATCTGTTGGTTGAGAGACAGAGATAAGCAGTCCACCACTTGCTGCTTATGCTGTCTGGCGTGCAAGTAGTCCTGTTTGGTGGCTACACCAGGTTGACACCTCAATTTTAGGTTTGCCTAGTGCTGCTCTTGGCTTGCTTCCCTGCATTCTCCATTAAACCCAGGATTGATCCCCTAGCTTCATGGTAATGATCGACTAGGGGATAGGCCAAGTCAGGAGGTTGCAGATTGAGTAGTACAATTCTGCTGTTGTTGACGGCGCACAGCACCTTATGGATACCTAGTCCTGAGTTGCTAGAGCTGTTCAAAGTCAGTCCCATTTACCATGGTGGTAGTGACACAGATGGAGGGTATGAAGGTGGAATGCAGTCTCCACGAGGACTGAGGGAATAGCAAACAAATTGTCAGCAAATCTGGAAGCCAGATCTGGAAGCATGGAAGATGACATTTTGAAGTATTTTATAAAAGACCTGCAATTATACACTACACAAATAGACCTGAGAGGCAAGTTCAAACAGGACCTTGGTTTAATATCTTATTTGAAAGACAACACGCTGAAAATGCTACCCTCACTCAGCAATGCATTGAAACATCAGCTTAGTGTATATGCTTAAATCCTGGAGTGGACTTGAATTAGAGCTGAGGGGACCATTGAACCATGAATGTCCAAAGACAGTCATTACTCATTTTAAATTGCATTACACAAAGCTAAAAATATATGTAAACAAGCACTTGAAAGTTGTACTTTCAAGAGATTTCTAATTCTCCTTATTTTAACTGGGTAAAATTGATACTTTTCATGAATATTTAATTTTATATTTTTGTTCCAGCTGCTTCCTGTAATTTATTTTTTAAAATCTCCAATATAGTTTCATTAGATTGATTACGGTCATTCCTGCCATACTGGGCCAATTCCCAATCAAATAAATGAGTAGACCTTTTTGATCTCCCTTATTAGTACATATTATAAACTCTTAGCAAAACAAATTGCCTTATTTGACATTCATACACACTTCTTCATGTAGTTGTGGGTATATTGCTGGTCATGAAACAGAACCCCTGATCTGATCCTTGCTTTTCACCCTTTCCAGTCTAGTTGATTAATACTTGATATAGTAGAATGTTTTTTTGGCAGCTTTGGTCATAATTTTCATTACCAAATTTGCTGATTTTCACTTGTATATTTGTTATCCTTATATTTCATCATCTTGTAATCCCAACAGTATTTGATTTGGAAATTTTCTTTGGTGTTCTTAAGTGCATCCAACTCTTCTCCCCACAGTCTTTTAAATAACTTCATCTCATACCACTAATATTGAATGAATCTGGGTAGTCTTGGTGCAATCGTATACACTTTGAACATGTAAAAATCTTCGCGCACCTCAAAAAATTTCAAAAGCTTAACTCTTGATTCTACACGGCTCAGAGGTTATTTGAATCAAATGTTTGAAAGTAATTTAAATTGTAGTTATTAATGTGAGAAACCTTGATCCATTTCTGAATTAACATTGCCTTGTAGTCGTTGAAGTAACAGGTACCACCAGAATTGACTCCTGGTTAGTGTTCAAACACGAGCATATTGCAGCATAAACAACGTAAAGAATCACAAACATTCTGGGACAAGTCTGTAACTATAAGGTAGCCACTGTCTTTAAAGCACATCTATAGAACCATGCATCCACAAAACACTGGTCATGATTGAAACACAGAAACAAGGGGGTTAGTCCAATTGCAAAAGCTTGGGGCAGTGGTAGAGTGCACTTTATTATAACCAAATTGCCTGATGCACAGGAAAACATGATCACATGAATCTAGTGTAAGTCAGCTGACCACCACTGAATTAAAGCCTTAGGTTCACCCAGCTGCTGCTGCAGAAATACCGAGCTTCATACTTTGATCATTTTCTGGTTAATCTTCAGGAAAAGTTGTAACTTATTATGTCAGCCAACGACCTGGAGGTGGAACAGGACCTCAAGGATACTTACAAATAAACAGTAAGTGTTCAAACAATTCCAATCACTTTGATTGTGAAGCTTCTAGTGTGAGATTAATGGAGGAAGTTACCTAACCTCTTTATTCTGGTTGGGAACTGTAGGACAAAGGGATTAAATGCTGTTTATCTTTTAGCCTTCAGACTGATGTGGAGGCGATTTTCTTCCCCCCCACCTCCCATAACCTTTAATACCACCAATACAAAGCACATAATGCTCCACTGGCTCAGCTCAATAATGGCACAGATTCAGAGAGATTTTACGAAACTCTAGTTAGCATGAAACATGAATGCAATTTCACATCATTTGGTCTATATCCTTGTAAAATTTGCAACAACAATCTTCCTTGTGGCTCATCAAATTTCTAAGTTGTCCTGCAAACTTGTATAATTCCACCTCTTCCGGCCCCAGCCCATGCACCCCTCAAAGTCCTGGTCATCAGTTTTGTGAAACAGGAGTCACACTGGGCTTTAAAAATTAACTTTCATTCTTTCCAAACAATATCAGAGTTTCTTCATATCTTTAACTTGTAATGCTGACCCTGAGGGATACTATTCTGAATATATCATGTTTGATGACTGTCATCGCGACATTCAGCTTTTTACTACTTGGACAATCTTGTAGCCACACTGCCACAGCCCATCTAATTCTATAGATTTCAGTTTTGCCAACAGAATTTTGACAAAACACCACATCTCAGAGTCCACTTACACAGTCCATTTCAATCTTTACCATTATTTCAATGACGAACACAACCAAGTTTCTCAGACGCAATTCTCCTCAAACAAAATAAGGATGCAGTTCAATTTAATCACCTAACATGGTAATGAGTGACATTAATATCACAGTCTTATTGACTTCAGAAGCACCGGCTGTAGAATTCTAGTTTCCTCCAATCTGAAGCAAGCTTTATCATTTACTCTAGTTACCCTGCCAATGAAGAAAACATATCAACCTGGTCAAATTGAATTGCTGTAATATTTTATGCCTGTAAAACACTCATTAAAAACAACCAAACTGGTGTCTTTTGGAAAGAAAGAGAAATAATTTTTAAAACCAATTAAGTTACAAAATAGCGAATGTACTCAGAACACCTATCTGAAATGCAGTAAAACAAAGTAGCTTAATAACAGACAACTGAGGTTTTGCAAGAAACATCCAAAACAGGGCAGTTTGTGATTCTACCTTTAAAAATAAATACTTTTACAACAGAGCTCACCAAAATGAGGGAAATCCATGTCTTGATCAGAACCAGTAGACATGAAAGGAGATTAAAAATCATTGAAGAATGATTTAAAATTCAAAAACAAAACAAACCAGGCATATTTTCTGAAGACTGTTGGAAAAAGGATATGTAGTGTGCCCTTTCACGAATTCCATCAGTGTAGAAGATTGATAGGAAACAAAGTTATGAGATCCAGGCTCTCAATTTTACTGCAACTCATTTTGACATACTTTAAGAACGAACTTATAAAAAGTGTGTTCAAGGTACAAATTGTACCAGATTCAGGGGAATCTTCTCTGAAAGACAGTAAAATCCAAAAAGATATATTTTTCCTTCATTTGTTGCTACTCTTTCGGAAGTTGTGAATTTCTTGTCAAGTAATCTCATGGTTACCAGTAACCCTGATACCTCAGTCAGAAAGCAAGCATGACTCAATAGTGTATGCTATTAGGTATATCTAGAAAGATGCAGTATAATTTAAAAAGTGTCTAAAATATTGCCTGCAAATCAAATCACAAAGCCAAGCCAACTTGTATTTACTTTAATTTCTTAACCATCTGTTTGCTCTTTACAAATGAAGACAAAAATAGAATGGAAATTCTGCATACTTTCAGATATATTAGTTTCATTCTCCAAAAATTCCTTTCATAACCAATGTAATTCCCTGTTCAATAACACCAAACATTTTCACCTATGACCAAGTCATCTTCCTTCATTGCTGACTCATTGGTGTAAAATCCAACAGGAGAATGCCACTACCTGTTTGGCTCAGAATCCAAACAGAAATACACACAATGAGTTGTAAGAAGATTTGTAGCTTGGGTTGAAGCTATAGATTCAAGTTTACTTGCTGAGCTAGGAGGTTTGTTTTCAGACATTTTGTCACCATACTCTGTAACATCATTAGAGTATTTCCAGTGAAGCACTGGTGTTACGACCCACTTTCTATTTGTGTTTAGGTTTCCTTGGTTTGATGTCATCATTTCCTGTGATGTCATTTTCCTGTTCTTTTTCTCAAAGGGTGGTAAATGGGATCCAAGTCTATGTTTGTTCATAGAGTTCCAGTTAGAATGCCATGCTTCTCGGAATTCTCATGTGTCTCTCTTTGACTTGTCCTCGGATGGATGTGTTGTCCCAGTCGAAGTAGTGTTTTCTTCATCTGTATGCAAAGATACTAGTGAGAGTGGGTCATGTCTTTTTGTGGCTAGTTGACGATCATGTATCCCGGTGGCTAGTTTTATGACTGTCTGTCCAACGTAGTGTTCATTACAGTTTTTTTGCAAGGTATTTCATAAATGATGTTTATTTTGCTTGTTGTCTGTATGGGGTCTTTTAAGTTCATTAGCTGCTGTTTAGTCTGTTGTGGGTTTGTGGGCTACCATGATGCCAAAAGGTCTGAGTAGTCTGGCAGTCATTTTAGATAAACACAAGCTCAGTCTTAAACATTGCATGTAGGTCGTGAAGTTGCCTCACATGCATCCACAAACAAAAATTAATATCCCTGATCTTCTCCAACTCAATCTTGATTCAATATTCAGCTGGGTGCAACATATATCAAATGAAGAGAAGGGCCTCCACTAGACTTTTGCCACCTAACTTTAAACTTGTTGAAGTTAAGCCACAACATGCGTGACTATCTTGGCCGGGATAAGCAAATCCAATGCAAACAGAATCCGAATTCCTGTAATACCAGTTGAATTAATTTAAAGAGTACTCGGGACACATTCTGCTTCAGGCATTCTTTGTTGTGTTTGAAGGAGGAGCTAGTTTCTTTCCTGTGATCTAATATGTACCAATTTTAAAACATGATTAATATAAAGAGAGAAACTATTTTGATCATTTATTTCCCAAAATATCAGCCCAGTTCAACATCACCCTTAAGAACGTCTGCAGCAGCTTCCCCTCCACTCTATAGCTCATCATTTTTGACCAGAAATCCATGTAGTTTCATATACACAGACATTTACAGTACAGAAGGAAGCCATTCAGTCCACTATGTCTTTGCCAATCAATGCAGACCTGACTCTAGTAATTAATTTTTCTAGCATTTGACCCATAGTCCTGGAGGCTGTTGCTACACAAGTGAAAATCAAAATACCGCTTAAGTGGTGAGTGTTTCTGATGCAATCATCCTTTCAAGCAGTGAGATTGAGACACTCACCCTCTGAGTGAACAAAGTTCTCCTTGACAGTCTTTTACCTCAGCGCTTCAATCCATGCTCCCTGGTTATTGACCCCACTACAAATGGAAAAGGCACTTTTCCCATCCACTGATGCCCCTCATCTTACCAATCTCTTATCAGGTCTTCTCAAACTTGGTTTCTCAAAAAGATAACCCCAGCCAAACCAATATTTCCTCATGGTTCATTCCCTTCAATCTAGACAGCATCCCAGTAAATTTCTTCACACACTCTTGTTTAAGAATGAGCATGGACCAGCAGTCAAAATAAACAGGCCCCATCAATCCCTCACTGTTTTTGAAAAGTAAAACTTCTTTAACCTTTCCTTTAAAAGACGAAACATTCCCTAAAAAAGGTTCAATTTTAAAAATATTGGCCACTTAAAGCAGCACATCTTTCGTGTATTGTGGTGACTCGACCACACATTGTACTCCAGTTTTGGATTTATTGAAGTTTTATCCAGTTCTAACAAAACTTCCTTGCTCTTGTATTCTTTTTTGTTCATTCATGGGATGTGGGTGTCAGTCACCAGGCCAGCATTTTTTTTGCCTGGCCCTATCTGCCCTCTGGGCAATTAAGAGTCAACCACATTGCTGTGGGTCTGGAGTCACATACAGGCCAGATCAGGTAAGGTTCTATGCTATTCATATCTTTCAGAACAAGTTACTTCAAAATACATTTAGAAAATAATCATACAGGCTTTGAATCATTTTCAGAATGTCAGATTACACCACTAAGACTTGCAAGTTAAATTTGTGCCTTTTAAACAGTTAATGCAGTCCTCTCAATAGCTGCAGGTCAAATAGCTGAGATACAAATAGTTCTTACTTTTTGCACACATTGTTACAACAGTCATAAATAAAACCTTGGTAATCAGTGTATCCTTCACAAGATAGAGATAAAACAAACCTTGCCAAATTCATTTTAATAATGGTCAACACCCTGTTTGACTCATGAACCTCTGACATGTGTCTTGCACTACCATTTGGGATGATGATCACCAGGTTACAGGTTTGAGCTAATAACAGGACTCATCTTTTCAATGAAAAAGCCAAACAAATGCCAAAGGTATTACAGTTCATATCCAGTAACTAGTTCTTTTAAATCTTCATTTCCAAACAAAACTGCACGTGTGATGAAGATTAGCTTTGAAAGGATAATATTCGATTAAAATAAATACTCACCATAATAACCATTATTTCTGAACTGATTTAGAAGGTGCGCACACAGCCTGTCCACAGAAACCGACCTAACTTGTTAGCATACTTTGCAGAAAAAACACTAACCAGGAGCAAGCACACACAGACTTAAAACAGGAAAAAGAAACATAATAGGGAAATCCAGTAGTGGAGAAAGAGCGAATGAGAAAGAGAATTCTGAACCAACTTAACTTGCAGTGCAGAAGCTTTTGGAAATGAACATCTGTGCAGCAATCTGCAGCAAACAAACAGGGCAGAAATACTTCCTTGCTCGGTTGTAAAGCCAAGCAGGCAGATACAGATAGGCTAGTGAAAAAAAAGGTTGCAGCCTGAACATTGCTTTTAAAGGTGTATGTCACAGATCACTTTTGATAAAGCCCGTACCTTCCATTACTATAAAAAGCAGCCTTGATCTGTTTAAAAGCCTTGCTTTCAGTGAGAAAAAGAACGACAGCCCAGATGGAGAAGTCTCCAGATGAAGTGAGTGCAGTGCCCTGTAAGCTGATCTAGCTGATCTCATCACATAGAGCTACTAATCCACTGATCTGGGAATGAAGAACAGATGGTGACGCCCCTTTCTCCAAACACCACACACAGGCTTGCCGCCCCAGGTCTGCAGACAGACTTAAAAGTAAATTGGTGACAGAACATTTTTCTTTATGTCATGCACACCCTGGAAACCAATATGCTCACAGAAGTCTACATGTGCACCACACTGATCACCATTTGGTCTCCATTTTAGTATTCTTAAAGCTGGACAAAGATCTTGCAACACTGAAGCCCCACTGCAGGAAGCCATCTGGGGCTGTCTGCGACACACCAGATTGGCAAGGATATGAATTGCCACCTTGAGGTCACATTGATGTGCAGTACAAAAGCTGCCCATTGTTTCTACTTTGAGAGGCGTCACAGGAATCTAATTACAGAAGTGCACATTAGGGGAGGTTCCTTCAGCCAGCAGACGTCAGGACAGATGGCAAACAATAAAATGAGAGCAGAATGTGAACGATGTATTCCAAGTAGCAATAGATTATATTCGGAAACAAAAACATTCCCAATTAATTTGATAAACATATGTTTAAGAATGAACATGGGCCAGCAGTCAAAATAAAATGCTCTATCAATCCCTCACTGCTTTCAAAGATTAAAACTTGTATTACCTCTCTTTTAAAAAAGAGGAAACATCCCCTAAAAAGTTCAACTTTAAAAAGATTGGCCGCTGAAAGCAGAAGCACATGCTTTTACCTTTACAATGTCTTGAAAGAAAATTGTTTTACAACAACTTGAAGACAAATACCCTGTATTTGTGATGACAAAGAGGAAAACAAAAACAAGCATTGCTTACCTTGAAAATTTTTAATAACTGAAGTCAAAAAATCCTTAGTATATATTGTGCAAATTACACATTAAATTTTTAAAGGTTACTCCACCAGGAGTTAATGTTCCTATACTTATTTCAAATAATGCGTTGCAATGCAACACTCAGCACAGTAAATATATAACATTTCAGTTATTAACATTAATTGTGTTTCTTAGGCAATGCATTTTTGATGGTCTACTTATCACATTAAATTTGGGAAGAACAAGAAGGGGGGACAATGAGGCTGGGACAGATAGGTTATACAGCACATATGGTGCATCACAAATCAGTTAGATTGCCTGTCATGTGCAACTAATCTTTGGATTGATGCCAAAGCACCTGCAAGGATAAGCCGAGGTCATCATTTTAAGAGTGAAAGGTTGGATATAAAAATCCATAGCAAATGGTAGATCACCAGGTGCAGGGCAGACCATTGCACTAAATGTGCATAACACCTGAATAGCTAGCTAATTAGTTGCTCTACAAATCATCTATCCTGATGGTTGGATTCACAAAGTTTTTAAAATTCTTAAGCCACAAATTTTGAAAATAAAAGCATGTCAGCCAAACACTGCAACTGTAAAATAAACACTGAATGTGTCACAAAACCACTTACGATTCATGATTACTATGACTGGACGGAAGGAAATCAAGCAATGGGAAGTTATCATAATTCACATTTACTACAGACCAGTGTCTTTGCACAATCCATAATTTGCACTTCCTATAACAAAAGTGGAATCTCAAACTATTCACTGCAACAAATTACTGAGTTTACTGAAATATTCTATCAGTTTTAATTTAATTAAGCACATTTTAAAACTCCCTTTCTTTAGGCTGCACTAAAATATAAAAAAATTTAATTGTACACATTTGTTGCTACCTAACAGCTTAATTCACAGTGCACTGAACTAGAATTGAGACAAATACACTAGTAAATATGGATCTTCGTCTTTTGCTATGGTGGTCACGAGTTAATGACTGCAATTAAAATATGCAGTTACCTTTCATTGATGTTGCAGCTAGGAGTTCTAGTTACAGAATAAAGGAGCGAGAGAGCATCATAAAACACAATTAAAACTGGCAAGGAGAAGGGGCAGTCAGTCAGGACTTATCCTCCCTGGACTTTGTTAGTTCAAGTAGCAACCCTCAAAGCACTGGATACTGCAAAGGCTATTGCCCTAAAAGCATTCTGGTGACAGTACTGAAGATGAGTGCTCCAGAACTTGCCACTCCCCATCCAAGCTCTTCCAGCACACAGTTACAACAATGGCGTTTACTTGACAAGATAGAAATTTGCCCAGGTATGTCCTGTACAGAAAAAGCAGGACAAATCCAACCCAGCCAATTACTGCCCCATCAGTCTACTCTTGATCATCAATCTTTACTTTGAATATATTAAGCAGCTCAACATCTAGAGTCAAGAATCCCAAAGAATCAATCCCCAGAGCGTAGAAATTTCTCATCTCGGTCCAAAATGGCCATCCCTTGTCCTGAGATCATAATACCCTCATTCTAATCTTGCAGAAGGGAAAACAAAGTCTCTTTCCAACTATTCTATTAAACCAACTAGGCAAGTCATGTGATATGACATTTGCTGGCCTGCAGAAAGCTTGTGTTACAAACAGATTTTTTTGAACATTAGGAAATCATGGAATATGGAAAAAAAGAGTGGGAAAATACACAGAATGGTTGAAGCTAAGCAGTGGTCTTAATAAAGGGAAAAGCTGGTTTGAAGTACCATATAGCCCAGTTCTATTCCTACCTTTACATGAAAAGCTTGCATGCACTACTTGGCAACGTTGCTAGAAGTGCCCATGTTTTCTACTGTTCAGATCAACTAACCGAGCCGTTTTCCATCAGATAGGCAGCAAGGAGTTTCTGGGACAGCCCAGGCTATACTACAATGATCATAAAGACTGGCTGGCTGACATCCAAATTAAAAGTAGGCTTCAAATGCCACACCAGAAAGTGTACACAAGACAGCAGTATTTAACTGTGCTTTTATTCATACATGCACAGCTGTTTGCTTTTCATTGTACAATTATTAAATAGAAAGGGGGAACCACCTCTTTTGCAAGGAAAACAAAAGGAAGAAAAACAATTCATAATATTCATGACTCACATTAGATAGCTTGAATTATTGAGCATCAGATAATATTTTTGTTTACACAGCATTCCACAGATCATGACAGCCTCTTTCAATTCACAATTACTGATTTTTAATCTTATTATGCAAAGTTAACACCATTTAAACAGACTTTACTTTTCTGTAATACAAATACACCAGGATATGTTTTGAACATTTCACATTGTAGGTGCGACTACACTGAACTCTTAAATCTCAAGATGAAGAAGACCATCTTCTCCCCAGGTCACAAGTCACAGACTATTTCTGATCATGAAACACTACAATCACATTTTATGCAAAGACTATTCTTTTTTTTCCCCATTTACATGATAATAAATTTTCAATACACCATAAATTGAAAGAAGCCCCACAAGTAAAGAACTTAGTGCAGCAATGATCCACTCTGGTTAGTGATCCTAATTGTGAACTCACTAATCATGTTAGTATAAGTTTTATTGTCTTCAGATAACCAGGATCTGAAATAGCTCTCGTTGTCAAAAGAAAAGCTTCAACATGGGGATTGTAAAACGAACAAAACACTTGTCTGACATCATTTCACAACGTATCATACAACAATCTGAACATCAGCAAACAGTTGAAGACAATGCAAGCATGGTTAGGGCAGGAAAATCTAGCTGCTTTGTTAAATTATTCGTTAAAAAAAAGAGATAAACTAAATGTTATGAGAATGCACATCTGGGGTGGCACAATTCATTGCTGCCTGCAGTCATGTATCAAGTAGCAATCAATCGACCAGCTACATGGAAAGCAGCAAGAAATACACCGAAAGAAGCTGCAGTAGCTTTAGTCTGAAGTGGGATTGTTTCTACCTTATGGGAAGCAGACAACATAATATTGTTATAATAGGAATTCATTTTGTGGAGTCAAAGTTAGGGAGAATGGAGCAGCTGCTTATTGCTGTATCTGAACAAGAGATTGATCAGTCTACACTAGATGGCAAAAGTGGAAAACCTATCCCATTTTCCAGCATGAACATTGGTCAGCTTTATGAACATATTGTACAGAAGAATCATTAATTTAACTAAGTGACTGAAATTTTAATGGAGGTGCCATAAGTAACAGACCTTTCAGAGCTATGTTTTCTACTAAAAACATGTCCACATCCTCTCCTCACATTACTGATGGTTCATCGAATCCCTACAGTGTGGAAACAGGCCATTTGGCCCAACAAGGACACACCAACACTCTGAAGAATAAACCACCAAAACTTATTCCCTTATCCTATTACTCGACCTTTCCCTGACTAATGTACCTAACCTACACATCCCTGAACACTGGGCAATTTAGCATGGCCAATTCACCTAACCTGCACATCTTTGGACTGCAGGAAGAAACTGGAGCACCCAGAGGAAATACACACAGACACGGGGACAATTTGCATACTCCACACAGACAGTCGTCCAAGGCTAGAATTGAACCCAGGTCCCTGGTGCTGTGAGGTAGCAATGCTAACTACCAAGCCACCAACAGTTGTTGGGGTTTGGTTCCTGTAGAGATGTGAGGAATCATTCACATATAAATGCTAGTGGACTATAGATAAGTCAGAGCATAACAATTGAACCTAATATTTTTCCCCATACTCTCACAGATCTCAGAGAGATTATGATGATCATATGTGAGATGGCAGATTGAATTTCCTGTACTCTAATCAAATGGTGCAGATGACTACAGCAAGCCAACAACCCACTCAATTGAAAATCAGGTTCCATAATCAACATTAAGATCTTCATTGTCTGCATGTTTCAGCTACTTCATAGGATTGTAATTTGCCATTTTCAGACATCCAGCACCACCACTTCTGTAGTATGGGCTGACTAGGGATAGTCAACATGGCTTTGTGCAAGTAGTAACAAAGAAGATTGAGAATGGCAGAGCTGTGGATGTGATCTATTTGGACTTCAGTAAGGCATTTGACAAGGTTCCTCATGGTAGACTGGTTAACAAGATCAGATTTCATAAGATATGGGGAGAACTAGCCATTTGCATACAGAACTGGCTCAAAGGTAGAAGACAGGGGGCGATAGTGGAGGGCTGTTTTTCAGACTGGAGGCCTGTGACCAGTGGTGTACCACAAGGATTGGTGCTGGCTCTGCTGCTTTTTGTCCTTTAGATAAATGATTTGCACGCGAACATAGGAGGTATAGTTAGTAAGTTTGTAGATGACACTAAAATTGGAGGTGTAGCGGATAGCAAAGAAGATTATCTCAGTACAATGGGATTTTTATCAGATAGGCCAAGGGCTGAGGAGTGGCAGATGGAGTTTAATTTAGATAAATATGAAGTGCTGTACTTGGAAAGGCAAACCAGAGCTGGATTTAGCCACTTAAGGCCCCGGGGAATATTGCTGAACAAAGAGACCTTGGAGTGCAGGTTCATAGTTAGTTGAAAGTAGAGTTGCAAGTAGACAAGATAGTGAAGACAGCATTTAGCATGCTTTCCTTTATTGGTCAGAGCATTGAGTACAGGTCATGTTGCAGCTATACATGACATTGGTTAGTCCACTGTTGGAATATTGCATGCAATTCTGGTCTCCTTCCTATCGGAAGGATGTTGAGAGACTTTAAAGGTATCAGAAAAAATTGACAAGGATGTTGCCAGGGTTGGAGGATTTGAGTTATAGAGGAGGGCTGAATACGCTAGGGCTGTTTTCCCTAGAGCAACAGAGATTGAGAGGTGACCTTATAGAGGTTTATAAAAACATGAGGGGCATGGATGGGATAAATAGAATGGGTTTTTTTTTCCTGGGGGGTAGGGGAGTCCAGAATTAGAGGGCATAGGTTTAGGGTGAGAGGGGAAAGATTTACAAGGGACCTAAAGGGCAACTTTTTCACACAGAGTGGTGTGTGTATGGAACGAGTTGCCAGAGTAAGTGGTGGAGGTTGATACAATTACAACATTTAAAAGGCATCTTGATTGGTATATGAATAGGAAGGGTTTGGAAAGATATGGGCCAAGTAGGACTAGATTAATTTGGGATATCTGATCGGCATAGACGAATTGGACTGAAGGGTCTGTTTCCGCGCTTATATTCATAGAGTCATGGAGATGTACAGCATGGAAACAGACCCTTTGGTCCAACCTGTCCATGCTGACTAGATATCCCAACCCACCTGCCAGCACCTGGGCCATATCCCTCCAAACCCTTCCTATGCGGTCTCCACCACTTCCTGTGGCAGCTCATTCCATACATGTACCACCCTCTGCGTGAAAAAGTTGCCCCTTAGGTCTCTTTTATATCTTTCCCCTCTCACCCTAAACCTATGCCCTATGACTTGAAACAATGGAAATATGATACTGGAAGCACTAAAATCAGTCAGTACGTGAGGAAAGAGTAGAAAACATTATTTCAGAGATTGCCTCTTCGTCTGCTGTGCAATAGAACTTTGCAAAAATGAAACAAAATTAACAATAACCATATGAATAATAAAATCCAGTGGTTCATGCCAATTGTGTCCAATTTTATTAAACATTTTAGATATCCATGATTTAGTAACATGATCTCATCTTTCCAGTATCAAAATCTTTTTTCCTACAGTGATTTTAAAATGGGTTGCCATAATACATTCATATTGTGACAACTGTCCAAGTGTGCTGTAAAAGTTTGTACAAAGGAAACATAAATAAATGTAAAACAAATATTGGTTCATCTTAAACAATATTCTATCCAACCAAAATTACAACTTAAAAACTTTTGATTCTGAAATAGGAATATTCTCAATGTATGTGGTCAAAGTGCAAAATAGACAACATGACAAAGGTGGTATACTGTGGAATTGTTTACCTCAATGCAGTGTTTCTGAAAAATGTTGGAAATCACTATCATGTGACATTGGATGGTGCACTGGTATTACTGAATTGGCTAAGAGAAACTGCTCGCATACTGTGGGATGAGAACAAAGCACATGCAAGTTTGTTCCAGGCCTTCCAGAAAAAAAAACACACCTTAAGGTACCTTAGGGAACTGCCATCAAATGGCGCAAACAACTTGTTGGTAAATGCAAAACATGACATTTAAACGCATCACAAGGGAAACACAGCCATTTTCCGGAAAATGCAGACACAATGGCGACTCTACGAAGGATCCATTTACAAGAAACTTGACAAAAGGTCAATGCAAAAATCTATATTAATGTTCTAAAGCACTAATTTAGCTATATATCAGTTACTTTAATAACCTGGAATGAACTGTGAGTACATTGTAGTCAAATTTGCTGACAATACAAAGATAAATGGGAAAGCAAGTTGCAAGGAGGCCACAAATAGTTTGCAAACTGATATGCATTGGTTAAGTGAGTATTGACAGACTGAATATATTGTGGGAAAATGAAATTGCCAATTTGTTTTGGAAGAATGGAAAAACAAAATATATAATTTAAACTATGAGTGAGACTTCAAACTGCTGTGGTAGAGAATTATGAGCACCTCTTAGATAATTAAGCAGTCCATGTCCAAATGTAGTAAGACCTAGACAATAGCTGGGTTTAGACTGACCAGTGGTAAGTAATATAAATGAACCACAAGTGCCAAGCAATATCTGTCTTAGTGGAGGCGGTCAATCTAACCACTACCCCTTAACACTCAACAGCCTTACCATCACAGAATCCCTCAATATCAACATTGTGGGGCTACCACTGATCAGAAATTGAACTGGACCATATAATTATGGCTATATGAGCAAGACAAAGGCTTGGAATCCTGCAGTGAATAACACACCTACCAACCCCCCCTCATAGCCAGTCCACCATTTACAAGTCACAAATAACAAGTGCAATGGAATATTTCCCAATTGCTTAGATAAGTGCAAATCCAACAACACACAGGAGCCTGGACAAAGCAGCCCCCTATTTGGCACTTTATGCTTAAACATTCCATCCCTCCACCATTGATGTTCAGTTGCAGCCATGCGCACTACTATCTATAAGACGTAATGCTAAAATTCATCATGCACATGGTACTACCTTCGGTAACGACATGGACAGCGGAAAGGTGGGACACATCACACTTGTAAATTCCACTCCAAGACACCCATCATCCCAACTTCGAAATATGTCAACATCCTTCAGAGTCACTGGGTCAAGACCCCAGAATACACTCCCTGTCTGTTTGTGAACATATATTGAACGGACTGCTGTGATTTAAGGTGGCAGCTCATTACCACCTTCTCAAGGGTAATTGGTGTGGGCAGTAAATGCCGATCCAGCCAAAATCACCTACATAGTGTATTAGTATTAAAATAATCCTGCTGTACTGCAGCCTTCTTCATTTTAAGAAAGATTCCACTCCTCTACTTTTCCTGCCAAAGTGCATAATGTCAGATTTTCTGACATTATATCCCATCTCCCAAGAGTTTGCCCACGCACTTGGTCTATATCCCTCTATAGAAAGCCTGTGTGTCATTTCACCACCTGCCTTCCCAGCTATTTGCAAAATTAACAAACTTAGCAACTGACTTCCCTCAAATTTACTGAATCAAATTGAAATATTTGCAGGCTCAGCATTCATCTGTGACACTCCATTAGCTGCAGGTAGCCATCCTGATAAATGCTCCTCTTACCCAACTCAGTCTTATATTTGTTAGCTGATTCTCTATTCATGCCAGTATCATCCAAAACACCAATAGCTCTTATGCTAAGTAGTGTTGTGTGGTATCATGTTAAAAATGTTTGAAATCCAAGTATATTACATTGACTGAGTCTCCTTATCTACTCTGCCTGTTACCTCAAAAAATTCTAAAATTTGTCAGGCATGATTTCCCCTTCATGAAGCAATGTTAACTCTGCTTGATTATATTGTGTAATTCTAAATGCACTGCTATTGCATCTTTTATTCTAAACTTGTCCCAACGACTGTCCTATTCTTTTTTTGTTTCCTTCCTTTAATAAATAAGTACATTACATTGTAAAACTGTCAATTGTCTGGGACTTGTCAATAATTCTTGGATTCTTGATAAGTTACTACCACAGTCACTACATCCTTTAATATCCTAGGAGGCAACCAACTATGTCCCAGGGAGTTATCATTCTTTATTCTCATTTGTTTCCCCTAGTACTTTTGCTCAAACAATAGTCATTTATTCCCTCACCCCATTTGCTCCTGGACTGTTTTTGGAATGTTATTAGTTTCTTATACAATGAAGACTGATAAGTATTTATTCATACCTTGGCCATTCCCTAGTTATCCTTTACTTTCTGTGCCTTATTCACTACGGTTATAAATTTAAGACGGAGATAAAGGAGGAATTTCTTCTCTCAGGAGTGCTAAGTGTCTTTGAAACTCCTTCCCAGAGAGAGCAGTGGAGTCAGAGTCCTTCTGTATGCTTAAGGTTGAGAAAGACAGATTCTTGATCAGAGGAATGAAGAGGTGTAGGGAAAAAGCAGATCAGCCATGATCCTATTCAATGGCAACACAGGGTTGAGGTGCCAAATGCCTACTCCCATTCCTGTTTAGGCCTCAAACCATGAGACCATATGTTCACTTTGGCCTCATTCTTCCTTTTTCAATGGTTAAAGAAGTTCTCAATGCTTGTTTCACTGTTACTTGCTAGTTCATTCAAAGTTTATTTTCTCAATTTAAAAAAATTCTTTGATAACTTTAGAACTTTCCAAATCCTCTGGTTTATCACTAATCTTTGATAAATTGAAAAGAAATAATTTGTTAATATATCATTAACTTCTTTGCCTAATCCAGATTTGTGTGTCACTTTCTTAGAAACCTTCGTCCTTACCAGGATATAGTTTGCTGAGTCATGAGCTATTTTCTTAAACATCTTCCATTTCACTTCAGCTCTATTTTTTTTTCTCTGACACAAGTATTTCCCCATATTTAATTTGATCTCCGTTAAAAAAAAACTGATTTTGCTATTCTCTGGTGTCTGTGAAAATTCTTAAAACGTGATTGGCTGGTTGGACAGCTTAATGACATTCATCCAGCTCCATGTTGAAGATAACCAGTAAAGAATGCTATAAACAGTTACTGGATCACTCCACAGAGAGCGAGTGAAATTCCCATCAGAGACTTCTCAGCAAGATTCAGTGGTCCATAGCAAATGCCCTGGTTTCATCGAGCCAGGTGTATGCACTATATTACATATTAGGAGATTCATTAGTAAACCAGAGTGATTAACCTCATGGACTACCCTTTTTGTGCAATTAAAGTAAACTAATTATTGCCATGGAATTGAAAGTGGATCAACTGTCATGAAAGACTGTATTGAGTCAGATGTCTTAGTATTACAATATAAACTTGAAGATTTTGGAATATGCTACATTAAAATGTTAAGATACTACATTAAGAAAGGCAATGGCCTGGTGGTATGATCACCAGACTATTAATCCAGAAACTCAGCCCATGTCCTGGGAACCTGGATTTGAATCTCACCATAGCATATGGTGGATTATGAATTCAACAATAATCTGAAATTAAGAATCTACTGGTGACCATGAAACCATTGACAATCATCAGGTAAAACCCACCTCATTCACCAATGTCCTTCAGGGAAGGAAATCTGCCCTCCTCACCTAGCACGGACTACATGTGACTTCAGAGTCACACCAGTATGGTTCATTCTTAGCTGCCCTCTGAAATGCCTAGCAAGCTACTCAGTTTGAGGGCAAATAGGGACAAGCAACAAATGCTAGCGGCCAGTAAAGCCCACGTCCCAGGGGTCAAACAGATACTTGAAAATTGTGACAGTTACAGAAAACTTCTTAAACTACATACATACGCAGCTACACTACATTTGAACTGAAAGAGTATAGTTAAGAGAAATTATTCAATTTTTAATGATTCAATAGTTAACTGTTCTCAACAGACCCATGACAACTTCCAAGCAGCGAATGCGATTGCTGGAAAATTCATTCTCATTTCACTCAAAAATCCAATTTCAGTGAGGTAATTTTTATTACACATCCTGATGGTATTAACATATATCACTGAAAGCAATGGCTAATTGCACAGGAAGAGAGGGTATGCCAAATATTTGAGTACTACTTCAGCATAAGTATTTAGGGATGAAGAGTTGACATGCTACTGCTGTTAGCTCCTAACTAAACAGGACTGATCATTTGGACTTAGATGGATAGCAAAGATCTTGAGAGATTTAGCAAGATTTTTGGATGACTAGTGAAAACCAGACAAAATGCCAACATTCGAGATGGAACATTACACAGAATTATCTTCTGCCGGTCCAGATATTTCAAGTCAGTTTAAGAAAAACGATCTAAATTACTCGATGGGTCATTGCTCAGAGGAGCAGGAAATATTCCATTAGCCATCTCCGTCATTTTACAAGGCTACATTTGGAAAAAAAAACTGTCATTATGTTTCCACATTTTTCTCTATACCTGGAAGTTTCTCACTCTTCCCATGGGAAAGATATGATTTGGAGGTGACAATGGTGGACTGGGGTTGACAAAGTTAAAAATCATAACACCAGGTTATAGTCCAGCCGGCTTATTTGGAAGCAGTAGCTTTCGAAGCGCTGCTTCTTTTCCACGATTGTCACATCCTGCGAATGAAGACTGAATTTAAATAAAAGAATGAAAACCACAAACCAAAATTTATTTTTTTGAAACTGCAGATTCTTGTGTCCAGTATGATACTTGCAACAAAAGCCAATGCATTATCCACCTGAAATATCGACATGATCTTAGTTACAAATAAACAATGTTGACAATAACTGTTTTCCAGAGCCTGTACTTTAGTAGCTTTTAAAGAATGAATCACAATTTGAATATTGCTACTCAATTCAATGTCACTTCGAAAAAACTAAAAATGATTAGAATTCACCATATCTGACTACACTGACACCTAGATTTAACAAGGGAGCTGTCAAGCTTCTGTCAGCATTTCGATAACCCATTCAGAAACCAATGTTTCCACAAAGCACTTGAGGCTTCTTGGTTTTTTGAAGCTGCTGTTCAAGTCTAAAACTGAAAACTTGTTAAGACACAAGACAAACCAGAAAACTCAAACATTTGGGGCAGTTAATAGATCCATTGTTTCATGGAAAATCTTACCTTTACCACATCTTCACAGACCAAAATGTAAACACCACATTCTATTCTGCTTTACATCACAGAATTTTAGTTCCATGTGTTACTCTTCAAATTGTGTAATTTAATTCTGCAAATTCTGTAATTTATACAAGATGGCAGCAGTGGGGTAGGCAGCATCCGGGCTCCTGACCCCAAGGCTCATCCATCGTCTGCTTTTCTTTCCTCCTTTTCCCATTTCTTTTTACTTTTTGCTTCTACTTACCTTCGGGAGACAGCTTGGTCATGGCAGCATTGAAGAGGAAGTTGGCTTCAACGGGTCTGGAGTGTTGGGCAAGGCAGCTGGTGAACCCTGAGCAGGACCTGGCTTCGGTGTTACGGAGAGGGCAGGCAGAGGGCAGGCATGGGACATGGTATTGGCAAGACAGGCCCAACAGTGAAAGTTATCAGCTGAGAAGCAGTGACCAAGACATTTCATAGAGCTCCTACAGTGTGAAAGCAGGTTCTTTGGCCCATCGCATCCACACGGACCCTCCAAAGAGCATCCCACCCAGTCTCAGCACACCTCCCCAAATGTACCATGCATTCCCCAAGGCTAACCCATCTAGCCTGCACACTGTAGTCAATTTAATTGACCTGAACTGCACATCTTTGGACTGTGGGAGGAATCCAAAGCACCTGGTGGAAATCTACACAGATGCAGGGAGAATGCACAAACTCCACACAGGCAGACAATCCCCCAAGACTGGAATCAAACCCGGGTCCCTGGGGCTGTGAGTCAGCAGTGCTAACCACTGAGTTACCATGTGGCCCTAGTTGATTGAGTACACACTGGCAGCAGCAGGGTCATGGGCTTTAAGCTATATCTTTTGACATTTTTTTATTATTCTTAAACTAGTCAAAACAGCACCAGATCATGTCAACAGTAGGAGCTTTTCACTGTAAAGTACATGTGACAATAAACTATTCATTTCAAAAATGTTTTCAGGAGCAAGTGATGTGGTAACTCATACTTATTACACAGCCCTATCCAACCCAAGATTATGATCGAGGGGTTGGGTTTCTTCTCCTTAATCACAAGAGGACTTGAAGTAATGATGCTGCCATGATGTTGAGATTCCCAATTTCAAACTGGCGAGGGTGAGAGGATAACTGCCAAAGTGTGCAACTTGAGGTGAAGGGGTTCCCATAATGTTGCTTAATTTGGTCTTTTTCAGTGCTCAAGGTCAAGGAGCTAGGAGGTACTGCTGAAACAAAAAGCTGGTAAACTACATTCAATGGCTGACTGTCAAGACATTTTTAAGGTGATAAATATGTTAATGACATCACAACTCGGTAATTTTGTCATCAACAATGGAGGCCAAAACTAGCAGATAACCAGACATCAAGATGAATCAAAAAGTTAGCTATTTATTCACCTCAGTGGGCCAGAAAATGTTCTATTGAAGTAGCTTTAAAGCTTCATGTCAAACAGTTACATTCTTTGGAGCAAGACATCATAATAACTTAATTTTACATTGTTTGATACATGAACAGAAATTTCAAGAGGTAACAAAACCAAATCTTCTCATTTTAAGATTATCATTCTTACTGCTTATCCTTATGAATGAAAAAAATACAAGTTTAATAGAAAATTTAAAAAATTGAATAATCCACACTTGGAATTATAACATTTGTTTCAAAGCAATTCAACTGAAAGATGGTTTTCATCTTAAAAACACGCCATGTACCAAAAGATAGGAGGAGAATTAGGCCATTCAACCCATTGACTTTTCTCCATTTGATCATTTTCTCAACCCTATTCTCCTGCATTCTCCCTGTAACCCTTCATCCCCTTACCAACCAAAGAGCGATACATGACATGGCTTCCACATGCTTCTGCAGCAATGAGGTCCACAAATTCGTCCTGACTTCCCACATGAACTGATTTTTGTGCAACCATTTACAGTCAAAGTGTGGGGTGCTGGAAAAGCACAGCAGATCAGGCAGCATCTGAACAGCAAAGGAATCGACAGATCAGGCATGATGTTCAGTCCTGATGAAGGGCTTATGCCCGAAACATTGATTCTTCCGCTCCTTGGATGCTGCCTGACCTGCTGCGCTTTTCCAGCACCACACTCTCGACTCTGATCTCCAGCATCTGCAGTCCTCACTTTATCCTAGCACAAAAAATGGCAGCCCTATGATCACCTTTAAACCTGTTGAAGCAAAATCAAAGCCAAAATAATCACATACTTTGATGGGTTTGAGGGATTGTAGCACTCCATTGTTTTTCCATTATAACAGAGGTATATGCATATATTGCAGTGCCAAGCTCTTACTATTGTTGGTTGAATAAATCCATAACTCTTTAAACAAAGTTTATAAGGCAATTTATCAATTTAAAAAAAAACAGCATTGAATGGGTCCAAGAAGTAACTGGAGAAGTTTCTGGAGAGAAAAGTTTATTTTTTCTTGCATTGGATACAAGTGCTGCTGATACAGTCAACATTTATGCCCATCCCAAATTTCCCTTGAGATTGACCTTCCAAGCCATATCAGAAGAAATGAGTCAAACACATTGCTGAGTGCCTGGAGTCTCATTGGCCAGACCAGAAAAGACGACAGAAGATTTCCCTTCCTCCAGCACATGAGTGAACCAGGTAGGTTTTTATGACAGTCAACAACAATTACAGAGTCACCATTAGACTACCAATTTTTATTCTAGATTTTTATTAACATTTACATGTCACAATTTGCCATGGTGGAGTTTGAATCCATGTTCTTTCAGCATTATCCTGAGGTCCTGGATTACTATGTCCAGTGACATTAACACCATATTCTCACTTCCATTGTAAAGCGTTTGTGTAGAAAGTAAGCACTGAAGTTAAAATTTAAAATTACTTTTGCAGCAAATTATCTTTTGACAAAAATTCTTATATTCTTAGTTTGCTAGATAGGCTTAGCCTATCAAAAAGGTTTTAGATGTGCTATTACTCACACCAAGTTCCAGAAGCTTGTCGGAAAGGTACGGTGATAATCATGGGGGATTTTAAACCATTGGGCTGAAAAATCAGAGTAGCAGAAATAGCCAAAAAGCTGAGTTCTTCTAATATTTTTGGGATAGTTTCTTAGAAAAACATGTTTTGGTGTCATAGTGTGCTGTATAGCAGACCTGGTATTGTGCAATGAGACACAATTGATTAATTAATGACCTCAGTGAAAGTGGTCTTAGGTAACTGTGATCATAACATAATTGCATTTAATATTCATTTAGAGAAAGACAGGTAGGCCCAAAACTAATATTTTCAAAATAAGGTTAAACAAGAGGGATGAAAACATAACTGGTTAGAACTGGCAAATTAGGTTAAAAGGGATAGTTAAGTAGAGATTCAGTGGCAAACATTTATGGGGACATTTCACAGAATGGATACATTTCAACAAGGAAGAAAAACATTGATTTAGGAGGGAGGGATTTGTAAGAGACCCGTCAACCATTGTTAAGTTAATGACAGTATCAAACTTAAAAGGGAAAAACATAACTGTGCAAAACTTGATGGCAGACAAAAACAAAAGAGACAAAAACAGCAAAGATTGATCAAAAAGTTAATTATGGAGGGAAACAGTACAAGAGAAAGCTACCTAAAAATATAAAATACTAAGAGTTTAAAAAAATAAACATTTGTCTAATACAAAGTCAGTATTTCAAATTTGAAATGGAAACTAAAGAGATGGCAGTGGTCTTAATTTTGGGGATAAAAGTTGATATCAGTTACACGTAAAATCTGAGAAATAGTGGTAAATCAGGAAATGGAAAGGAGAGATGAGAGATGAACACAGGAAAATTAAAATGCATTGGTTTTAAGTGCTCCAAACTCTCAAGATTTAACAAAATGGAAAATAATGAATGTAAATCCCTCATTCTAAAAAGGAGAGATAAAGCAGGAAAGCATGGGCAAATTAGCTTCCCTATTCATTGGAAGACATTAGAACCTATTATAAAAGACATTATAGCAGCACATTTAGAAAAGTTCAAGGCAGTCAGGAAAAGTCAAAATGGTTTTGCGAAAGAAATCGTAACTAATTTCTTGGAATTCCTTTGAGGAAGTAACACATTGTGGATAAAGTGGAACTAACTGATGGATGTTCTACATTTAAAATTTTCAAAAGGCATTTGATAAGATGCCACATGAAAAGGTAATTGAAGAATTTAAGTGTGTACAAAAATTTCTGATTCAGTATGTGGATGTACCTACTAGAGAAGGTGCAAAACTTGACCGACTCTTGGGAAATAAGGCAGGGCAGGTGTCTGAACTGTCAGTGGGGGAGCACTTTGGGGCCAGCGACTATAATTACCTGAGTTTTAAAATAATGATGGAAAAAGATAGAACTTCAACTTTTAGGTCCGGTCTAAGTTGGAGGAAGGTCAATTTTGACCGTATCAGGCAAGAACTTTCAAAAGCTGATTGGAAGCAGATGTTCGCAGGTAAGGGGATGGCTGGAAAATGGGAAGCCTTCAGAAATGAGATAACGTGAATCCACAGACAGTATATTCCAGTCAGGGTGAAAGGAAAGGCTGGTAAGTATAGGGAATGCTGGATGACTAAAGAATTTGAGGGTTTGGATATGAAAAAGAAGGAAGCATATGTAAGGTATAGATAGGATAGATCGAGTGAATCCTAAGAAGAGTATAAAAGAAGTAGGCGTATACTTAAGAGGGAAATCAGGAGGGTAAAAAGGGAACATAAGATAGCTTTGGCAAATAGAATTAAGGAGAATCCAAAGGGTTTTTCCAAATATATTAAGGATAAAAGGGTAACTAGGGAAAGAATAGCGGTCCTCAAAGATCAGCAAGGCAGCCTTTGCGTGGAGTCGCAGGAGATGGGGGAAATAGTAAATGAGTATTTTGCATCAGTATTTACGATGGGAAAGGATATGGAAGATATAGAATGTAGGGAAATAGATGATGACATGTTGAAAAATGTCCATTTTACAGTAAGGAAGTGCTGGATGTCTTGAAATGTATAAAAGTGGATAAATCCCCAGGGCCTGATTAGGTGTACCCTAGAACTCTGTGGGAAGCTAGAGAAGTGATTGCTGGGCTTCTTGCTGAGATATTTATATCATCGATAGTCAGAGGTGAGGTGCTGGAAGACTGGAGGTTGGCTAACGTGGTGCCACTGTTTAAGAAAGGTGGTAAGGACAGGCCATGGAACTATAGACTAGGAGCCTGATGTCAGTGGGGGGTGAGTTGTCGGAGGGAAGCCTGAGGGTCAGGGTGTACATGTATTTGGAAAAGCAAGGACTGATTCGGGATAGTCAACATGGTTTTGTGCGTGGGAAATCATGTCTTACAAACTTGATTGAGTTTTTTGAAGAAGTAACATTAAGGATCAATGAGGGCAGAGTGGTAGATGTGATGTATATGGACTTCAGTAAGGCATTCGACAAGGTTCCCCATGGGAGACTGGTTAGGAAGGTTCAATCTCATGGAATACAGGGAGAACTAGCCATTTGGATACAGAACTGCTCAAAAGGTAGAAGACAGAGTGGTGGTGGTGGTGGTGGAGGGTTGTTTTTCAGACTGAAGGCCTGAGACCATTGGGGTGCCATAAGGATTGATGCTGGGTCCACTACCTTTCATCATTTATATAAATGATTTGGATGTGAGCATAAGAGGTATAGTTAGTAAGTTTGCAGATGACACCAAAATTGGAGATGTAGTGGACAGCAAAGAAGGTTACCTCAGATTACAACAGAGTCTTGATCAGATGGGCCAATTGACTGAGAAGTGGCAAATGGAGTTTAATTCAGATAAATGTAAGGTGCTGCATTTTGGAAAAGCAAATCTTGGCAGGACTTATACACTTAATGGTAAGGTCCTAGGGAGTGTTGCTGAACAAAAAGACCTTGGAGTACAGGTTCATAGCTCCTTGAAAGTGGGGTCGCAGGTGGATAGGATAGCAAAGGATGCATTTGGTATGTTTTTCTTTATTGGTCAGAGTATTGTGTACAGGAGTTGGGAGGTCATGTTGCGGCTATACAGAATATTAGTTAGGCCACTGTTGGAATATTGCATGCAATTCTGGTCTCCTTCCTATCGGAAAGATGTTGTGAAACTTGAAAGGGTTCAGAAAAGATTTACAAGGATGTTGCCAGGGCTGGAGGATTTAAGCTATAGAGAGAGGTTGAACAGGCTGAGGCTGTTTTCCCTGGAGCGAAGGCTGAGTGGTGACCTTATAGGGGTTTAAAAAATCACGAGGGGCATGGATAGGATAAATAGACAAGGACTTTTTCTGGGGGAGTCCAGAACTAGAGGGCATAAAGTTTAGGGTGAGGAGGGGAAAGACATAAGAGACCTACGGGACAACGTTTTCACGTAGAGGGTGATACGCTTATGGAATGAGCTGCCAGAGGAAGTGATGGAGGCTGGTACAATTGCACCATTTAAAAGGCATCGGGATGAGTATATGAATAGGAAGGTTTTGGAAGGAGATGGGTCAGGTGTTGGCAGGTGGGACTAGTTTGGATTGGGATATCTAGTCGGCATGGACAAGTTGGACCGAGGGGTTTGTTTCAGTGTTGTATATCTCTATGACCGTCCGACTCTTAAAAAAAAACGTTCTGGTGTAGGAAGGAACGGTTAGCTAACAAGAAACAATAGTCAGAAATTAAATGATTTTTTAATTGGCAAAATACAAGTGTTATAACACAGAAATCAATGCTGAGGCCTAATAATTTGTGTAAATAACTTGGATAAGGGGATTGAAGGTCTAGTTGTTAAATTTGCTAATTATACAAAGTTAGTTAAGGAAGGCAAAAGGAACAGAAGGAAGCTACAGTGGGGTATGTACAAGTTGAGAAAGCGGGCAAGGAGCTGGCAAATGGAGTATAATGTCGGAAAATATGGCATCGTCCATTTTGGCAGCAAGACTGAAAAAATGTATTCTCTAAATGGAGAGATATTGCAAAGCTCTGAGATGCAGAGGGGTCTGGTTATTGTAGGTGTATGAATCACAAGAAAAGGTACAGCAAGTAATAAGGACCTTTATAGAGGTTTATAAATACTGCAGGCAATTCTGGTCTCCTTCCTATTGGAAGGATGGTGTGAAACTTGAAAGGGTTCAGAAAAGATTCACAAGGATGTTGCCAGGGTTGGAGGATTTGAGCTATAGGGAGAGGCTGAGTAGGCTGTGGCTGAATAGGCTGTGGCCGTTTCCCCTGGAGCGATATTCCAACAATGGCCTAACCAATGTCCTGTACAGCCGCAAGATGAATTGTTGATTATTTTTAAGACAGAAGTAAATAGATTCATAGTAATGAAATGCGTGAAAAGTTATCAGGCATAGATGGTAACGTGTAACCAGATCAGCCAAGATATTACTGAATGGCAGAGTGGACACAAGATGCCGAGTGGGTCTATTCTGAACTCAAGTGATTTTAAAATTTCCTCATTTCAAGTTCCTGCCATTTCCCTCACCATTGATTTTACATTTTCAAGCTCCATAGCCTTCTGTAACATTAATTCTGGCCTCTTGAAACCCCTAAGACATTTATGCTTCGAATTATGTTTAGGATATTTTATATGCTGTTGGCATTATTGTTAATGGTAAAATGAACATGGGTGGGAAACATAAAACATTGAGTCATAGAACTGAATGTCGGGTGGAATGTCGAAGAGACAATCGAGGCAAACCACCTGTTTTGTGTTTCTGCCCATTCTATTTCACTAATTTTTATGTACAAGTGGAGCTTTTAAATACTGTCTGTGTCAAATGGGTCCACTTGCAAATGCGAGGGGAAGAATTGAACCCAATGCTCTTTGTGTACATTGTAATACATAACCGAAAGCCACACTTTTGCAATTGGCTTTTCAGCTCAATATATTTAAGCAACCAAACTTTAATCCAGACTAATTCAGAATTGAACATGTGACCAGCCAGCTGTTATAACAGTTTGCAAAACCATTTCAGCTCACCTTTACTGCTGTGAACAGTTCTTTACCTGAACAGAACCTCATGATTTAGACTGGGCTGTTATACACACTCCTCAGCCTAAAGCATAGAAATGATATACCAATGAGGATTATATATCCCAAATTGAGCTTTAGCCACAAAAACTAAATATTTGTCAAAAAACCTTCATCATAGTTGGGTTGATCAGCAACAGTGCAAGGCCACACAGAGATAATCTCTCACAGATGCTGCTTAAAACTGTAACCAGGACAGGGTGAACTTCTTCAACCAATTTTGAATTTCCAAGCAATTTGCTACTATTGACACTATCATTGACTTCAGCTAACAAAAATGTTACTGTCCCTTGTACACATATTTCACACGGAGGTCTGCTTTCCTTAGAGATTAGAATTGAGCCAGCCATTCAGCTCTCTACTGCTCATCTACAAGTACCTTTATGAAGTAATAATCAGGGGACAGCCTCTTCCAGGGCCTCATCTTCCGGTACTAAAAAGTACCCAAAGAATACACATGACCACATGAGCAAAATAATGCACATGTGAATTCGAAATGAAAATATCAAACCCAGGAAAGACTCAGCAAGCTAGCTCTGGAGGAAGGTTATCAATCTGAAACATTAAAATGTCCTTTCTTTCTAGCTCCACAGATGCTGACTGGCCTAAGGGTTTCTGCTTTCACATTCACTTCCACGAACAGCAAACTGTAAAACTCATTAACTGGGATATTAGTCTGAAACCATCTGGTCATGAGGTAATACACAACTATCAAGCTGCCAGCATTGATTTTTTTGTAAAAGACATTCCTACAGATCCCTAACCAAAGGTTCAACAACAGATATTGAATTTAACTATTCTCAGTAGCTTGAAGTTTCACTTGAAAGCAGTAATGTGCTTATAGAGTCATAGAGATGTACAGCATAGCCCAGCTCATCAACGCCAACCAGATATCCCAACCCAACATAGCCCAATCTGCCGGCACTCGGCCCATATCCCTCCAAACCTGTACTATTCATATACACATCAAGATACCTTTTAAATGTTGCAATTGTATCAACCTCCACCACTTCCACTGGCAGCCCATTCCATACATGCACCACCCTCTGCATAAGACAGTTGCCCCTTGTGTCTCTCTTACTTCTTTTCCCTCTCACTCTAAACCTATGCCCTCTAGTTCTAGATTCCCTCACCCCAGGGAAAAGACCTCGTCTATTTACCCTATCCATGCCACACATGGTTTTATAAACCTCTATAAGGTCATCCCTCAGCCTCCGCATTCCAGAGAAAACAGCCGCACCCTATTCAACCTCTCCCTATAATTCAAATCCTCCAAAATGGCAACATCCTTGTAAATCATTTCTGACCCTTTCCAGTTTCACAACATCCTTCCGATAGGAAGGAGACCAGAACTGCACACAATATTCCAACAGTGGCCTAACCAATGTCCTGTATAACCGCAACGTGACCTCCCAACTCCTGTATTCATAACTCTGACCAATTAAGGAAAGCATATCAAATGCTGCCTTCATTGTTGTCTACCTATGACTCCACTTTCAAGGAACTATGAACCTGTACTCCAAGGTCACTTTGTTCAGCAACACTCCCTAGGACCTTATCATTAAACGTATACGTCCTGCCAAGATTTGCTTTCCCAAACTGCAGCACCTTGCATCTATTTAAATTAAACTCCATCTGCCACTTCTCAGCCCATTGACCCATCTGATCAAGATCCCGTTGTAATCAGAGGTAACCTTCTTCGCTGTCCACTACACCTCCAATTTTGTTGTCATCTGCAAACTTACTAACTGTACATCTTATGCTCACATCCAAATCATTTATATAAATGATGAAAAGTAGTGGACCCAGCACCAATCCTGATGGCACTCCACTTGTCACAGGCCTCCAGTCTGAAAAACAACCCTCCACCACCACTCTCTGTCTTCTACCTTGAGCCAGTTCTGTATCGAAGTGGCTAGTTCTCTCTGTATTCTGTGGGATCTAACCTTACTAACCAGTCTCCCAAGGGGAACCTTATCAAACACCTTACTGAAATCCATATAGATCACATCTGCCATTTTGCCCTCATCAATCCTGATTGCATTATTGCTATATCCAGAAGTAACAATTGTTTGTATGTGTGAACAAGAGTACTTGAAGCTTTAATATGTAGCAAATAGAAATTGACTGGAAGCATCATTTTACATTTTCCTGTAACCACACTTTTAGTCTTAAGTAATGGTATTCAGTGCAGTAAACATCAATAGTTAACATAGATTGAACAACAGCCAATGAATGAATTAGTCAAAGGAAGAAACTACCTCCATTGAACCTAAGTATATATGTAACCAGAACAAATATGCTACTGAAAGGGTTACTGAAGAAAGATATGCTTTTCCACACACAAAACCATGTTGACTATCCCTAATCAGTCTATGCCTTTCCAAATACATGTATAGCCTGTCCCTCAGGATTCCATCCAACAACTTGCCCACCACCAACGTCAGGCTTCCTGGTTCGTTCCTTGACTTGTCCTTACCACCTTTCTTAAACAGTGGCATCATGTTAGCCAACCTCCAATCTTCCAGCACTTCACCCGTGACTACCGATGATGCAAGTATCTGAGCAAGGGGCCCAGCAATCACTCCCCTAGCTCCCCTTAGGGTTCTAGGGTACACGTGATCAGGTCCTGTGAATTTTGTCTATTATTATGCATTTAAAGACATCCAGCACTTCCTCCTTTGTAATATGGACAATTTTCAAGATGTCAACATCAATTTCCCTACGTTCTAGATCTTCCATGTCCTTTTCCACAGTAAACTTTAATGCATTTTATAAACTGGCCAATTGTTATTCCGACATCCTCAACAATAGGATTATCAACTCTGTCAATGTTTACCACCGATTGCGTTTGTCCAATTTTGACTCAGTTTAGAATTGTTGAATAAAAACTCCAATTTAATACATAAATTATACATGCTTTCTCAGGCTCTTTTTCTTCAGTAACCCTTTCACTAGCAAATTTGTTCTGGTTACAAATATACTTAGGTTCAATGGAGGTAGTTTCTTCCTTTATTAGTCTGACTAGTTCATTCATTGGCTGTTGTTCAATCTATGTTAACTATTGATGTTTACTGCACTGAATACCATTACTTAAGACTAAAAGTGTGGTTACAGGAAAATAGAAATTAACTGGAAGCATCATTTTACATTTCTACATATTAAAGCTTCAAGTACTCTTGTTCACACATACAACAATTGCATTATTGCTATTTCCAGATTTGTGGAAATTAAGGAGTACTGTCAGGTTCATGTCAACCTCACCAGTTACTCAAAATTCAAGATAGTTGCCATTTATCAGAAGACCTGAAACAACACAAAGTAGAGTGAATCAACTCCACTTCATAAATGTCAACATTAGTATTTTCACAATGCAAAACTTATGCACTATGTACCAACTTTAAGGCGGTCAATAAAGTAATAATTCCAGGCAAGTATCCATTTCCTCTGATCCAAGAACCATCAGGATCATTGCATCACTCCATTGTTTACATAACAAGCTGCTCAGTGACAGAAAGGGTGGGTAAAACATCGGAGCTGAATGGCCCCATACAGCTTTCATTACAAATTGCCCAGGATGTACACCCAGTAAAACAGAAAATCATGTTCAGCCATATCCCACATCACTACAACTGGACCCAAGGCAACAATCACAAACAGGTATTTTTTGGTAAAGCACAAGCAATTAACATCTCATCCAAACTGGTATTGCATACAAGTTCAAAATAACCTCCTTGTTCTTGTAATGTATGGTCTATAAATAAAGTTTAAGATACTCAATGACTTTTTCAATAGCTTACCAATTTGTCCTGCTACCTTTAATGATATATATAGATACACCCAGCTTCCTCTGCCCTGCACCCTCTTTAGAAATATACCCTTTAATGTTGTCTCTCCATGTTTTTCTTAACAAATTAATCACCTCACACTTCTCCACATTTCATGCAACAGGCAATCTACCTATTTCACCAAATTGCCAATGTCTTTCTCAAAGCTCTAAATGGTCATCCTCAAAGTTTACAATGATCCCAAGGTTTATACACTGTGCAAACTTGGAAATTGTCCCCTGCACACCCAACCCAGATCATATTTATTTTAAATAGGGAGATAAGCAAAGGATGGGGAATTATAGACCAGTTAGCTTATCTTCTGTAGTGAGGAAAATGGGAGAGTCTTTTATCAAGGAAACAATAAAAAGGCATCTAGAAATTGTCCTGTTAGGCAATCACAATACAGTCTCATGAAGGACAGGTCATGCTTACCTAGTCTTTTGGAATTTTATGAAGATGTTATGTACGTTGTGGACAATGGGGACCCAGTAGATGTGGTGTACCTATATTCCCAAGGTGCCATATGAAAGGCTACTGCATAAGATAAAGATGCAAGGCGTAATGGGCAACATTTTAGAATAAAGGACTGGTTAACCAACAGGAAGCAATGAATGGGAATAAATGAGTGCTATTCTGGTTGGCGGGGACTAGTGATTTGGCTCAGGGATCAATGTTGGGACCACAAATTATTCATAATTTACTCAGATAATTTGGACTTGGGGAGCACACACTTAGTGTCATCTGCAAGCTTTGATGCACTAAGATGCATGACAAAGCAAAGTGTGCAAAGGATTGTGAAAATTTGCAAAGGGACATAGATAGTTCAATCATACAAAGATCAGGCAGATGGAGTACAATGTTAATCAATGTGAAGTCATCCATTTTGGTAGGAACAACAGTAAAAATGACTATTACTTGAATGGTAAGAAATTGCAGCACATTACTGTGCAGAATGACTTGGGTGTCCTTGTGCATAAATCACACTAGGTTGGACAGCAGGTGCAACAGGTAATTAAGGTGGCAAATTGAACTTTGTCCTTCATTGCTGAAGGGATTGAGTTTGAAAGCAGGGAGGTTATGTTGCAGCTATGTAGGGTGCTGGTGAGGTCACACCTGAAGTACTGCATGCAGTTTTGGTCTCCTTACTTGAGAATGGATGTACTAGTACTAGGAAGAGTGCAGAAGATGTTCACCAGGTTGATTCCTGAATTGAAGGGGTTGTCTTATGAGAAGATACTGGGATTGTAATCATTAGAATTTAGAAGACAGACGGGGGATCTTACAGAAGCATATAAAAGAAATAGATTAGGCACAGACAGGATGTTTCCACTCACAGGTGAAACTAGGCCTAAAGGTCATAGCCTCAAAATTAGGGGGAGCAGATTTAGGGCTGAATTGGGAAGGAATTTCTTCACCCAGAGGGTTGTGAACCTATGGAATTCCCTGCCCAGTGAAGTAGTTGAGCCTTCCTCAGCAAATGTTTTTAAAAAGGTAAGGTAGATAAATTTTTTGAACAATAAAGAAATGAAAGGTCATGGTGAGAGGGCGGGTAAGTGGAGCTGAGGCCACATGAAGATCAGCCATGATCTTATTGAATGGTGGAGCAGGCTCACAGAGCCAGATGGCCTACTCCTGCTCAGAGTTCTCATATTCTTATGTAAATATACATCCAGGTTTTTTTTTAAAAAAAAGAGAAACCCCAGTATTCCTCCAGCCTGAAAAATATTCAAAATTCCCATTTATGTCACTCAGTCAATTTTATGTCCAGTTGCTCCTGTCACTTTTATTCCACAATATCCAAGTTTACTCTGAGTCTGTTGTATGGCACTGTATCAAATGACTTCTGGAACCCCATGAGCACCACATCAACGCACTGCTGTCAGCAATTATTGTTACCTCTTTTTTAAAACTCCATTGAATATGATTTACCTCCTCCATCACCAGCCGAGACCGACTGGCTTCCCTTCAAAATAGTCATCAGGTCACATGGCTGGACTCAAAAGTAACAATCTAACTAACATGCTTGCATTATTCACAAGATCCCTCCCCCCTTTATGTCAGATGATCCTGCAATGAAAACATTTACTATCATATATATAGTCAATAGATAAGATGTTCCAGATTGCTGTTTGATTGCCGACGTATCTCGGGTGTTTAGATGCATGGCAGGTGTAGTTTAATGTAGATAAATGTATGGTGGCAAGAACAGGAAGGCAGATTACTACCTAAATGGAATCAATTTAGGTAAAGGGGCAGTACAAAGAGATCTGGGTGTTCTTGTACACCAGTCAATGATAGTAAGGATGCAGGTACAACAGGTAGTGAAGGCGGCTAATAGTGTGCTGGCCTTCATAACAAGAGGGATTGAGTATAGAAGAAAAGAGGCTCTTCTGCAGCTGTACATGGCCGTGGTGAGACCACACCTGGAATATTGTGTGCAGTTTTGGTCTCCAAATTTGAGGAAAGACATTCTGGCTATTGAGGGAGTGCAGCGTAGGTTCACAAGGTCAATTCCTGGGATGGCGGGACTACCTTATGCTGAAATACTGGAGCGACTGGGCTTGTATACCTTTGGGTTTAGAAGACTGAAAAGGGATCTGATTGAGACATATAAGATTATTAAAGGATTGAACAATCTGGAGACAGGAAACATGTTTCTGCTGATGGGTGAGTGCCGAACCAGAGGACACAGCTTAAAAATACATGGTAGACCAATTAGGATAGAAATGAGGAGAAGAAGTGTCTTCACCCAGAGAGTGGTGGCTGTGTGGAATGCTCTGCCCCAGAGGGCAGTGGAGGCCCAGTCTCTGGATTCATTTAAGAGTTGGATAGAGCTCTCAAAGATAATGGAATCAAGGGTTATGGAGATAAGGCAGGAACAGGATACTGATAAAGGATAATCAGCCATGATCATATTGAATGGTGGTGCAGGCTTGAAGGGCAGAATGGCCTACTCCTGCACCTATTGTCTATTATTTATTGTTATTGTTCCACATTCAAAAGAGGTGATTCATTCACTTCAGTTTTTAATGTTCTGTAATTCTTTGCCACCTCAGTTATTAATCACCACTATGTTTCTTAAGCTGCATTGTGATTTCAATGTTCTCCTCAAAGTTGGCAACCTTAGCGCTTGCTTGGTCTGTGCCTAGGTCAAAAGGATCCAATCCAGCATTACTTTTATTCAGGTCATGTATTATTTGACAAGTATTTTTCCAGCATGCAGTACTTGATACTTGTCATTTGAACCAAGAACCACACTATCCCTTTTCTAAATAGGACGGACTTTCAGCATTAATACTTCACATTTCCAGGGTGATTATTCCTCTCTCTTTCCCAATGTCATCCAAGGATTTCAAGACTACCACTGGCTTTTCTTTCATTTTAAAGAGAAGTTACGATCTGTTGATTTCCTGAACATATATTCTCCAACATCTTCTCATTTCAGATTTCAGTTTGGCAGTTCAGCAATAGAACCCTTCATAATGGTCACTAGAATGAAATACCATAGTCCTGTATCAACTTTATAGGAGCATGAGGCTCACAGTGTGATGCTACCTTCATCAGCTTCTTTGTTCTGGTGCACTTGTCTGAAAAGTATCAGAAAGGCATTAACCTCCAAGGAAGCACTGGTTTGTTGATCTCCAATATATGTCAAGTGTATCTTTGATGATCCTTTAGTTTAAGTTTATGAATAAGCAACCCAACAACAGACCCTTTTCACTTTGTTTTATATTTGGCTCTCAGCTGAAATAGAGTGGATGTTTTTGTCCATTGTACTGCTGTATTGGATCTGATAATTTCATAATGTAGGATGGCAGCATCGTCCTTAAGCTTTTGCTTGAAGGTTATGGGCAAAGCTGCAACTGACCGGTGAGTTCTGGATTGGTAATGCACAATGTCACAGGTGTAGTGGTCACTGTCAATCTTCTTAAGTAGATTTATTAGGCTCAGTAAAGTGTCATCCTGGTTCAATTCATACTTCTTGTTTGGTTTGATTTTTGCCTCAACCTTGGGCCTGAATGCATAAAACACTCATCGAACCTTGCAAAATTTTGCAAGATTTTCATCCTTGAGGCTCGGTTTGACAGATCTTTTCTTTGCTTTCCACATCCCCATTGAAAGAAATGGCATGTTTCTTTAGAATTTGTAATAGATCGGTCTCAGAATCTGACAAGCAATTTACTTCATTGCAGTCGAGTTTGCTTTTGTCCAACCATGCTCTTCCCAATAAAGCTGGAAGATTTCCTTTGACAACATGCAAGCACAAATCTTCAGACTGATTGTATAACTGAACATTCACATTGACACAACCCCTTAAAGACACCAATTCGCCTATATGTGCTCTTAATACAATTTGAGGGTTGCAATGCAATGTATTCTGAAAAATTTGAAAATGTGTCATTGAAACTACTGCTACAGAGTCCACCTCCACTCTTACCACTTTGCCATTCAGTAAGGGACTGGCCTAGTATTGGCTGATGTCGCCAGAATCTTTAATAGCAGCTCCTCTTCAAATTGCATACCTGGACTTTTCTCATGCCTTTTTTGTAGAATGTAGACTTTCTTCTTACTCTTCAATGTCTGTATGTTTTCATGTTTCTTCCTCAACCACAACTGTTCTATGCGCTTTTTCTTGCCAAACTTCTCTCACATACAGCTTCTTTGTACTAATTTGCTGCTGCGTGACCTGCTTTTTCACTTCTGACTTTTTCAGCATGCATTAGCACTGGTCTCTTGGCCACCATTCTCAAACTTAGTTTGAGAGTTGCCTTAGCTGCTTATTCCATTGAGACTGCCATACCAAATACTTTCTTTAAATCTAGGTTGCTTTCCCTCAGTAATCTTTGCTGGATTTCTTCACATCTTAAACCACTGACAGACAGTGTTTCTCTGATAGCTTCATTTGTTTCCAACTTCACAGCATTCTACTAGAATCTTTAAACTTGCTATGTCCTTTCCTCCCTGAAATAGGCATTATTCATAGCTTTTGCAAAGATATATTACAATTTGAATGTAGCTGTTTACACAGCTTAATATAGACAATTTGGTTACATGCCACTTATAATTCAGACTCTATTGATATTTATGTTATATCAAACATTCCTCATGAATAGAACATGAACAGATTCACATCAGTCCTGCCTATTTGTGTACTATGGGAGGACTGCCTAATTGGTGAACCTATCCCAGTGAAACTTTGAAAAAGGTAGCCACCCACACCTCAGTGCTTCCTTCAAAACCTAGTCCTGAACCTGAAACATCAGTACCACTCAAACTACTGTCTATGTAACTTAGCACAGACCAGTTCATAAATGCAAGCTTTGCACAGAAGAATTTTTTAAAATCTCACACATCCGAAGATATTTTCATGAAGTGACCAAAGAATTTCAAAACATCACAGTATATTTTCAAACTAAAGTCAACAACTATGGCGGTGATCAAACTTTTTCAGCAATATAAACAAACAATGATGGAAAAATCAAAGCTAGCAACAGCTATAAATTTGTCAATTTTGCATTTCCTCACACTAGTGTACAAAGTTAACAGACATAACAATAGTGCAGTCGAGGAGGATTAAACGTTTACAATTTAATATCATTATTCTCAAATGTTAATGATGTTTCAACACCAATTTGTATTTCTACATCTCTTTAATACGTTTGTTTTTCTACATTAAATGTCCCTAGAACAACACACTGGCATCAATAATAATTTACTAAATATATTATAAACATGTAGCTTCCACAACTAAAACATTAAAATCTCCATTAAAACAATGAAATAATTTCACCAACAATGAGTATCCTAACATTACCCAGACAGCACTTTTAGCTGTCAGAAATGCCTTAAAGATCCATGGCCTGAAAATAGTTCCTGTAGTTCTTTTCCAGAATAGATGCTATAGTATGGGGTCAGATGCCATAAATTGAGATTATGGGTTGTATATTGCAAGAAATCGACAAAATGTATATTTCAAAGCATTTGATGGAGAATTTCTCTCAGTGAACCCTAGTGAGTTTTTTCATGCAATGCTCACATAAATTAGCCATCCACCAGAACTCTATGGTGCCCCACTTGTGCTACTGGACACTCAGTAATAGTGGAAATACTTACCAATGCCAGGGCAGCCTGACATTCCCAGGATCAGCACAATTTTAAAAGCAAAGCACCAAATCAAGAACTGCCAGCCAAGATCTGCCCTTCATTGTACACAGTGGGAGAGGAATGAAAAGGAAACAGTTAGGACACACTGGTGGCATATGGCTGACACTTCATTACAAATTCAAAAATGTAAATGTATTGCTATTTTATATCATCGACCATCTGGTTGACAGTCATTGTGGTTCATGTTGGCACTAACGGCAGAGGTGGAGAGAGAGATAGGGTCCTGCAACAAGAATCAAGGAGTTAGGTTGCACATTGAAAAGTTGCACCTCAAAAGCTATAATTCAGGATGCCCTGTGCTAATAAATGTAAGAATAGGTTGATAGAACAGCAAAGTGGCTGAGAGTTCGCACAGAAGAGAGGGGATTCAGATTCTTGGATTAATGGTTCAATTCCTATGAAAGGTAGCACTTGTACAAGTTAGTTGTTAACAGGACCAACATCCTTGCAAGTGCTGTTACTATGGGTTCAACCTAATTTGGCAGAAGAATGGGATAGAGTGGGAGTAAGACACAAGGTGATGTGCAGACAAAGGTAGAAATCAAGGCAGTGTGGAAGGTAGAGTATACTTCCTTGTATCTTAGCTTGATGTATGACAAGACTAGATGGAATTTACATTAATATAATGAGTCTTGTGATGGAAGCAGATGAGCTAAGGGTGCTGATTAACACATGGGCATATGTTGTTATTGCTATTACAGAGATATGGTTGAAAGAGGGGAAGATTGGAAGCTCAAAATACCAGCGTATATCATTTTCAAGTAAGACAGTGGATGGGGTTGTAAGAGGAGGTGGTGTTGCAATATTGATCAAGGATTGGTCAATGTGGGATAATACAAGACCACAAGATGTCAAAATAGAATTATGCCATTTGGTCCACTGGCTTTGCTCTGCCATTTCATCGTGGCCTTTTCCCCATAATCCTTAATCCCTTTCCTAATTAATAATGTCCGTCTTTAAGACAGTCAATGGCATGGCCTCCACAGCCTTTTATGGCAATGAGTTCCACAGACTACCATCTTCTGGCTGAAGACCTTCCTCCTCTTTTCAGTTTAAAGGGTTGTTCCTTCAGTCTGCGGTTATATCCTCAGATCCTAGTCTCTCCTAGTGGAAACATCTTTTCCACATTCATTCTATCCAGGCCTCTCAGTATTCTGCAAATTTCATTGAGATCACCCAACATCCTTGTAAATTCCATGGAGTACAGAAACAATCCTCAACCACTCCTCACATGAGGAGCCCTTCATCCCAGGGTCATTATTGTGAACCTCTTCTTGACCCTCTCGAATACCAGCAAATCCTTCCTTGGATACATGGCCCAAATGCAGTTTGACCAGTGCCTATCAGGGGAACGTAGCACAAACAGCCAAGTTCCCAGTATTGAGACTGGTTCTAATGCATGAGGGGTATGTCAGCTTACAAGAGATCAATTGTGATAGGAGATTCTGTAGTCCGAGGTACAGAAAGATGTTTCTGTGGCCAACAGATAAAAGCAGAATGGTGTGTTGTTTCCCTGGTGCCAGGATCAAGGATGTCTCAGAGAGAGTACAAAATGTTCTCACAGGGGAGAGGGGCCAGTAAGAGGTCATTGTCCACATTGGAACCAACGACATAGGAAGGGAAAAGGTTGAGATTCTGAAGGGAGATTACAGAGAGTTAGGCAGAAATTTAAAAAAGGGAGATCCTTAAGGGTAGCAATATCTGGATTACTCCCAGTGCTATGAGCTGGTGAGGGCAGGAATAGGAGGATAGAGCAGATGAATGCATGGCTGAGGAGCTGGCATATGGGAGAAGGATTCACATTTTTGGATCATTGGAATCTCTTTTGGGGTGAAAGTGACCTGTACAAAAAGGACGGATTGTACCTAAATTGGAAGGGGACTAATATACTGGCAGGGAAATTTGCTAGAACTGCTCAGGAGGATTTAAACTAGTAAGGTGGAGATGTGTGGAGGGGGGTGGGGCCTAGGGAGATAGTGAGGAAAGAGATCGATCTGAGACGGGTACAGCTGAGAACAGAAGTGAGTCAAACAGTCAGGGCAGGCAGGGACAAGGTAGGACTAATAAATTAAACTGCAGTTATTTCAATGCAAGGGGCCTAACAGGGAAGGCAGATGAACCCAGGGCATGGTTAGGAAAATGGGACTGGGATATCATTGCAATTACAGAAACATGGCTCAGGGATGGGCAGGACTGGCAGCTTAATGCTACAGGAAGGATAGAAAGGGAGGCAAGAGAGGAGGGGGAAGTGGCATTTTTGATAAGTGATAGCATTACAGCTGTGCTGGGGGAGGATATTCCTGGAAATACATCCAGGGAAGTTATTTGGGTGGAACTGAGAAATAAGAAAGGGATGATCACATTATTGGGATTGTATTGTAGACCCCCTAATAGTCAGAGGGAAATTGAGAAACAAACTTGTAAGGAGATCTCAGCTATCTGTAAGAATAATAGGGTGGTTATGGCAGGGGATTTTAACTTTCCAAACATCAACTGGGACTGCCATAGTGTCAAAGGTTGAGATGGAGAGAAATTTCTTAAGTGCATACAATACAATTTTCTGATTCAGCATGTGGATGCACCTGCTAGAGAAGGTGCAAAACATGACCTACTCTTGGGAAATAAGGCTGGGCAGGAGACTGAGGTGTCAGTGGGGGAGCACTTTGGGGCCAGCGACCATAATTCTATTAGTTTTAAAATAGTGATGGAAAAGGATAGACCAGATCTAAAAGTTGAAATTCTAAATTGAAGGAAGGCCAATTTTGACGGTATTAGGCAAGAACTTTCGAAAGCTGATTGGAGGCAGATGTTCGCAGGTAAAGGGACAGCTGGAAAATGGGAAGCCTTCAGAAATGAGATAATAAGAATCCAGAGGAAGTATATTCCTGTCAGGGTGAAAGGGAAGGCCGGCAGGTAAAGGGAATGCTGGATGACTAAAGAAATTGAGGGTTTGGTTAAGAAAAAGAAGGAAGCCTATGTCAGGTATAGACAGGATAGATCGAGTGAATCCTTAGAAGAGTATAAAGGCAGTAGGAGTATACTTAAGAGGGAAAATCAGGAGGGCAAAAATGGGACATGAGATAGCTTTGGCAAATGGAATTAAGGAGAATCCAAATGCTTTTTACAAATATATTAAGGAGCAAAGGGTAACTAGGGAGAGAATAGGGCCCCTCAAAGATCAGCAAAGTGGCCTTTGTGTGGAGCTGCAGAAAATCTGGGAGATACTAAATGAATATTTTGCATCAGTATTTACTGTGGAAAAGGATATGGAAGATATACACTGTAGGGAAATAGATGGTGACACCTTACAAAATGTCCAGATTACAGAGCAGGAAGTGCTGGATGTCTTGAAATGGTTAAAGGTGGATAAATCCCAAGACCTGATCAGGTGTACCCGAGAACTCTGTGGGAAGCTAGAGAAGTGATTGCTGGGCCTCTTGCTGAGATATTTGTATAATCGATTGTCACAGGTGAGGTACCGGAAGACTGGAGGTAGGTAAACGTGGTGCCACTGTTTAAGAAGGGCAGTAAAGATAAGCCAGGGAACTATAGATTGGTGAGCCTAACCTCGGTGGTGGGCAAGTCATTGAAGGGAATCCTGAGGGACAGGATGTATACGTATTTGGAAAGGCAAGGACTGATTAGGGACAGTCAACATGGGTTTGTGCGTGGGAAGTCATGTCTCTCAAACTTGATTGAGTTTTTAGAAGAAGTAACAAAGAGGATTGATGAGGGCAGAGCAGTAGATGTGATCTATATGGAATTTAGTAAGGCGTTCGACAAAGTTTCCCACGGGAGACTGATTAGCAAGGTTAGACCTCATGGAATACCAGGGGAACTAGCCATTTGGAACAGAATTGGCTCGAAAGGTAGAAGACAGAGGGTGGTGGTGGATGGTTGTTTTTCAGACTGGAGGCCTGTGACCAGTGGAGTGCCACTAGGATCGGTGCTGGTCCTCTACATTTTGTCATTTACAATAATGAATTGGATGCGAGCGTAAGAAGTAGTTAGTAAGTTTGCAGATGACACCAAAATTGGAGGTGTAGTGGACAGCAAAGAGAGTTACCTCGATTACCATTGCCATCTATTTATGCTTACAGAATTGCACTGACATCACAGCTTTCATTTGATCTTTGCTTTCCTTAGCCAATGATTAATTTAAATGATATGTGACTATATGAGGCCAGATGACAGTTCTCAAATAAAATAAGACATAACAAAAACTAATTGAAAACATTGTTTCCACATGGTTTAAATAACACAAGACTATATCAACTATATGTGCTTTTGCAGGGCAGCTAAACTTGACCACCACCTATAGTGAGAGTTAAGCAGCCTCCACAAGATTAGAGTCATAGTCATACAGTACAGAAACAGATCCTTTGGTCCAACCAGCCCATGTCAATCATAATCCCAAACTAAACTAGTCCCACCTTCCCTCGTTTGGTTCATATCCTTCCAAACATCATATTCATGTACTTATCCAAATGTCTTTTAGACAGTGTAACCATACCCGCATCCACCACTTCCTCTGGATGTTCATTCCACTCATGAACCACTCTGTACAAACAAATTGCACTTCATTTTTAAAAATCTTTCTACTCTCACCTTAAAAATATGCCCATAGCCCTTGAAACCCCCCACCCTAGGAAAAAAAAACACCAGGTTCCCAAGAGCTGTCATTGCATTACAATATATTTCGGTACAGGTACGATTGCTTAGCCCGTAAATCATGGTACCTGTGATGTTGTGTTTTTGGTTACCCTGTTAACATTTACAGGAAGCAATAGCAATTTTTTCATTTACACGTGTATTAGAAATGAGGATACAGTGTACTCTAAAGGCAGATGAATCTCCTGACTTCATTTCTGGTCTTTCTTGCTGTCAGCAATTTTGACTAAACACTTTCACATAGCAAAGTTTTGCCTTTTAATCTCTGGTACTATTGCCAAAAAGGAAAACAGGAGATCTCCCAGTATTTTGGTAAATATTAATCCCTCATGGATTATTATTACATTATGGGAGATTGCTGAACTCAGACTGGTTGTTGCATTTCCTCACATTGCAACACTTTGAAAGTAATTGGTTTGCTTTATATTTCTTTGTGGGCTCCTGAGGACATGGAAAAATAATTGTTTTTATTCTTGTATAAGGTTATAATAATTATTCTGACAGATATTAATGCACATGTTCAGTAGTTGTAGGTCCATTGCCCACATAGTTTACTGTTCCATTGACTTCACTTATTAATGTCTGTGACTATGGACCAAACCAAGTCAATAAGTCATCACTTAAAGAACCTTGAGGAAGGTTCGAGATTTTCCAGAACTTGTAACACAATTTAGCCAGATAGAAGATGACTTAATTTATATTTTTAAAAGTTGATTGCATTATGATCTATTCACATCTAATGAAGCAAATAACCAAAATTCTAATGTTCTGGTAATGAGTGCAAGGCAGCCCACACTTTAAACAAACACTTCCGTTACAATAACAGACAAAACAAAATGTTTCCATAAGGTTATTTATTGTAACTTACTTTTCAGGCTTACTTTATGGAAAATGTCTCTGAAATATGAAGCCTTCCAGAATATCCAGAAGTAAAAAAAGGTTGAATTTACATACAGTGTTCATGAGTTCACAACATTTTGAAGTGCTTCTCAGCCAAAGACCTACTTTTTCTAAGTGTTGTCCCAGTTACTATGTTTTAAACGCAGGCAACCAATTTGCACACGGCGTACGCTCACAAACAGGAATGTGCTAATGTCCACATAATCTGTTTTAGAATGAACAATAGATTTTAGTCAGGCACCTGGGGATAGGCCTCCTGCCCTTTTTTAAATAATCTCCAGCTTCTTATTCACCCAGCTAAGAGGTCAGACTGGACCTTGGTTTAATGTCTCATTAACAATATGGCACCTTCAACTGGGTGCCAATCCCTTGGTACTGCCATGCGGTACCAATCGAGATCATGTTCTCAAATCTCTGGAATAAGACTTAAATTTAGAACCTTCTAGACTCAGATCACTGAGCTATGGCTGACACATCAAGCATTGATGTAAAATGTGAGTTTCTCTTATGGTGCCAGATGCACATCTTCAGAGGAAAAAGATCTTCTGAACATTTGTATGGGCTAGCTTACTACTTGACATAATACAATGTTATAAGACCGTAAGGTGTAGGCCTAGAATTAGGCCATTTGGCCTATCGAGTCTGCTCCACCATTCGATCATGGCTATTCTTCTGCCTTCTCCCCATAATCTTTGATCTCCTTACTAATCACAAATCTATCTCTGTCTTAAATACGTTCAATGACTTTGCTGCAGAAGATTCTGGAGGCAATGAGTTGCACAGATTCACCACCCACTGGCTGAAGAAATTCCCCTTCATCTCAGTTCTAAAGGGTCATCCTCTGAGGTTGTGCCCTCAAGTCCTAGTCTCTCCTACTAGTGGAAACATCTTCTCCATGTCCATTCTGTCCAGGCCTCTCACTATTCTGTAAGTTTCAATCAAAATACCCCTTATCTTTCTAAATTCCATTGAGTATAGTCCCAGAGTCCTCGAAATACTCCTCATATGACAAGTCCTTCATCCCGGGATCATTCTTGTAAAACTTCTCCAAGGCCAGCATGTCCTTCCTTAGATCCAGAGCCCAAAACCACACACAATATTACAATTGTGACAGTGAGGCATTTGACCAGAGCCTCATACAGCCTCTGCAGTACATCCCAGCTCATGTATTCTAGCTCTCTTGAAGGAACTGCTAATATTGCACTTACCTTCCTAACTGCTAACTGAACCTGCATGTTAACCTTAAGAGCATCCCTAACTAGTAGTCCTAAGTCCTCTTGTGCTTCAGATCTCTCTATTTAGAAAATAATCTGCACATGTTCCTACCAAAGTACATAACCTCACACTTGCCCACATTGTATTCCATCTGTCACATCTTTGCCCACTTTCGCAGCCTTTTCATGTCCTTCTGCAGCCTTCGCACCTCAACACTATCTGTCCCTCCACCTATCTTTGTGTCATCTGCAAACTTATCAATTATGCCCTCAGTTCCTTTGTCCAGATTGTTCATTGAATCTATGTTGAGTTTGCGGACGGTTGCTAGCTCAGGCATGCCTCAGGGCCTGTTTCAATGTTTCTGATAACTTTGCAGTGAATCTCACTGGGTTGTAGAAATGTATTAATGCTAACCAAAATCGAGCCCCTCGTGGTTAACTAACTCGCCAGCACTCACTACTGGTATATACAAAACAATGGCCATTTTAATAAAGGTACCTGAAGACTGGCAAAACCTTTTGGAATTTGTACTCAAGATTGGGTGAAGAGTTTGATAGAAGGGGAAAAATAGGCAGGGAGAGAGAGAGAGAGAAATTTCCAAGACTAATGGAACCAGCATGTGCCCTGTTTACCGATCACTTAAGTAATAAATATTTTCTTTGTACCCGGATATCATTCCATTTACGGACTGCATTGGTTTACACTTTAATTGCAATCTAATCATTTCCAGGGTGTCAAAAGTAAATAGTTTTCCAGAAATACAATGGGTCTTGAAAAGACCACCACACTTCAAGAAGACCACCATCATCCCCGTACCTAAGAAAGCACATGCAAAATACCTTAATAACTACCAGCCAATGCTTCAAGAGGCTGGTCATGGCCCACATCCGTTCCAGTCTCCCAGCATGCCTTGATCCTCTACAATTTGCTGACCAATGTAACAGGTCCACAGTGGATGTCATTTCCCTAACCCTGTACTCATCCCTGGAACATCTGGACAATAAGGAAACCTATTTCAGAACTCTGCTCATTGATTATAGCTCCACTGATTAGCAAGGTTAGATCTCATGGAATCCAGGGAGAACTAGCCATTTGGGTACAGAACTGGCTCAAAGGTAGAAGACAGAGGGTGGTGGTGGAGGGTTGTTTTTCAGACTGGAGGCCTGTGACCAGTGGAGTGCCACAAGGTCCTCTACTTTTTGTCATTTACTTTAATGATCTGGATGCGAGCATAAGAGGTACAGTTAGTAAGTTTTCAGGGGACACCAAAATTGGAGGTGTAGTGGACAGCGAAGAGGGTTACCTCAGATGGGCCAATGGGCTGAGAAACGGCAGATGGAGTTTAATTTGGATAAATGGGAGGTGCTGCATTTTGGGAAAGCAAATCTTAGCAGGACTTATACACTTAATGGTAAGGTCCTAGGGAGTGTTGCTGAACAAAGAGACCTTGGATTGCAGGTTCATAGCTCCTTGTAAGTGGAGTCGCAGGTAGATAAGGTAGTGAAGGTGGCGTTTGGTATGTTTTCCTTTATTGGTCAGAGCACTCAGTACAGGAGTTGGGAGGTCACGTGGTGGCTGTACAGGACATTGGTTAGGCCACTGTTGGAATATTGCGTGCAATTCTGGTCTCCTTCCTATCGGAAAGATGTTGTGAAACTTGAATGGGTTCAGAAAACATTTACAAGGATGTTACTAGAGTTGGAGGATTTGAGCTATAAGGAGAGGCTGAACAGGCTGGGGCTGTTTTCCCTGGGGCTTTGGAGGCTGAGGGGTGACCTTATAGAGGTTTACAAAATTATGAGGGCCATGGATAGGGTAAATAGGTAAAGTCCAGGGAGTCCAGAACTAGAGGGCATAGGTTTAGGCTGAGGCAGGAAAAATGTAAGAGACCTAAGGGGCAACTTTTTCACACAGAGGGTGGTACATGTATGGAATGAGCTGCCAGAGGAAGTGGTGGAGGCCTGTACAATTGCAACATTTAAGAGACATTTGGATGGGTATATGAATAGGAAGGGTTTGGAGGGATATGGGCCAGGTGCTGGCAGGTGTGACTAGATTGGGTTGGACCGAAGGGTCTGTTTCCATGCTGTACATCTCTATGACTCTATACAGCCTCAGGTGGCTCAGTGGTTAGCATTGTTGCCTCTCAGCACCAGGATCCCAGGTTCAATTCCAGCCTCCGGTGACTGTGCAAACTCCACACAGACATTCTCCCTGTGACTGCGTGGGTTTCCTCCCACAGCCCAAAGATGTGCAGGTCAGGTGAATTGGCCATGCTAAATTGCCCATAGTGTTAGGGACATTAGTCAGAGGGAAATGGGTCTGGGTGGGTTACTCTTCAGAAGATCACTCTTTGGAAGATTGGTATGGAGTGGTTGGGCCGAACGGCCTGTTTCCACACTGTAGGGAATCTAATTTAATCTATTCTTGCCATCTTGAAATGAATGCTAATACTGCATTCGCCTTCCTAACTGCCGACTGAACCTATGCATTAACCATACAATTCTGAACTAGGACTCCCAACTCTTGGTGCTTCAGAAGTCTTTCCCATTTACAAAATAGGCTATGCCTCTATTCACCTACCAAAGCACATGACCTCTCATTTTCCCACGTTTTATTTCATCTGCCATTTCTTTGGCCCCTCTCCTAGCTTGGCCAAGTGCTTCTGCAGCCTCATTTGCTCAACACTCCCTGTCCCTCTACCTATCTTTACGTAATCTACAAATTTAGTAATAACGCCCGCAATACTTACACCTTTTCTGGAATCTTCCTCAGTTGATGACATAGGAGTAGAACCACAAAAATAAAGGAGAGAGCAATCTCATTGAGTGGGTACTTATAAACCCCCAAAGTCAGAGATATAGAAGGTCAGAGATGTAGACAAATCTCAAAATATAAAATTATATAGGGTAATAATGGTAATAATAAATGAATTTCAACTTTGCCAATATTAACTGGGATAGACAAACTGCAAAAGACATAGAAGAAGCAGAATTCTTGAAAATGTGATCAGAAGAGCTTTTTAAGCTAACACAATGTTCTACAAGAGAGAGGCTGGTACTAGATCTACTTTTAGGGAATGAAGCTAGGTAAATGGTAGATGTGTCAGAGTGGGAGCATTTCAATGATCGTAAACAAACATGATTGAATTTTTTTGAGGAATGACCAGGTGTATGGAAATGTGTACTGCCGTTGACGGTATTCAGCAAGGCATTTGATAGATGTCACGTAGAAGACTGGTAAAAGTGCTTGGAATGTAGGACAATTTGCCACGAGAGTGTGAACTTATAGAGAGTTATTGGAGACTGGGTGTCTCTGTCCAGTGGAATCCTGCAGAGTTCTGTTCCCTAGTCGTTTGTAATATATTTTCATGATTCAAATATATCAGGATTTTGAAGGAAACATAATCAGGCTTGAAACATTAACATGGTTTCTCCCACACAAGATACTGCCAGGTCGGAGTTTCTCCAGTATTTTGCTTTTATTTCGAATTTCTAGCATCCAATTTTGTTTTGAGCTTTTACAGAAATCCAGGAAGTTCTATTGAGGCAATCAGAGCTAAGATTTCAGCACAGACAAAATATCTAACAATTTGGTAGTTTCTAAATTTCAAGAGATAGAAATGCAGCTATGTTCTCTCATGTTCTAGTACCTTTAATTGTTCATATTTTTAGAAAAAAAGTTGACAGAAGGAGGGGTGTACTTCAAATCCATTTAACCATGATATTGATCAATGCTTTTTATAAAGAAGTCTGAAAGAGTAAAGGATTTGATCAGAATTAGAAAATCTTTTGTGACATAACAAGCAGGATGACACTTTTACACTCTGCGTACATTGTAAACTCAATCTTGTTTGAAGTTTCCTCCCCCCACAACATTTGATGCTTAGACTATTTGATTACACATCTGTAAATTGCTGCTGGCTCAAATGGGAGGTTGAGGCTAAGGAAACTATCTTAGAAAATTGTAAATAGCAGCAAGGTATATTGGATAAGTTTACACATGAGGTAATGATTTCACTTCCTAAATTATTTACAAAGATTAAGTGTAGGAAGGCTGTTAATGTAAAAATGCTCAAGAAATATCAAAGCAAGTCTCTGACACTCAACGGCTTGTTACTGATTTTAACTGCTGGGTGCACGAAGTCAGAAAGAATAATAACTCACCCACCAGAAACAAAACAAACATTTTTTAAAAATTTATATCTCAAATCTGACTTGTGCATTTCAGTGACAAACACAGTGTAGATATGTCATTGCTGAAGTGAATGATACTTAAAAATGGGCAAATCTCTCACATGCAAGATTGTTCTCCAACCCAGGATTACCTGAACAAAATTTTGTGCCATGTAGCAGAGATTAAAACTCATGGCATCCTTGAGATTCAACACAGTGCTTTTGCAAGACATGCATTATGAAATGGTTAAGATAACAATAATGAGTCTCATAAATAAATCAAACAATTAAACAACATGGGAGCCAAGGCAAATGTAAATAGCGGGTGCTGTTGAACTGGAAATAAAATATTGTAGTATTATCATAGATGGAACCCCAGATCATAGTATGATGATACTGAGAGGTGTATTTTGTCCTTTCCTTTTTGAAGAGATGTTTTAAGACAGAGGTATTGAGCTGTCAATGAAATCCTATAATTAACAGCTTGTGAAGCCTGGTTTTTTTCCCCAAAAAACAAAATCTAAATCAGTCTGAATGGGTGATCAAACTCCCACAGAATCAGGATTTTTCATTTCAGTAGCAGGTGCTGCTGGGGTCTTGAAGATGTGGAAGCTGTTTTTTGCCTCTTACAGTTCCAACTAAACGTTGAGAGTTCTCTTCCTGCAGCTGGAGTTTGCACGTGAGACAACCTTTTTGGTAAAGGTGCCCTTTCCAAAGGTGTCTTTCTGGGATGTTACTATATTGGAACAATTACTGTTTCATAGTTAAATAATCTATTACTCCTGTTAAGTTTTTCAAAAAAGTTATTCCAATTTCTTTCATTTTTGTATTTTAACGACAGTGTATGAATAGAATGTATTTTAATTCGAATCTAGTAGTTTGACTAATCAAATTGCATCTGGAACACAGAGCCTTATACTTACCTTTAAAATCAGAGCATGTTAGCATCTGGACTAGCTTTCGAATATATTTTGAGGGGTTGGTCTGGTTCATAACAATAGTTAAAACAAAATACCCAAAAGACTGATACAGTCCTGTCAAATTATTAATCTCAGGTCACAATACAAACAGAAGCCCCAGTTTTTAAACTGGGTCGAATGCGCAAAGGTGGGAGAATTCCCAGCTCAGTGTTCCTGACCTTAGAAAATGGGCACTTGTGAATACTATTTACTTGCAGTCCAATTAGGGGGTGCCCAATTGGAATTCAGGCTGGGTGAGTCAGCAACAGTAGAGTAAGCTACCCATTGTCACGCAGACTATATGCCTGGGGCTCCAGTGTCTAAAAAATGAAAGTTAAAGCTTAAAATGTAATCATTCCCTCAGTCATGTCTTTCATTGCATACTCCATTCAATACCACCCAATGCTCTCTATGAATTCCTAATGACTCCTCATATCCCCATGGTACCTTCTGCCGCTCTAACCAAAATGCCAATTTGTGCCAAACAATTGTTCCAACCACAACCTTTCCCCTTCACCCAACATGCAAAAATCACCCATTATCCACCAGAACCCATGCGCAAGAGAAAAAGTAATGTTCGTTACTTAAAAAGGTATTATGTTGCGAAATACATTCTCATTCTTAAAAGCACAATTTGACACTTCAACAATTCTAATGCTTCAACAAATTTGCCAGTACCCGCACCAAATGGAATCCAGTAGTTGAAAGCAGTGCAACATCACCTCTCTCAGGGGCAATAAGGCTAGGCCAGCGCTTATTGTCCAAACCAATGATGTCCATTTGCCTATGATTGAATAATAAAATAATAATACACTCTTTAGGCATAGTCTTCCCTATTGTCAACTGTCCCAAGGGATACAAGACTGCCCTTTCTTAAGTGTACCTAACTGCTGCCCCTTACTCCCAATGCAGGATATCCTGATCGATACCCTTCTTCAAAAGAAATCCCAGCGCCTTATCCATAGGGGTATTTTGCCTCTCAAAAGGGGTTCCCTGGCTTTCCAAACCAATCTATAAAGGTTAGTTTTACTCTCAGCAGATCAAATCTGCATGCCCGCTGGGTTTCAGGCCAAAGCAAACCAAAATTGCAGTTGTTGAGGCAAATTATGATTTAAATGGCCAGCTGCCTCAGTAAACTGTCCATGTGCAAAACCCAGTCTGATAGACTCCCACCCCTGCAAAATGCAAAGTGCCCTGTTCAGGGGTGAGACTTGCAGTTTCACTTCAGTCATTTTCACCATGCAAATTTCGGCTAAGTCTTCTGTCGCTTAAATTCTGTACCTGATATTGGTCATTTCTTTTTAGTAAATGGTGAAAGTCATAGGATCCTTTTCTTAAAAAAAGAACTACTGCAAATTTCCATGACAGGGATATTTTGGGCTATTAGTCAATTCCTCACCATTTGTTCTTTTATTTACAATTAACAATGTAACAGCTTTAAATCGGAAGACTTTCACTTTCCCAGACCCGTATGCTCCATACGTCATCTTGTCATGTAAATTCGAAATTTTTGATTCATTTAATAATGAACGTGAAAAATTACGTTAGGTTTTTGAAGGAGATGTTTTACCTCAGCTCTTAAAAGTCTGAAGCAAAATCAGGTGCAAATCATCCACTACTTTTCGTCATTTATATAAATGATTTGGATATGAAGACAGGAGGTATAGTTCGTAAGTTTGCAGATGACACCAAAATTGGAAGTGTAATAGGCAGCGAAGGAGGTTACCTCAGATTACAATGGGATCAGATGGGCCAATGGGCTGAGGAGTGGCAGAAGGAGTTTATTTGGATAAATGCAAGGTTCTGCACTTTGGGAAAGCAAATCAGAGCAGGACTTATACCTTAAATGGTAAGGTCCTAGGGAGTGTTGCAGAACAAAGAGACCTCGGAGTGCAGGTTCATAGCTCCTTGAAAGTGGAGTCGGACGTAGATAGGAGAATGAAGGCAGCATTTGGTATGCTTTCCTTTCTTGGTCAGAGCATCGATTATAGGAGTTGGAAGGTCAAGTTGCACCTGAACAAGACATTGGTTAGGCCACTTTTGGAATATTGCATGCAGTTCTAGTCTCCTTTCTATCGGAAGAATGTTGTGAAACTTGAGAGGGCTCAGAAAAGATTTACAAGGATGTTGCCAAGCATTGGAGGATTTGAGCTAAAGGGAGAGGCTGAATAGGTTGGGTTTTCTCTGGAGCGAAGGCTGAGGGGTGACCTCAGAGGTTTATAAAATCATGTGTGGCATGGATAGGATAAACAGATGAGTCTTTTCCCTGGAGTGGGGGAGTCTAGAACTAGAGGACATGGGTTTAGGGTGAGAGGGGAAAGGTAGAAAAGGGACCTAAGGGACAACTTTTTCACACAGAGGGTGGTGCATGTATGGAATGTGCTGCCAGAGGAAGTGGTGGAGGTTGATACAATTGCAACATTTAAAAAGGTATCTTGATGTGTATATGAATAGTACAGGTTTGGAGTGATATGGGCCAAGAGCTGGCAAATGGGTCTAGATTAGGTTGGGATATCTGCCAGCATGGAAGAATTGGACTGGAGGGTCTGTTTCTGCACTGTACATCTCAATGACTCTAAGTTGTAGGTTTCATTCAGCGCAAAACGTATGCACCTTTGAACAGAGTGGTGGGTTACCACACACCCTACATCCACTGACAGAAAAAGTGCATATAATCCCAGTACAAACTGAAACAAGGATAATTACACTGAAAATAGTGAGGAAAGTTGTTGAAACATCAAGGAGTTCAGAAAAGATTTACGAGTAGGATTGAGCTATAGAAAGAGGCTGAGTGGCTGTGGCAATTTTCCCTGGAGGGAAAAAGGCTGAGGGGACACCACAGAGGTTTATAAAATTATGAGAGGCCTAGATAGGGTAAATAGGCAAGGTCTTTTTCCCCAGGAGTCTAAAACTAAAGGACGTGGGTTTAGAGTGAGACTAGACAGATTTACAGGGGACCTAAGGGGCAACGTTTTAACACAGAGGGTGGCGCATGTATAGAATGAGCTATCAGAACGGTTGGAGGAGGCTGGTACAATTATAACATTTAAAAGGCATCTGGATGGGTATAAGAATAGGAAGGGTTTACAGGGATAGGGGCCAAAATGCTGACAAATAGGACTAGATTTATTTAGCATATTTGGTCGGCATGGACAAGTTTGACCGAAGGGTCTGTTTCAGTGCTTTACATCTTCCAAGGCTCTAAGTCAGATAAATATCTCCAGAGGGGAAGACAGAGTGGGAATTTCAGGTCAAATTATACGGACTTCCAACTGTGATCAATCCCCCGTGAAACAATTTTCAAAATCTGAAGTCAAATTACTGTGAATGATAAATCTCATGAATTCTTGGAACAATGAGCATGACAAATTCCAGGGCCATTGACAGAGAGAATAGCATTCCTCTTCTTTTGTATCCAGATGAGTTAGAACATTGGAATTGCAGATTTAAATCAAAAAGCAGCCACAAAATTATTATTTCCCCATGAGCAATCCTCAAGGCTTCACTGTAGTTGCCAAGTTCAGATATCATATTTGAACTGAAGCATTAACTCCTCATATTTTGTCAAGCTCAGTAATTCCATGCATCCTGCCTAATCACCGAGGTCATTACAACTATTTATGGATTAAATAAAATTGATTTTTTAAATACAAACTTGAAAAACCTTTTTTTTGGGAAAAAAACAATACTGCCAATAATTTTCAAATAAATGTTTAATGATTAGACAACAATGTCTGCTTTCAGTAACAACTGGAAGCACAACTTTGTCAAATCTCCCATTCTGTACTCCTAATACTACAAGTATCAGATTAAAGTACTGTGATTATCAAAGCCCCCCCAAAAAAAATTTCAAGTCCAGAGATTCATCTGCATTTCCTCTAACCGGATTTAGAGGAATGGTGACCATCTGGTTCAGGACTGGAGGAGGGTCTACGGTGTAGTTCTGCAGGAGTTGGTGGAAGGATCACTGCATTTCTTGACATATATTAAATGGTCTAGACTTCTGGTCTCGGTGAAATTTCAAAATTTGCCGACGACAAGAAGCCTAAAACAATTAAGGACTGTGAAGACAATAGCAAGAGATTTTATGGAAGACAAACAGAAAAGGGGATTTAATAGCAAAATTGAATCGATGGACAGAATGTCCTTTTTCTAAAAGAGAGCATAGGTTTACGCTGAGGGGGGAAAGATTTTAAAAGGGACTCAAGGGGCAACTTTTCATGCAGTGTATGAAAATGAGTTGCCAGAAGTGTTGGAGGCTGTGACAATCACAACATTTAAACAGACATCTGGGCAGGTGTATGAATAGGAAGGGTTCAGAGGGATATGAGCCAATTGTTGACAAATGAGACTAGTTAATTTAGGTTATCTGGTCAGCATGGACAAGTTGGACTGAAGGGTCTGCTTCCATGCTGTACATTTCTATGACTCTATGGCAGACAGGTGATACAAGAAATTCAGCGCAGAATAAAAGGAGAGACAGTAAACTAAGGGTACAAATCTAAAGTTAAAACAAGGACAGGGACCTCTGAGTCCATATAAACACAAATCATTGAAGATGACAGAGCAGTTTAAGAGTGTTTATAAAGCTATATAGGATCCCCTACTTTATAATTGGAGGCAGAGAATGTACAAAAACATAGAATTAAATAATATTCATAAAACATTGATTTGGTGTCAACTGGAGTGTCATGATTAATAATATTGTATTTTTTTTCCTGCCTGGTAAAATGTTTCTGCAATTTAAGATATAGGGGTATCTTCAAAACTTGCTGCCAGCTGAGGGTTTAGAACACTGACAGCAGTGGACATGCCATTGGACATTACTGCAGGAGATCTTCAGGGTCCAGGAACCTTCTGTTGCTTAAATCGATGACAATCTTCATTAACATGACAGAAACATGTATGTTTATTGATGGCTAATTGGAAACCTAATTGGAATGACTACATAAATAAATGAGGTAAAAACAATGACTGCAGATTCTGGAAACCAGATGCTCCTTGGATGCTGCCGGAACTGCTGTGCTCTTCCAGCATCACTAATCCAGAATACATAAATAAATGGTTACATGATTAGATCAAAGGCAGGGAATTCAGCAGGATGTAATTCATCTTCCTGCTTCCCAAACCTACACATCAAGGTGCAAGTCTGGAGTGTGATGGAATACACATTTGCCTTGATAGGTGCAGCTGCAACAACACTCAAGACACTTGACACCATCCAAGACAAAGCAGCACACTTGAATTCCACTCCACCCACCATGTTCAAGATGCATCACCTCTACAACGGCAAACAATATATACCATCCATAAGCAGCAGTGCAACTACTTCATTAAGAATCATTTAACAGCATCTTCCAAATCCATAATCTCTATCACCTGAGAAACAGACGGATAGATACCCAACCACCTGCAAGTTCCCCTTGAAGTCACTCACTTAGAAACATGTCACTGCTCTTTCTCTGTTGCAAGGTCAAAATCCTTGAACTCCATTCTTTATAGCCCAGTAGATGTGCCATTACCAGCTGGACTAGTGTTTCGAAGAGGAAGTTTACTATCACTTATCAAGGAGAATTAGGTACAAGAAACAAAATGTTCACATCCCACAATAGAATTATTGTGTACAATAACTGCTTCTGTATTTTCAGAGATAACAATTCATTAGCCATGTAATATTTCTGAGAAATACTTAAACTAGGTAAAAAAAACTTTGAAAGCTGTTTCATGACAAAAAGAGCAAGCAATAGTTAAACTCCTTGTTACAACTGAAATAATGTTACAAGGTTAATAAAATGAATTAATTTCAGCAGATATATTTCTATTTGAGAGCAACAATATTCTGAGAAGAACTGTTTTCATCTGCATAGACACCATACTGGCACATAGCTGTAGTCTTATACCATTGTTTGTCACTACATAGAGTTAATGTTAGTGCAGAATTAAACCAGATATGGAAAATATACAAGAGATCCCTTGGATCTCCTAGATTATCAATAAAAATGACAATGAGCTTAAAACATTCAAATGATGGATATATTCATACCTGTACTGTCAACACATTTAATATTCTGCTGTTGGGTGAGATGTTCAGAATGCAACACAGTTAGCAAGGGAGCATTAGCAAAATTACAATTCAAAGTGCAACGGAGGTCAAATACACCACATGATCATTCAATTACAATTGCTGTGTGAATAAACATAAACGTAATTAACTTTTACCTATACAAAAAGAAACCTGATTAATCTCTACGAGTTATTTCATAACTATTCTTGCTCTCAATGTAGTCTCTTCATAGGAGAGAATGAAACACAGGCTGGGTGACAGCCCTACAGAACACCTAGTCTCTGACCATAAAAATGAACCAGAGCTTCCAGTCGCCCAGTACTTTAAGACACCACCATGTTCCCTGGCCAACATGTGACCCAGACCTGCTGCAGTACTCTAGCCAGACTCAACATAAACTCAAAGAGCAACAACTCATCTTCTACTTATGGAAATTACAGCCTTCAGGACTGAACATAGAGTTTAATAATTTTACAGCATGTACACCTTCCATATCTATTAGCTACCACTACGCTCAGGTCCTGTCATGATAGAAGTTCTTTCAACACAGCCAACTGACTTGCACCCATTCATAACCTGCATTGTCATTTATGTAGCTTATTTTCTTCCTTGGCTTACAATCACCAATCTCTTTGTCTGCCTAACTTTTCTTTTTTCTTCTGTTATTGGGTTCCCTCTCCACCTATCTGCTCACTTGTTCCCACCCTGTTGTTAACTAACATAAATACCACCTTTTGCTAGCTGATTCAATCCTGAAGAACCACTGGATTTGAAACATTAACTGTTTTCTCCACATGGATGCTGGCAGACCAGCTGAATTTCTCCAGCAATTTATTTTTGTTTTTGATCATCTGTATCTGCAGCTCTAGTGTTTTAATTTAATAACTCACCTTGGAGAATCACATTCATTAACATACTATCATTGATGATTGCAAAATCAGAACTGCTACTTGGTGTGGCTAATTTGCAGAAGAATAGTAACTGAAAATTTATTAACACCATGCTCTTAAACAGCAACTTTAACATAAAAGCACTATCACTAAACCAATAAAAATACTGTTAGGAGGAATTGAGGCTCAGATCTGTGGCATCCTAGAACTGGGAAAGCCTTAGACAGGCAAAAGGGTACAGAAATCACATTTGAAATCCATGCATGGAAAGCTAAGTACAACAGAGTTAGAGAATTGTAAATTTCAAAATACACTGAAAAAAACAAAATCACATTTATTTGTTCTAAAGGAAAAAGACTCCATATTTAATTTCCAGGATCAATGGCTGGGGGTGTTGTTTTCAGTAGCAATTATGATCTATAATGCTGTTTAAAAGGCAAGAAAGTCTTGTTTGAACAAGGTTTAGCTTTTTCATAGGTCTTCACAGAAAGAATATGGTGCACATACAAGTGCACAACAAATCAGTAATGTCTAATTGATTCCATGTGAGGACTTCAAAGACACATCTCATGGAGAAGCGAAGTATCCTTGACAGCAACTTCCACATTCAACTCTGCATTTGTGGGCACAGGAAGTGTTACAACGTTCAACTTGTTATAATGATCACAGACAGTTCCTAGGTATTGATATAGCAAAACTGAAGCTCATCTGATTTAGATGGTAATTGAAAGGTAAATGCCACCCAGGCTAACGCTTTCCCTCTTTTGTGGGATTTCTGACGTCCACCCAAGAGAAAAAAAAAGGAAACATGGACAATTTATTAAGGTCTCTTTGGAAAATAATTTGAATGCAGAATCTTTGATGAAGGGAGAGCGGAGAACGAGTGCATTACCACTGACATTAATACCTCAAAATGCAATTGTGTGAAAAAAAAATTAGATTCAAATCTATTCTATTTTAACAAGCAAATATCATTTCCCAATATGCAGATCCTGAAATTAAAAATTCAACTAAAAAATTCTTTAAAATGCTTGCCACATAAAAAATTATAATAGCCACCTATGGTAAAAGTGTTGCAGATTTCAATTTACAAAACATGCTGGAAACAACTAATGTATTTATGCTGAGTAAAAATATTTCATTCTTGTGTGAATACAGATTAGTCACGCACACGTTTCTGAAATAATACCGACTCCATGTACCTACATATGGTACAAAGTACTTTTTTTAAAAAGGAGGGGCTCATCATCTCCTTCGAGGGCAATTCAGGATAGGCCTTGCACTGACACTCATCACACAAAAAAAAAATTCTTTAAATGGAGACACAGTCATACAATGAACATCAGCTAGCACACCCTTTGATTCAAGAAATAAATGTAAAGAATTTAGGATTTACCAATCAATATAAAACTTTGTCAGCAGTTCTAAATGCAAGTGTTGGATTTTTTCCATAAGATGAAGTCAGTTTTGTTTTCAGCTCCTGAGTCCGCTTCCAGTGAGTAAGCCCTTAATTGACATGGGGCAGGCTCCCCATCCAGTTAAGCTGCAGTGGACAAACTCCTGACGTGTCAAAGAGCCAAGCAGAGGCATTCCAGCTTTAGGGGAACCTCTGGCTGCAAAACAAAGGAAGTATCTGATACATTGCTTCGACAATGTGGTGCCTTGTCAGTCACTTTTATAAAATCTTCAATAGATAGCACAAATATATACCAGTTATGGACATGAATAGTGGGTTAAATTAACTACACCCCTCCCCTGGCAACAGACAGAGAATGCTGGAGTGTTGTCACAGCCTCCATTCCAGGTTGTTGTTCTGCACTCCTCATCACTGCATTGGTAAACTGAAGGATGTCTGGGAAAACCCAACTTACCTGTAACAATGCTTTTAATACACCTACAGTGGGAGATCCTCCAAGGTTTGAACCTGCATTGGCCAAAATGTCAACAGCAGGAAAAACCTGGAAGTTGGTAGCCAATCATCCTTGTAATTTTCAGGAACCATCTGTCTCAAAAACTCAGCTTATGTTAAATTTCATTTGAGAATAATATATTGTTTCTTGTGTGGGAAATCTGTATGCATAATACAATAAATGCAGAAGAGCAAGACATAAGCAGTTTATCTATTGCACTGGTAATATTTTTGAAGTGGAGATGTTCAATGCCACAAATTATACAATAAAAAGGTACTGAGAATATTTTCTGGAATCAAAACAAAAAAATGTTTAGTTTTAAGCAGGTCTATTTGTAGTTTTATTATATCAAAAGCACAATTAGAAATGTTTGGCTTTTTTAAAAAATTAAAAACCCTTCAGTTCTGTAATAAGTGACTCCTATTTCGCCAACAGTTTTAGGGTTATAGCTATGTTGCGGCAATGTCATGGAACTCAAAACCAGAGGCCTCGGATAAATATTCCAGGGATATAACTTCAAATCCCACCAATGGCAGCCAGTGGAATAAATTCATACATTCAACAAAATCTGAATTAAGAGCTAGCCTCAACTAATGTAATCGTGAAGGTATCAGGCCATCTGATTTACTAATATCATTGAAGATTGAAGAGACCAATAAGCATGAAAACTCTACTCATCCTCACCAATCTACCTTCTGCAGATACTTCTGTCCAGGACTAAATGAAGTCCCCACCTACAGTCTTTGTTCATTATGGAGATGAAGTCCTGTCTTCTCACTGAGGATAATGTCCATTGGGTTATTTGGCACTGCTACCAGGACAAATGATGGATTCAGAACAGATCTCAGCTGAAACCTGGGCATTGATATAATGCCGTGCATCAAATAGCAACAAAATATACTCAAACACAATCTGTAAACTCATGGGCAGCATATTCCCCACTCTACTGTTATCATCAAGTCAGGGAATCATCTCTTTCAATGAGAAGTATAGGAGGGTATGCTAGGACAACACCACATAACTAAAAATTAGATGCCAAACTGATAACATTAACATGGGATCACATGAAGCATCATGCCCTACAGCTAACTGATTCTACATGCAACAAATCAGATCAAAACTCTGCACACCAGCCACATCCAGTCATGAATGCTGGAAAATAATTAACAACGAAACAGAGAAGGAAACTTCACAACATCCCTGCTCATAATCCTTGGGGTGCTCAACATGTCAATGCTAAAAAAAAAAGACTGAACTGTTTGTGAACATATCTAGCCAGGAATGCCAAGTGGATAATCCATTGACCTCCTGGAGTTCCCAGTAGATGCCAGTCTTCAGTCAATTTGATTCAATACATGTGATATCAAGAAATAGCTAAAGGAGAGATAGCAATGCCAACTGACCCTGAAAAAGGTTCTGCTGATAATACTAAAGGGTTTTGCTCCAGGAGTAGCCATGCCTTCACTTGGCTTTTCCAATCATGTACAGTACTGACATTTACCTGGCAACGTAGAAATCTGACCAGTTATATCCTATACTGAAAAAGCTGACAAATCTACTCCAAATTCTATGACTCTATAACAGCCTACTCCCCTGATCATCCACCAAGTAATGGAAGATGTTATCAACAGGATTATCAAATCAATATTTAGACAATAATCTGCTTACTGATGCACAGTTTGAGTTCAGCCAGAGCTACTTAGCTCCTGACCTCTTTATAGCTTTGGTCTAATGATGAAAAAAAGAGTGAACTTGAGGGGAGATGAGGTTTGACCATTCCTCCATGATAAGGTTAAAATTGGGGATACTTGCTTATGAATCCATTATGTTCAATCTCATTTGTAGCTCCTCAAATACTTCAGCAGTCCACAACATGCAACATGACCTGGACAATATTCAGGCCTCAGCTGCTCAGGAACATGACATTTTCACCTCACAACTACAAAGGCAATGATGGTCTACAAGAAGAAAAAAAAATTAAGAGCAGATCAGAAGCTAGACATTCTGCAAGTCAATCATTTCTCTAATTTCCACAGCCTGTTCATCAAGTACAAACGGTACAAGTCAGGAACGTTATGGAAACTCTTCAGGTGATTGTGTGACAATATAATGGCTTTAAGAAGTGTATTTGTCCTACTCTTTTTTTATGAAAGAAGGTTGAGACAGAGGTGCTGACCAGACTTCTCCAAAGCCAATAAAATAAACAGCATGACAGGCCTTGAGGTTTTTTTCATTTAAAGTTAAAACAATAGAAGCAGCCTACATGGGTGGGCATCAAGCTCCCATAGAACTAGGATTTGTTTTGTTTTAAATTTTAGTCTTCAGTGGTAGTTGCTGCCATCTTGAAACTGGATGTGCTGGCTTTTATTTCTCTCTGTTACAGATAAGCTGGGTTCTCTTCCTGCTACTAGAATTGCATGGGAGAGACAGTCTATTTTACTGAATCTGCCTTTGTCTAAAGTGTGTATATGGGATGCTAGTATATTAGAACAGTTAATTAGTAGTTAATATATTATTTGAGTATTTTGATAGTTACAGTTAAGTCAATTCTTTTCTTGTCTTTTTGTATTTTAATTATAGTACGAGTAAAATGTGTGTTTTGTTTTAAGCCTGACAGTTTGACCAATGAAATTACAACCAGAACACAATGCCACACACTGACTTTAAAACTAGGCAAAATTTGAATCTAGACAAGCTTCTTAATTTTGAGGGATTTAATCTGGTCCATGACATTAATCAGTGCAATAACACTCGAAAAATAGATCACTGAAGTGAAAAATAGTCCACAGCATCCCAGCCGCCACGTTAAACAACCATGCTGACAATAGCATGTACTGAACAAAACTTTCACTACAGCAACTTGCCAAACCTACAACAGCAATATCTTCCAAATTTATAATCCCTGTCACATAGAAATAAAAGAGATGCAGATACACGAAAAGAAAACACCTGGAACTCTACTTCAAGTGACACACCATCTTGATCGGCACTATTAACATCCCTCAATGTCTGTGTTAAAATCCTATAACTCCCTTCTTAACTAATAGCACTAAGTGTACCTAACTACATGGACTACAGTAGCTTAAGAGGCAGCTCACATCAACCCTAGAGAAATTAGGATGGGTGACAAGTGATAGCCTTGACACTGCTCACATCCCCCAAAAGAGAAATAAAAACTCTAGATATTAAATGTTGGCATTAGATTTTTGAAAACTTAATTCCATTAAAAAAAGCGTTCACAGAAATGTTGTGATCAAGTTAACCTTTTGTTCATAATACTGACAGAGTAATAATAGCTGAAGATTTCTACATCAGCTTAGGTAGCTAAATGCTTTCTTGCTTAAATTTCTATTTCCTCAAGTTTGATAGTGCTTTCTTAGAAAAGAACTAGCAGCGGTCAGCAAGAAAGAGATTTTGTTTTTAAAACCACAGGTGAATGCAAAAACAAAAAAAATTTACCTCAAATATCAAATTAGATGATTTATTTCTATGTTTGGTGTTAGAATTTCTCTAATTACAATTTTATAGATAAACTATTAAAGTATAAAAGCTGACAGAATTTCTAGAAATTACAAAGCAATGTTGTGAGTGGGCAACATAGACAGCAGCACATTCCCTCCCACAAACCGCATATTGTGTAGAACGCACAATAATCCTACTAACCCAGAGATACAGAGTGACAAAACAATTCTCTTTAGTCAGGAAAAAAAAAGTCAAATTCCTTCAGCTACTTTTCAGTTAAAAAAAAAATCACCCCTCTCTCCCAAATTCTCAGAACTGAGAGACAAAGCTGTGCTGTCATATCTCCAGGTGGTTACTATGTCAAAGGAGGAATCTCATTAAGTGCCACAGTATTGTTATTAATCATATATAACAAATTGTCACCAGTTTAAAAAAAGTATCCAAGCCCTAATCACAGCCAACAATAATTTGTTTGGTCTTGTATCGCTAAAAAATTCCAAGGTACTGGACTATTGTCCTGTTATCCCCATCATCATCTTTGCATTTATTTATGCCTTTAATGCAGAAGAATGTTTTAGGTGCTTCAGGGGTACAGGAATAAAGCAGATACTGAGCCATAAATAAAAAAAGGAGCAATGATCAAAAATGGAAGCATAAACTCAAAGGAGGTAGGTTTCAAGAAGATTCTTGGCAGCGGAGGGGGAAAATAGAGAAACAGTAATTCGGTTAATAATTTCAGAACGCCACTTAGGAAACAAAAGCTTTGGCTACCAATGGAGGAGCAAAGGTGGAGTTAGAAAAGCACAGATAAGAGACTGGATTCTGAAGAATGAAGAGTTTGAAGTTATGGCTGGGTTTACATAGCCAGAGTGAAATCTAGAAGAAAAATGCTTAAAAAAAGACAAGTGAAATAACTCCACATCACCAAATCATCCTTTACTTACACATACACAGTACTTGACATTGGTCTAGCTTCCTCAGAGTTGACTCTGAGTGAACAGAATGCCTGACACCCATTTATATCTGTCAGCTAGGGATGATTGGACAAGATTAACAGCCCCAATCAGGGAACTCATTTTATGAGGTTCACCTGGTTATAATTGCTAAAATGCTGGAAATTTTCAATTTGAATCATAGGCAACTAAGAACTAACATAGATTGGAGAGAATAGGTGATGAGCAGGAGCAGAAGTAGGCCCATTACCTTCTCAAGCCTGTCCTGGCATTTAACAAGATCATGGTTCATCTGCACAAAGTCTCAACTCTGCTTTCTTGCAAACTCTTCATAGCCTCAAGTCCCTAATATTTCAAGAATTTATCCACCTTTTCTTCAAATACTTTGATCTAGTCTTCAGAACTCATATGGAATTCCAGACATTCAATATTTTCCAAGAGAAAAAAATTATGTTGCCTCTGTTTTAAAGACACCATATCTTTTGCATGCAAGTCACTATTTAATAACAGCAGTCTGGCATGGAAACAAATAAGGCAACATGCTAATCCAAGCTGATATATTTAACAAAGATGGAGTTCAATAGCAATCACACATTTTATGTCCACTCAAGAGAATGTTCAATTTATATTTTAAATTATTACAAAAAAATAGTTTTTTTGTTCATGGGATATGGGTGTCACTAGCTAGGCCAGCATTTATTGCCCATCCCTAATTGCCCAGAGGATAGTTAAGAGTCAGCCACATTGCTCTGGGCTGGATCTGCTTATAGCACAGCCCAGGTAAGGACAGCAGATTTATTTCCTAAATTATATTAATGAACCGGATGGGTTTTTTCCACTAGTCAACAGTGGTTACATGGTCACTATTTGACTTTGTTTTTAATCCCAGGTTTTTGGTTCTTTTAATTAAAATTTCACCATTTGCCACGTTGGGATTCTGACCTATATTTGCTATGGCAATGGGTTAGAAATCCATAAATGCTGTGCTACAGACGTGGATGAATTAGAAGGTTGATGTTATACAAACGTTTGATAAGTTTACATGCAAGTGCATATTGACCTTAAATGTCATTTTTTTTAAAACCAAGAGGAAGAGGTCAGACTACATCATTTTGTAGACAAGAGAGGACAGTTAACATCTTTTCAAGAGGTAAGTGACGACAACTGTAAAAACAAGGCAATTTGAGATATTCAGCATAAATCTCCATGTGAACTCATATCACATATCAGATCTAAGGATATGAATTTCAGAGTCGAGAGGTAGGTGAACCCATTGAAAACTTCATAATGAATAGGAGGTGGTGATGGTCGGACGCATTGAAAACTTTGAATAGCACATCACCATTGTTCCAGAGACGAAATCAGTGATTTATCCACAAAGGACTAATTGAGATAGTCAGAAGCTCAAAAGAGCTCCAAGAAAATAAGGCAATTGTTAAAATCACAGAGCTAATACATTGATTAAATTACATAGTTGTGCTCTGCAGCACAAGAAATTTTGTAAAATGCATTTGATATATGCTCCAGTATGTGGCTTGAAGATCTGATAATTTCAGAATCTCATAACCATAAGATGACAACTAATTAAATGAGAGAACTTGTTAGGACAGTTAAGCATTCTGTAATTGTTACCTTTGACGATTCTAAATAATTGCCTTCGATATTATTTCAAAAGACTAAGACTGAGTTATTAACCTTGTGAATTTTTCATGGTTCTTAGTGGAACGCAGACATGTGATCAGATTCTATATAGTCAGACCAATTCTGCTGATACAGTGTTCTTAATATTTTCAAGGCATCCAGGAAAATTTGGAGCACAATTTTTCCAAACAGCAAAGAAAGTAGCTTTTATCCTCCCATGTAATACATACTTATGCCCTTTATTATGTTAATTATTTATTGATCATTCATCAGTTTATCAACAAGGAAGGTTAAGCTTTGAAGGTACAAAATACATGGTTATAACATTTAACTGCAGCTGTAAAGCTATTTCTCATGTCTTCATCAGCAATGTCACATTTTTGCCATATTAGTTACATACTGAATACAGCTTAGAAAAGCCTCACACAAATTTAACTGTCCTTTAGCTCAGTATCTCAAAGCACTAGGGGAGGGAGAGGGTGGGCAAGAGAAATCTGACATTGTTCAGATTGCCAAGACACATGCTGAGATTCATGCTAGAAAATATGGACAGGGAAAACCAAGACTTAGATTTTCTTGGAACAGGATTGAAAACGATAACACCCATTGACAAAAAAATGTATGCATTTCACTCATGTTAATGTCTCAGCTAAGTCCACTTCAACATAAACCACTTCTCCCCCTCAATTCAAAGAAATTTAATTAAATCTGTTGAAAGGAGGGTGCTTAAGAAATGTTTTTTTTAAAAAAAAGGGTGGGGGGGGAGGGGGGAGAAATGAATAGATGGAAAACTGTCAATCCGAGTAGAGCAGGATGAGATGTAAAAGTCAGGAAATTGGGTGAATGGAAAGTGATTTTGAAAAAAATCATATTTAATTTTCTTCATGACCTATTACTTTTCAATGAGTTAACAACCGCATTAAAACTGTGGAAAGAACAAAGTTAAAATAAATATTAACAACTGTACTTAAAATAGACCCAGGTCAATTATATGTCAATCTATATTTCTAAAGTAGAAATTCATTAGTCAATTGTGCATAAACTAATTAATACTATATTCTGAATATTGTACTTAACTGTAACAAACTTACTCTAGTAGGTATGTAGTATCTTAACAGATAAAAAAAATGATAAATATCAAAATAGATTGGCAGGAGGTCGAGTACAGATCAGAGTTGCTCCAAACGTTAATAAATGGGAGGGTAAGGGGTCTAACTACTTTTAAAATTTTGGCACCCAAGCCCATTTTGTAACAACAACTGAACTTAGCATATATTGATAATCAAGGTATAGCGACAACCTTATATAGAGAACAAGATGAGATGCAAAGCACTTCATTCCCAAGTCAGGAAATCGGGTCAATGGAAACTAACTGAACAAAATGATGCTCAATTTCCTTCATTTTCCACTATATTACACTCAGTTAACAACTTTACTGAAACTGTAAAAGAACAAATTAAAATAAACATTAAAATGACCATAAAAATACTGAAGGAATTAAGCACATGGAAAAATATACATTTATAATGTATATTTCAGCTCAGCATGGCACAAAGTCCTTTACAGTTCAAAAGTATTTCATTAGCTATAATGTGGGGAAAGGCACTTGTGAGGTCATGCAAACAGCAATGAGATAACTGTTTTGTCATGATACTGTTTGAAGGAAAGATATTGCTTACTACTTTTTGGAATAATGGCATGGGATCTTTACATAGCCTGCTTTTAGGCTACAAAGAAAACACATCATTAAATAGCTTGCAATCAAATAGGATGGATGTGTTGTCTCAATCAAAATGGTAGGAGAAAGTGAAGACTGCAGATACTGGAGACCAGAGTTGAAGTGACAAGTTTAGATAGCAACTATTGGATGTAAATGCTTCCTCTGCCTTACATTGTGATTTCTGACAGGTTAGTTCCATAATTTGGTGGTGGACTGGGGTGGAGAAAGTTATAAATCACACAGCACCAGGTTATAGCCCAACAAGTTTATTTGGAAGCACTAGCTTTTGAAGTGCTGCTTCTTTACAACCACCTGAAGAAACAGCAGCCACTTCGAAAGCTAGTGTTTCCAAATAAACCTGTTGGACTATAACCTGGTGTTGAGATTTTTTAAACTTAGTTCCATCAGGAGTTGTGGGCTGATTGTATCTCATCTAAGTGTGGCCATTTTCATCAGCAAGCCACAATAGCAATTGTCATCAAGCTTTTTCAAATAGAGGGGATCACAGTATTTTTGAATTTATTGAAAATTTACAAACCACAATTTCCAAGGGAGCTTCTAGATATTGATCAGAAACAGTGAGTTTTCCCATGTGTGTCGCTGTTTAGCCTGTGCTAGGATGGATGTGTTGTCCCAATCGAAATGGTAGGAGAAAGTGAGGACTGCAGATGCTGGAGACCAGAGTTGAAAAGTGTGGTGCTGGAAAAGCACAGCAGGCCAGGCAGCATCCGAGGAGCAGGAGAATCGACGTTCCGGGCATAAGCCCTTCTTCAGCCCTCATGCGGGCTGAGATAAAAGGTGGTGGTGGTGGGGGGGGGCGCTGGGAATACGATAGGTGGAAGGTGGTGAGGGTAAGGGTGATAGGCCAGAGAAGGGGTGTGGATGAAGAGGTTGAGAAAAAGTTTGCAGGTCAAGAGGACGGTGCTGAATTTGGGGGTTGGGACTGAGGTAAGGTGGGGGGTGGGGAGGAGAGGGGAAATGAGGAAGCTGAAGAAATCTACATGCATCCCATGTGGTTGAAGGGTTCCTAAGAGGAAGATGAGGCACTCTTCCTTCAGGCGTCGTGTGGCCAGGGTCTGGCGGTGGAGGCAGCCAAGGCCCTGCATGTCCTTGGCAGAGTGGGAGGGGGAGTTAAAGTATTCGGCCACGGGACAGTTGGGTTCGTTGGTGCGGGTGTTCCCTGAAACATTTCGCAAGTAGGCGGCCTGTATAGGAGACCATATTGGGTGCAGCGGTTACAGTAAATGATGTGTGTGGAGGTGCAAGTAAATTTGCGATGGATATGGAAGGATCCGTTGAGGCTTTGGAGGGAAGTGGGGGAGGGGTGGGGGAAGGTGTGGGCGCAAGTTTTGCACTTCTTGTAGTTGCAGGGAAGGTGCCAGGAGTGGAGGTTGAGTTGGTGGGGGGTGTGGACCTGACGAGGGAGTTGCAGAGGGAGTGGCCTCTCCGATACGCTGATAGGGGTGGGGAGAGAAATATATCCCTGGTGGTGGGGTCCATTTGGAGGTGGCCGAAATGACGGAGGATGATACGATGTATCCGGAGGTTGGTGGGGTGGAAGGTGAGAACCAGTGGGGTTCTGTCCTGGTGGCAATTGGAGGGGCAGGGTTCAAGGGCAGAGGTGCGGGAAGTGGAGGAGATTCGGTGGAGAGCATCGTCGACTGCGTTGGAGGGAAATTGAGGTCTTTGAAGGAGGAGGCCATTTGGTATTAGAATTGGTCCTCTTGGGAGCAAATGCGGTGAAGGTGAAGGAAATGGGAATTTGGGATGGCATTTTTACAGGGGGCAGGGTGGGAAGAGGTGTAATCTAGGTAGCTGTGGGAGTCGGTCGGTTTGTAGTGAATGTCTGTGTTGGAGATGTGTTCTTGATTAAACTTAAAATATAAGCCATAACTATTAATTTAACCTGGGGCAGTGTTTGTAGAGGAATAAGACGGTTATTTTCTGGGTCTGTAGATTGTGAAGAAGCAAAAATGGCCTTTAGCAGAGTGAAATGTGCTTCTTGTGGGATGTGGGAGTTTAAAGATTACAGCAGATTACACCTGCCATAAATGGTGTTGGTTGTGAATCTTATCAGATCGAGTGGATCAGTTGGAGAGACAGTTAGAAGCAATGAGCAATTTTCAACAACAACAGTATGTGATGGATCGCAGTTATAGGAATGGGGGAAAGTCTCAGATACAGTCACAGAGATGGGTTAACTCCAGGAAAGTTGAGAGGTGGGCAGCTCGTGCAGAAGTCTTTTGTGGCTATACCCATTTCAAACAGGTGTGCTGTTTCGGAAAATGTAGGGGGGGTAGTGGGGATGGATTCTCAGGGGAATGTAGCATGAACAGACAAGTGTCTAGTATTGAGACTGGCTCTAATGCAATGAGGGGTATGTTGGGTTCCAAGAGATCAATTGTGTTAGGGAATTCTCTCGTCAGAGGTAGAGACAGACGTTTCTGTGGCTAGCAAAGAAAAATCAGAATGGTGTGTTGCTTCCCTGGTGCCAGGATCAAGGATGTCTCAGAGAGGGTGCAGAATGTTCTCACGGGGGAAGAGTGGCCAACAAAAGGTCATTGCCCACATTAGAACCAACAACATAGGAAGAGAAAAGGTTGAGAGTCTGAAGGGAGACTACAGAGAGTTAGGCAGGAATTAAAAAAGGAGGGTCTCGAGAGTACTAATATCTGGATTATTCCCGGTGCTATGAGATAGGGAGGAGAGGAATAGGAGGATGGCTGAGGAGCTGGTATATGGAAGGGGGAATTCACATTTTTGGATCATTGTAATTTCTTTTGAGGTAGAAGTGACCTGTACAAGAAGGACGGATTGCACCTAAATTGGAAAGGGACTAATATATTGGCAGGGAAATTTGCTGGAGGTACTCAAGAGGATTTAAACTAGTAAAGTGGGGGGGAGACTCAGGGAGATAGTGAGGAAAGCAGTCAATCTGAGACTGACACAGTTGAGAAAAGTGAGTCAAACAGTCAGGGCAGGCAGGGACAAGGTAGGACTAATAAATTAAACTGCATTTATTTCAACGCAAGGGGCCTAAAGGGAAGGCAGAAGAACTCAGGGCATGGTTAGCAACATGGGACTGGGATATCATAGCAATTACAGAAACAGGGCTCAGGGATGGACAGGACTGGCAGCTTTAATGTTCCAGGATACAAATGCTAATGGAAGGATAAAAAGGGAGACAAGAGAGGAGGGGGAGTGGCGTTTTTGATAAGGGATAGCATTACAGCTGTACTGAGGGACGATATTCTAGGAAATACATCCAGGGAAGTTATTTGGGTGGAACTGAGAAATAAGAAAGGGATGATCACATTATTGGGATTGTGTTATAGACCCCCCAATAGTCAGAGGGAAATTGAGAAACAAACTTGTAAGGAGATCTCAGCTCTCTGTAAGAATAATAGGGTAGTTATGGCAGGGGATTTTAACTTTCCAAACAAAGACTGGGACTTCCATAGTGTTAAGGGTTTAGATGGGAGAGGAATTTGTTAAGTGTGTACAAGAAAATTTTCTGATTCAGTTTGTGGATGTACCTACTAGAGAAGGTGCAAAGCTTGACCTACTCGTGGGAAATAAGTCAGAACAGGTGACTGGGGTGTCAGTGGGAGCGCACTTTGGGGCCAGTGACCATAACTCAACTAGATTTAAAGTAGTGATGGAAAAGGACAGATCAGATCTAAAAGTTGAAGCTCTAAATTGGAGAAAAGCCAATTTTGACAGTATTAGGCAAGAACTTTTGAAAGCTGATTGGGGGCAGATGTTCACAGGTAAAGGAACAGCTGGAAAATGGGAAGCCTTCAGAAATGAGATAATGGGAATCCAAAGTATACTCCTGTTAGGGTGAAAGGAAAGGCTGGTAAGTATAGGGAATAGGGAATGCTGGATGACTAAAGCAATTGAGGATCTGGTTAAGAAAAAGGAGGAAGCATATGCAAGGTATAGACAGGATAGATCGAGTGAATCCTTAAAGTATAAATGAAGTAGGAGTATACTTAAAAGGGAAATCAGGAGGGCAAAATGGGCACATGAAATAACTTTGGCAAATAGAATTAAGGAGAATCCAAAGAGTTTTTACAAATATGTCAAGGACAAAAGGGTAACTAGGGAGAGAATGGGGCCCCTCAAAGATTAACAATGTGGCCTTTGTGTGGAGCCGCAGAAAATGGGGGAAGATACTAAACGAGTATTTTGCATCAGTATTTGCTGTGGAAAAGGACATGGAAGATATAGACTGTAGGGAAATAGATGGTGACATCTTGCAAAATGTCCAAATTACAGAGCAGGAAGTGCTGGATGTCTTGAAATGGATAAAGGTGGATAAATCCCCAGGACCTGAACAGGTTTATCCTAGAACTCTGTGGGAAGCTAGAGAAGTGATTGCTGGGCCTCTCGCTGAGATATTTGTACCATTGAGGTGCTGGAAGACTGGAGGTTGGCTAATGTGGTGCCACAGTTTAAGAAGGGCAATAAGGACATGCCAGGAAATTATAGACCAGTGAGCCTGACCTTGGTGATAGGATTCCCTCAACAACTTTCCCGAGGGACAGGATGCACATGTATTTGGAAAGGCAAGGACTGATTAGGGATAGTCAGCATGGCTGTGTGCATGGGAAATCATGTCTCACAAACTTGACTGAGTTTTCTGTGGAAGTAACAAAGAGGATTGACGAGGGCATAGTGGTAGATGTGATCTACATGGACTTCAGTAAGGCATTTGACAAGGTTCACCATGGGAGATTGGTTAGCAAGGTTAGATCTCACAGAATACAGGGAGAACTAGCCATCTGGATGCAGAATTGGCTCAAAGGTAGAAGACAGATGGTGGTGGTGGAGGGTAGTTTTTCAGACTGGAGGCCTGTGACCAGTGGAGTGCCACAAGGATCAGTGCTGGGTCCTCTACTTTTTGTCATTTGCATAAATGATTTGGATACGAGCATAAGATGTACAGTTAGTAAGTTTGCAGATGATACCAAACTTTGAGGTGTAGTGGACAGCAAAGAGGATTACCTCAGATTACAACAGAATCTTGACCAGATGGGCCAATGGGCTGAGGAATGGCAGATGGAGTTTAATTCAGATAATTGCGAGGTGCTGCATTTTGTGAAAGCAAATCTTAGCAGGACTTATACACTTCATGGTAAGGTCCTAGGGAGTGTTGCTGAACAAAAAGATCTTGGAATGCAGGTTCATAGCTCCTTGAAAGTGCAGTTGCAGGTAGATAGATAGTGAAGGCGGCATTTGGTATGCTTTCCTTTATTGGTCAGAGGATTGAGTACAGGAGTTGGGAGGTCATGTTGCAGCTGTACAGGACATTTGTTAGGCCACTGTTGAAATGTTGTGTGCAATTCTGGTCTCCTTCCTATCGGAAAGATGTTGCAAAGCTTGAAAGGGTTCAGAAAAGATTTACAAGGATATTGCCAGGGTTGGAGGATTGGAGTTATTGGGAGAGATTGAATAGGCTAGGTCTGTTTTCCCTGGAGCGTCAGAGGCTGATGGGTGACCCTACAGAGGTTTACAAAATTATGAGGGGCATGGATAGGGTAAGTAGGCAAAGTCTTTTCCCTGGGGTTGGGGAGTCTAGAACTAGAGAACATAGGTTTAGGGTGAGAGGGGAAAGATAAGAGAGACCTACGGGGCAACTTTTTCACACAGAGTGTGGTACATGTATGGAATGAGCTGCCAGAGGAATTAGTGGAGACGGGTACAATTGCAACACGTAAGAGGCATTTGGATGGGTATATGAATAGGACGGGTTTGGAGGGATATGGGCCAGGTGCTTGCTGATGGGACTTGATTGGTTTGGATATCTCGTCAGCATGGATGGGTTGGACCGAAGGGTCTGTTTCCATGCTATACATCTCTATGTGGAAGAGTATGACTGCCATGTTTAAAATAACTCTTTTACCCACTGAATGTTGTTCTTATGCAAACAAAGGCACAATGTTTCTTGAAAAATGTCAGGAACTACAATGGTCAAGAATGATTACCAAGAAATCTCTATTTTGATTCAAGGAGGAAGAACTAAATGTTACCTTTAATTAAATATTCATGAGTCCAACAAATTGATAAGCAAATGGTGATACAACAACTATTACCATTGACACTAATGATAAATGTTCAGGAGTATTAGCAAAGTGAAGTAGAAGATTTTAATCTTGAGCATTTTATAGAAAATATAGAGAATTACCAGTAGAAATTGTGCAGGAAAATCTTCAAAATCTAGTAAAACTATAGTCAAACAATAAAAATCAAAGCAAAAAGTTATGAAAATAATTTTCAATAAATTTTGTTTGAGCATGATATTATTGTTGCTGCTCTCCTAGTTTGCTGGGCCAAGACAGATTGTTTCCAGTTTCAAGGAGTAAGGTCGGTCAGCACAAACTGTGCTGCACTTTTAAGCTCCTTTGCTCAGGCAGGAAAAATGCCCCATCCCTACAGCCACACAAGTTTTGTGATGATGGGAAAAGGGTAAAAACAGCATGTGTACGTTCACACTGCAGAGGTGCAGTTCCAGACCCGCAGGCAACTCAGGGTGATGATCTGGAAACACCATCATCGACTGGCTGCACCCCGGGAGACAAAGGTTTGCTTCTTACAGCAAGACAGCCTGGCAGAACAACACTGGCTATGCCCTGTACTGGTCCAGTAGACCTCAAGGTAAACAACACTCCTTCAGTATCAGCTTCATGGTAGAGAAAACAAATCAAACGTTCAAGCCTGCCATTCAGCCATTCTGAACACATGACATCCCTCCACCTCCCCTTCAAGGACCAGTGCGGAACATTCATTATCATTAAGACTCACTCCAAAAGCAAACCCAATTTTACGCCAATCTCTGAACTTGCCCAGAATGCCCCTCTGAAGAACAAAATAGTCTTCCTTGGTGATTTCAACACCAAGTCGGTCATGACAACCTGGCATGGAAAACATGAAGTTGCAAGGAGCAATGAAAACATATCCACTGTTGGAACTCTGCAGAGAAACAGCTCTCCACAGCTACCATTTTCTTTCAATACAAGCATCACTTCAACACCATGTGGCATAATCCCCACTCTCAACACTAGCACTATAGACTACATGTTAGTGCCTTCGTGTGATGAAAAGGACAGCCTACATGAGTCATGTCCAGTGCTGACAGTGATACGGTCCCTTTTGCTCATTTGGAGGAGAACTTTCATTTCAAGCCTAAGCTTGAGAGACCAGCTAATAAAAGAACCTTTGAGTCAACACCTGCAAACTACATCTTGCCGGAGACAATTGTCAAACCACCATACAGACCAGACAGGAACATTTTTGATTTCACTGCTTACTCCATTCTAGATCAACTGTGAATACTTCCAACGGGGTCACTGGAGTCAGCTTGAGGTAGTATAGGGACTAGTTTGATGAAAATGGCAAGGAAATCCAAGTGAACCCAATTCTAGGCGATATATTAATTATTATGGGAAATCTGATTTGCTCAATGTTGCTTCACTTTAAAGTCACACCAACTAAGTGTCATTAAATAAAGAATTATTACTGGCAAAAATAAATTATCCACCAACATAAAGCCATTGATTGTAGGAGTGGAGCCAACAGGAAAACTAAAACATAAATGTAACTTTGATCAGAGATGACAAAGTACTTAATACAGTTACTGAATCAACTAGTCTCCTGTGTTTCAGTTCAAAATGATGAGAAAGGTTATTGATCAAAGTAACGAAAGGCTGCAGTCCAATACAAACTATAAAGGATTATGTTGCCCTGGAGATATTTTATTCAAACCCAATTATGTTGGAAAATTTTGGTTGTTGTGAATTCCTATTTTGGTTTCAATTTATATTTAAATGCATAGTTTTATTAATAACTCATTTAGGACTAATCCTGTTGCCTAGAGAAAATCAGCATGTCCGATTAAACTTTGAATTATGCCCCAGCTCATGATGGAATGGTGAAAAAAACTTCAATGTGCATCATCTAATGTAATTCCAGTTACAAAATTGCTCTGTCCACCCTTTGGTACCAACAGTGTATGTTACAATACTTTGACTTAAAGTTTATATGACAAAACATATCCATTAAGATGTAGTAAAGTCTGTTATTAAAATGAAAAATAGTCACTACCCATCAAAATGCACAATAACATTTAAACGGCACTACTTTTTATATCTTGTGTATCATAAGAAAGTCTTGCATAAATACAAACAATGTCTAAATCCATGAAAACTTTACAGACACTATATAAAATTAATACTAATTTTCACTTAAAATGCAAATGTAAATACACGAAGAAACTCTTCTCCCTCTAGTACTAGTAAGCTTGATTATCGAATCTTTCACATATTCTGGAAATATACTGGGCATTCCAAACTACATACTCAAGTAAGAATGTTGCACCCTGCTGGAACAGTGGTTTAATACTTTGTGTACATTAAACCCTTTTGAGCTTTGTCAAGCAGTACCAGTTACTGTCTTTGATTCACAATAAAGATGATAAAATTAATGCAGTTACATTTGTTTCACTCAAAATATTAGACCAGACAGGTGTCACATTCACTCCAGTCATTCTTAATGCATCAGGAACTGACAAGTAGATCTGTAAATCACAGTGACCTTAAAATAGCATCCCTTTTTAAAACCAATGTTGTCAAATTCAGAAATTCATGTTAAACAAGAGAGGGCTTGAGGGGATTAAAAGCTCAATTAACATAATTTTTGGAAAATTTTAACTTTAAGAAATTGATATTTAGCAACCTCTTTCTCTATTCAATAGCTCAATCCACACTCATACATGATAACTATTAGCAAGCTTCAACACATTTCAACTCTGACCTCCACTCTTTCATAATGGTGACTAACACAACATTCTAATATTATAATGATCCTTTAGCAATGCTAAGCTTATAGTATTAATTCACAATGTTGGCTTGACCTAATTCTGGACAGAAGCAGAGAGAGATTCCCTGGAGGCCACAGTCTCACACCATTTGGCTTTGACATCACATGCACCACAGTTCTGGCTTTATCAAGCTGAGTTTCAAAATGTGCTCAAGGTGTTCCTCGCACTGAACTTTCGAAGAAATCCATCCACAATTAACTTAAATGTTTAGACATTAGTGGAGGGGTGTTCTATGCAAAAGTACAAGGGTGGAGCAAAACTTGCTGCGTAGCACACAGCCAGAAAATAATTGATTTGTGAATTCACAAGAATGAGTTATTTCATTTGAAATATGTACCAAGATACAAATAATACCTCACCAAAAGTATGCCTTCTGCAAAGGTTATGCAGAAAAATTAACCATTTTGAAAATGATGAGCCGTGTGGAAAAGATATTACATTTGCTGTAACAAATATCCCCGTAAGATGAGTATTGTAATGTGAAAATAAATTTGTAGATGCTGTACATGCAGTAAAAATATAATATTCCCCCTTAACTTTTACTATTCAATAATTCTTATGATTTGGAGATGCTGGTGTTGGACTGGGATGTACAAAGTTAAAAGTCACAACACCAGGTTATAGTCCAACAGATTTAATTGGAAGCATATTAGCTTTCGAAGTGATGCTCCTTCATCAGGGATTGTGGAGGGCTCGATCGTAACACAGAATTACCTCCACAATCACCTGAAGGAGCGTCGCTCCGAAAGCTAGTGTGCTTCCAATTAAACCTGTTGGACTATAACCTGGTGTTGTGAGATTTTTAACTCAATAATTCTTAAGCAGTTACCCAGAATAAACATTTGAGTGCAAAGCTCGGTCATTTTAATGGAATACCCAAGATTGCATAATTGTTTTCCACTCTTTACATTCCAATTCACTATGTGCAGTCAGTAGAATAGCTTTTCTGAAATGGAACGTAAACAAAAGGAGCTTTCTAGTGGAAAGGCAGAAAAAGAAACACTTTCCAATAATTCTGAGTTTAATGATTATCCTGGTATTTTGAAGGTCACCAAAGTACAATCTACACAATTGACTGAACTTAGTTGGAATGGACTAACAGGGGTCAACATCTACTGAACATTAGGGTTCCTTTTCTAAAACAAAGTGTCAAAGTCTATCTCCTGTTTTTGAGCATCCATTTCTCAAGTAGGGCCTGTTCTGATGAGGATTCAATTTTATTTAGTGACTCACCATGTGCCTATTCCATTCCCAAGTAGTCTACCAAGACAAAATCAAAGATCAAGCATAAGCAATATGTTAATTGGCAGAGATAATAAAGAAGCATTGGCATCCATGGGACAATAGTATATCTAGGAATTGAGTATTTAATAGATTAGCTTTTTAAATTTACATAAAAGGGAATGGCTAGGTGATTGAAAGACAGAAGAAACATGACATAATAAGTACTTATGCAAAGTTCTTCCAATGCTTTCCTTTCAGATCTGCAAAATTTTCAATACTTTGCTTTTCTTTTAGTGCTAAACTGTTTTGATAACTTGTTCCTGAAACTAAGCAGTAGCATTGTATATTGCTGGATTGTATTTCATTCACAATTTTTCCCAATGGGGAGAAGCAGCATTTTACATTTAATGCACACAGTTGAAAAACGAAATCAGCACAATAATTGCACCTGAACAAGAAGCATTGAATTTTGTACTTACTACATCAGTGAATTTTATAAAGAGCAAATGTGATCCAAGATAAACTGGCAGATTAAAGCAAGAGATAGATAAAAATTTCATTTGTATTTCACCTCACTATGGAATGAAGAGATTAGGAATATTAAGTGGAAAGGAGCACAAAAACTTTTAGGAATGGACCTGCATTAGAAAAGGCAGACGGTGAGTGAAAGGTTGTCTACAAATTTGGGTGGAGTGGGTATCATTAAGCCACACAAAGGACTTCAGGATTTAAGTGGGGTAAAGAGCTCCAGGAGGGTTTGACTCTCAATGGAGTGACAGCAAGAGACTGAAAGAAACGCCATGGACTTTAAATGCCCTTATTTGCTTAATTTTTTGCTAATCTGAAAGCAAACAAAAGTGGAGAGAAATTCTCAAGTATTTTGAGCATTTACATCATTTCATATTTCATTCACTGGTGCTTTTTCCTTTGAAAAAATTAAGTACAGAACGTTTATAAAATTTTGGAAGTAAAAACAAGTCTGTGTATAATTGTATTGGTAAAAATTTGGAATGCTTCACACATTATGAAAGTGCAACTATGTCCAACTCAGATGTTTTTAACCAGTGTGCCTCATCAAGGTGAGAAACGTGCCCAAACATTCGTTCTGAGCATATGCAATGATCGAGGATCATGTAAGATGACAAGAAACTGCACAGTAAAAAGGGATCCAACTGTTGAACTGGCCTGCCCCCCAGATATATTTCCACATTAGCACAGATTTTCAAGGTAAATATTTTTGGATTTTAAGCCACTGCTCTAAGTAGAAATGGTTAAGTTGTTGTATGCATCATGTTGCAAATCTCTCTAGTAAGGCTGTAACCATAATAAATATAAGTAATTGTGACATTTATGAGCAATCAATTCAGCTGAAAAAAAGTGGATATACTGTGGAATTTTTAATACCACATAAGCAAGCCTTAAAAAGGTTGGGAACCACTGATCCAACTTACAAAAAGAGGCAATTTAACCAATCTGCATATAATTGACTAAAATTGCACATATAGCACAGGTAAGATGGTGCTTATGTGTAATGGACAGGAAATTATGTATGTATTTAGTCTCCACACATATGCACACTGTAAAAAGTCAACTGCGTGATTCCCAATGACACTCAGTTTTCAGGTAATGGTGCATGCTAGATTCTTTACATACATTGCATAAAGAAACAAGTTAAAAACATAGTTAAGTTAATAACATTTTAAAAATACATGTTATATATATATATATATTCAATTTTAGTTTGTAATTTGGAATGAAGGCTGTAAACATACCTAAGGGGAAATGTCAAAGTTTGGCAAGCTTATATACAAATTTGTTTATCATCAACTAATTTGATTAAATTAAGTATACAAAAGATTTATTTTGAAGTAAATTTCATTCCTAAACCAGAAGGCTACTTATATGGCCCAGTTAAATAACCAAAACATGTCTCAGATTTCAGTGCACTTGCTGTCAATTCTAACTCATGAATGCTTATGAAACTTACTGAACAGAAACAAAAATAAAGTCGCTACAAGAGTTTCAGAAAGCATTGTTACCTGTATACAAAAGAAACAGATGGCTGTTTCGAAACGAACAAGGATTCAAAGATTTTTAAAAAACTAAGTGTTTTGTTCATTACATGTCTACTTGCAACAAAAAAGGATGCAATTTGAAATAGTTTTTTTTCAAAAATCACAAAATTTACTTCAATTACATTTTCACACTTTACAAAGCTAAACCAAGTAACACTGCTTATACAGAACTAATGATAGATACTTAAAAAAAATTCTCCAGATCATTTGCTAAATCTCAATAGCCCAAGTCCTGCTTTCACTATTATCATAGTTGAGCTCAGTGAGCATAGATGGAGAGTCAAACCAAGGGTGTTCCTTGTTTATGAGATTCTGCTAAACACCGAGTAAACTTTAATCTATAGGAAAGCATTCAAATGTTTTTACATCTGAAAATGTGGTTGGTTCTGTTGAATCTCATTTGATTTCAGTGGCTACAAAATTTTGAGTGTACATCAAGGAAATTCTTTTGCTGTTCACAGTGATTTCTCAGTCTCCCTGGTAACAGATTCCAATGAGGTACACAGATTTTAAATGCTAATATACTCAAATCATTGCCTATTGTCTACTGACAGCAATACGTCACAAATCACAATTGTTTCCAATGTACATTACCAGATAAACTTATACAATTCTGTACTGCCACAGAACAAATTTTTGATCTCTTCCAATTTAAAATTGCCTGTATCAATCACAATTATTCAGATAGAGTGATCATGCTACAAATTATTTATATTAACCATGCTCAAATTCCTCTTTTTGCTCATGTACCACAAACAAGCATAGTGTAACTCATTTATTTCAGGCTTACTTGTTCAAAAATGCAAAAGATATATATCATATACAAAAATTTGGATTGCAACTAGCAAAATCAAACTCTTAGAGAGACATGCCGCTGAAATGAAAACATCAATTTTTATGATGCTTGCAAGTTCTTTAGAGTACAATGATTAGTCTGGCTGCATTGAGAGAGAGCAAGAGCCCAGAGGATCAATAGAAATTGGTCCCTGAGCTTCATCAGCACAATTATTGGCAGCTATCCTCAGGCAAGTCTTTAAAATGGGTTTGCAGTAAATTGCAACTCTGTTGAATCAGGGAGCACTCCTGCTCCTTCTGGTTCCAAAAGGCAAGATTTGTGAGAAGACTAAATGCTTGGTCAAAGAGATAGAAAGATGGGAAAGCAAGGACAAGCTTGCAACTTAAGCAGCTGAAAGCACATTCACCAACGACTGACACCTAAGAGGCATAATTTGGAGGTACACAGCTCAAAATGTTAGAAGTTAGATCCAATGATGGGAATTAAATGAGAATAAGAATTCAAATATGTGGTGCAATGGACCAATAGTTAATGCAGGTGAACATGAGAACTACAGAGGCTGGAGATTAGAGTAGAGAGAGTGTGGTGCTGGAAAAGCACAGCAGGTTAGGCAGCATCTGAGAAGCAGGAAAATCAACATCTTTGGCATTCCTGAAGGGCTTTTGCCTGAAACATTGATTCTTCTGCTCCTTGGTTGCTGCCTGACCTGCTGCATTTTTCCAGCACCACACTCTCGACAACAGTTAATGTAGGTCAACAGCTACAGTACGTGGAGGAACTGGATGCATTACACGAGCAGCAGAATGGTGGAAAATGGTAATAGAAAATTGAAGTACTTTAGGAGGAGACAAAGAAATTAACCTGTCAGCAAACAGGTTGGAGAAAGGTGAAATCAGGCAATATTATGAATGTCAAAGAAGGTTGATATTTGGCTTGAATCTTGTTGAGGTCAAAAATGACATTAAGATTGTTAATAGTCAGCTTTGACTGAAGACACCTACCAGGGAGAAAATGGAATCAATAGGGGAAAATAGATAATGATTTCAAGCTTTCCATTGTATTAGTAGAGGAAATTGTAGCTCATCTACAATTTAGAGACGAAGCAGACTACGAAGTGAGTACTATGTTGTTTGAGATTTCGTGCTTCAGCATACATGTGGAACTTAACTCCATGGCTTCAGATAAAATTGCCAAAATACATCTGGAGATAGGAAAATGGAAGGGCCTAAGCCAGACAGGATAATAGGTGAGCAGGAAGTGGAGAATATTACTAAATGGGTTCTGGCTATAGTTCAATAGGTAATATCAGAACCAAGAAAGGCCATCCTCCTCAAATGGACGAAAGTTTAGAGACATTAGAGGCTGGTCAACTGTGCAAAAGGTTGCAGGAAAGTTGAAGCAGCCAAGGAGGAATAGTGCATCACAGTCAGAGAATGCCATAACAATTATTGATTAGCATTGTTCAAGTTACATAATGGTGAAAAATGGAACTGTAATGAAAATGAGTGGAGATATTGGAGGCAACATACATGTAGGACCTAGAAAAAACGTGATGGGATAATAATGTGCAAGGTCAAAATGTCATTTGGGGAAGGAGTAATGAATGCAGTCTTTAAGAGCTGCAAAAAAAAGTGAACCATTTACAATATCAGAGATTGGAGAAGGAACAGATCAAATAGTTAGAAATAACAACTTACATATGGCATTAGGATTAGATTCTCTATAGTGTGGAAACAGGCCCTTCAGCCCAAGTCCACACCGACCCTCCGAAGAGTAACCCACCCAGACCCATTCCTCTACCTAATATTTACCCCTGAAGTGGCAATTTAGCATGGCCAATTCACCTCACATGCACATCTTTTGGATTGTGGGAGGAAATCGGAGCACTCGGAGGAACCCCATGCAGACACGGGGAGAATGTGCAAACTCCACACAGACAGTTGCCCAAGGTGGGAATCGAATCAGAGTCCCTGGAGCTGTGAGGCAGCAGTGCTAACCACTGAGCCACTGTGCCGCCCATGATGTGTACAACAATTTCCAGTGAATTTTTGTTGAACCGATATAGTAGTTTTATGCCAGATACAAATATAGACAATTCACATCTTAAGTCGCAAATTGAAACAACAGACAACATCTCCATCAGGTGGTTATTTACTGAGATTTAAAACTCTTATCCTGAAATCACTGACACTTTTCTTTGTGATGGACTCCAATAAGCCAAGAAACTTCTTTTTCTGATCTATCCTTAAAGGGAAAAACATTTTATTCTCAGAATTAAACCATCTCATGAACAGTTCTTGCACCTCACCTGTTGGTTCAGGGAAGCTATGGAACTCAACAAAACAGACTCAAACCCACATCCAGTTAAGCAGATCACATAATACAGGAAAGTTACAGCAATAGTTAAACTAGCCTTGGTGCCTGTAAATGGTGGTGAAAGGGAGTGTAAACACACAAGAGACTTATTTAATGGTTAATGTAATGGTTATTGCTACTTTGTTAACCAAACACTGCTATTGTTTGTTTCTGTTCATGAAGAATACCTACCTGAACAAAGTTGTGAGGGCTGCTATTGTGCATCAAGTTGTTCCCAGAGCAAGTCATTGCCTTCTGGGGGAGCAAGAAAATATCAACAATTCAATTAGTTAGCATAAAAGTGGCTTGCTTGAGATAAGGCGCTATGCCTATCACAGATTTGTAGCACGATTTGGTTAACCTTTGATGGGTGTAACAACTCACTCCATAAGTACATAGAACATTCTTTGTTCCAGTCCTGCTCAGGTGCTCTTCTCCTTTCCCAAGCCCCCAACACATTGATATCTGTACCATTTTCTGCTTATGCCTCAAACTGAAAATTTCTATTAGTACTACCAATTTCTACCTTCCCATGGTAGATTACTGGCTCTTCTTTTCCTTTACTTCCACCTTCATTTTTAGGTGTAGACTACCAAACAATTAATTCCCATAGTGAACCTAGCCTCCACTGTGCTTCCTGCAAGGATTCCATTCATCTAGTTTTCCTGTTTCCAGCATATCTCTTCTAGTAATGTCATCTTCAAACAATTCTACTTTTACATCCACCTTTGTAGTTGGCAGACCATCCACCACCATTCTAGCCAAGCAACTTGCTCTGTCTTCCCAGCATGCCAAAGATAACATATATTCCATGACACCCTGATACACTCTTTTCATCATCACTTCTAGTAGCACCCTTCCTTGCAAATACTTATCCTTTACGTCTTTTCCTTTCCCACTATCGAGGAGCTCAAATACTCCGTCCAGAACTGCAGTGAGGCAATCAAATGGATTGGATGATTGCTGTGTAGAACACCTCCATTCAAAGAGCAAGCATGGCCTTTAGCTTCTGATTGCCTGTCATTTTAATTCTCTTTCAATCCTGAACACTCTGTCCTCAGCAGCCTATATTGTCAATGTGGCATCACGGTTTATTGGAACAAACAGCATATTGTTCAATGAGGCAATTTGTGGCTTTTCAGGCTCAGAGTTCAAAATTTCAGGTCGTGATCTGTGCCAAGATGTTTCCAGATGACAGCAGTTGACAACAATTTTGTTATTGCCTTTCTCCTTTAAAGATATCATTTGTTTGTCATCCCATTATCATCTCCTCGTCATTTAAGGTCGCATCCCTTCCACTCGCTTATCCTTTTGATCTCTCCACCCCAGATATCTAGACTTGCTTCAAATCTATTACCTCTCAAACTTTTCACAGTTCCCTCTCAACAATGCTAGCTCACCTGAGCATTATCACCTTACCACTTCTATTTCAGATTCTCAAAATCCACTGTCTTTCAGTGACCAACCACCCCGAACCACTGTAAAAGCTTTCAGTGTGTATGGGGCGAGGGGGTGCGGGTTGTGAAAAAAAAGAATTAACACTGGACTTTAAATTATGGAGGTAACCCATCACTACTGATGTGCAGAAGTCAATACCTCGAAAGCGAATTTTCTTTTTCAACTCCCCAATATTTCACTTGGAAGTTGAATCCACTTAATAATCTGTTAAAAGTTTGCACTACTCCAACTCTTTCAAGCGTTGTAATTTAAAAAAGTTAACTTTAAAAACAGCACGAACTGCATCCTATTGCCGGACTGGGATGGCTGTAAACATCTGAAACGTAGTCATCTGCATTGAAATAGACTCGACATTTCGCAATTGCTTGCTGAATTAGCGTGAAACAGTGAAGTAACCTATCCCTTTTTTTAAAATCAAATATCGGGTTAAGTGTACAAATTTTAAATTGAGGGACTCTTATCTTCAGGAACACTTTTAGCTCTTTTGAGCTAGAAATGTTGATTTGGAACCGGGGCAGGGAATGGAGGGAAGGAAATACAATTTAAGCCTACACGGGTCCAGATAGTCGGATCGATTAATTTGAACATAACTCCAATGTGTCTCGGCAAAACGTCTGAGGCAGCAGCTGCTGCTGGCCTCTGGCCAGGTCCCTGAATGACCTAAAAACCAGCTGAAACCCCGTCAGTCAATAGCTCCTCATCTCCAGCCCTAAGTCCAGCGCTCACAAGACAAAACCAGCTCAATCCCACTGGCTGCAATGTTGTCCTTCAGCTGCCAAGATCAAGACTTGTCCCCGCCACAGACACTGGAAAGGGCAAGCCAAGCTGAGACAAAGCCCCTTAATCCCTCATGGTAATTAGTCACTTAATCACTCAAAAGAATACATTTAAAATTGGGTATTCTTCTTCATTCCAACGTATCAGAAATTTTATTTAAATGCATATATAAACCAGAATTCTCCTAATAGACAGTTAAGGCGTTAACATACGTAAAACCGAGATACTTGTTCATAAGGAGAAAAGTAGCATGCATTTTTCGGCAAATAAAAGTGATGCGTAATAAAAACGAGAGTAATGACACCCACAATGTTCTTTCAAAAACCAACATTTAAATCCACTTACAAACGTGTTACTCACTGGGCAGGGTGTCCGAGGGGGTGATGAGGTGTTGCTGCTCTCCGTTCCCTGTACGAGGAAGGAGCCGTCCCCGTCTCTCTGCTGATTAAAGTGAACTTTCCTGCACGGTTACCGTGGGCAACTCCTGCTCCCCCGGCGTCCAAGCTTCCGCGCTCCCGCTTCCCTGCGCGCACACAACTGATAAACAGGCGGGCGCGCGGCTGAGTAAAAAAAACAGGCGCGTGCACACAACTGATTGACAGGCGCGCAACAGCTGATGGACATGCGTGCACACCAGCTGATGGGCAGGCGGGCGGGCGCGGCGCGCTCCCTGTTGGGTTGACACACACACACAGGCGGGCGCCCGCTAGCTCAGTCTGACCAAGTCCCTGTAACCTGCTCTGGTCATTCTCCTGACATTCCCTTCTGCTTTGCAAAGCCGCTACTCCGCCACCCAACTGCTCGTGATCCATCCGTTCATTCACGCTCCGAGATAATGTGCTGCGATCCGGCAGCTTATGTTCATTGCAGCAGGACCGACGCGGTATCCTCGGCATCCTAACGTCGGCGAGGGTTGTAGCAGTCCTTGTAAACGGTGCAGAGACTGTGACCCCTAGAGGATAACATATATGGTCACATTCTCGCTAAAAGCTTATTCGAATGTTACTTCACTCAGTTCCAGAAGCAGCACCTCAACTAATACTTAGGAATTCAATAGCTTTCCAGCCTCAAATCCTAAGTGTACCAACTTCAGATCAACTTTAACACCCGCCGGCTCTGTACTTGATTATACACTGACTAATCTCGAGTTTCTGATATTTTTTGATGAAAAGTCATGGGTCTGAAAGGTTAATTTTCTGCAAATGTTGCCCGAACTCTCTTTTTTCAGCACTTTCTGTTTTTATTTATGATTGAGTTTTGGTTCTTTTTTTTTAAAAAAATGCTTACGCAGCCTCAAGTACCTCAAAAGTACAGGATTCCAACACACCAATAACAAATGGATGCGTTAGCTCCATTATTTAAACAACAAAATAATTAGATTATATATCACTAATAGTAACTTCAAATGTCATTCTGAGCAGATGCTCAGCAATGAAAGTGTATTTTGCTCTAATACAAAAGCTATTTTGGATAACTTTTCTGAATGTATTTTTCCAGATCGTTCCCCTAACTTTTAAAAGTATTCTTTTGATAACTTCAGAGAAGGTATATTCCCTTATTGCTCCATATTGTCTGTAAACTTGATTTTATTCCATTATTAGCCTCAATAGTTTTTTCCAAATCACACCTACAATTATGTCAGAATTTATGCAAATAACATGCACAAATAGATACAGAGCAAGAAAATGTCAAGATTCACATCTTGACTTTATCTGATTTTTCTCCAAAATCATCCAGCTTCTTCTTTCTTTTGTTCTATAAGATATTCCCTAAAATCCATCTCCTCATCCCATTTTATATCTTTATTTGGCTTGTTTTCTACTTTCCTACTGCACCTATGAACCACTTGAAGACTTTTTAAACATTAAAACATGTTATATAAATGCATACTAAAGATGACCATTTCTCGCAATCATCCATGAAGCATGTGTGGGAGGTCAGGTTAATAGAAAAACCATGTAATATAATTTATAAATAAGGTATTTTCCAAACCATAATTTAAATAATTTAATGTTTACACATTTTATGTAGTGATTAATGCATTATAATTACAAAACAGACGTTAACATGAAAACTTATAATAATTTGTGAAGAAAAGTAATAATCAAAAATATTTTGTAGTTAAATGAAATTATGTTGACAATGTCCATGAATTCAAATGTTTAAACTGAAATATTTAAACTGTTTTATGTTAAATCTACTTACACTAATAAAAAGAAAACTGTTAAAAGCAGAGTTGATTGTGTGAATAAATACTCAAGCACACAATCAACAATGTTTCACAACTGATGTTTAGTTTCGGCTGGAGCAGCTAATGTAGCAACAACAACTGGCACCTATAATATAGTACTGTTAACATGATAAAATGTCCCACTTCACTTCATGGATTCATTATACAACAAAATTGGGCTAGTGGATTTTATAGAGGAATGAGGTCATGGAAGAATTAATAATAATAATGATTTGAAATTAAGTTATTGCTGGAGGTTATGGAAGAATGGGAATTTGCACAATTTAGGATACTAAATTTTGGAAGAACACAATTTAGGTGAGAAACCAATCAGGAGAGCATTAGAACAGTCAATACTTGAAGCAACAAAGGCACAATGGAGTCTTCAGCAACAGATAAACAAGATAGAAGATACAGAGGCAACGATCCATCTATGGGGGATTCCAGAAGTATTCATTCAGCAGTGGTACGTGAAAATATAACAGGAGTACTTTGCGTCCCTGGTCTAGGAGGGGGGGGGAAGACTAATAAGATCCATGATGCTCATATCCTCCTATGCTAGTAAACATATGCATATGCTTAGACAAGCCGCAGACGACGTTAGGCTGCACCATCACATTCCAGTGAGAATACTTATGTCTAGTGTCAGATGTGATGAATGGCCACTTGGATTAGCTATGGAAAAACTGATACCATGAAGATCCACTTCATCACTATCGGTACTTTCAGCAGGGTGCGGGGTGGGGGTGGGGTTAAAAAATAAGCTTCTGTAGTAGAAATATAGAAATTAAAACTCTCCTGGCAGGAATGAGGGAGTCAAAATGTACTAGATAGAAATACAAGGTCCACAAAATATTGGGAGAGACATGAAAAAAAAAGTAGGAAATTGGAAGGTGTCAAGCTGGTTCAACCTAAGAAGTAATAAAATCTAAATTAGGGTTACTGTTTATTTACGTGAAGATATGAAATGTGGTACATAAAATTGGTTGTTTGCATGTATATAGCTTTATGGAAATATATTATTTTGATTAGCAGAAAGCTGGCTCAAATAAGGGCAGAACTCGGTAATAAATTATCCCGAATATAAAGTGCTCAGGAAATAGAGGAAAGGAAGGAAAAGAGGATTGATCAAGGAGGATATTTGAGTTTTGGAGAGAGGATATCCAAGAGAGGTCAAGGACAGGTATAATTGGTTTGATTTATAATGCTCAAAGCATAGGCCACCAATATATGTAAAGATGTAGAAAAAATGTAAGGAACAAATTTGCAAGCAAATTATAACAACTTACTTCAACAGTATCACATAGACCCCACAACATCTATCATTTTGAAGGACAAGGGCAGCAAATGCATAAGAATACCACCACCTGCAAATTCCCTTCTAAGCCACAAACCATCCTGACTTGGAACTATATCATAATTCTTTCACTGTTGCAGATCAAAATCCTCAAATTCCCTTCTTAATAGAACTGGAATGCCTAGATCAGTGGTTCAAGAGGCAGAACACTCCAACCTCCTCAAGGATAATTAGAGATGGGAAATAAATTTTGGTGTAGACAATGACAATGATGCTCATATCTCATGAACAAATATGCTTTAAAGAAGTGCATTAATTATCATCTGAGTAAAGACTGGGGAACAATCCATAAGGCAATCCATTCCACAATCTAACAAAATTCCTACTTCTTTTCAAACTCCCTGCCTGACAATTTCAAAATTGATAACTCTTTAGTGCAGTCAAAGGAAACAATATTTCTCTATTCTCCCTAACAAACCCATTATAATTTAAGATAAATCTTTCATTTTTAAATACATCAAATGTATCTTCTTAAACTACTTTTTTATTTGGTGAATTTAGGATAACAACTTCCAAGCCTTTAAAATCTATTCTGTAAAGGCTACTGAAAAATTGCTAGGCGGAAGTGGTACTGCAGATGCTGGAGATTAGAGTCTAGATTAGAGTGGTGCTGGAAAAGCACAGCAGGTCAGGCAGCATCCGAGGAGCAGGAAAATCAACGTTTCGGGCAAAAACCTGATGAAAGGCTTTTGACCGAAACATCGATTTTCCTGATCCCTGGATGCTGCTTGACCTGCCGTGCTTTTCCAGCACCACTAATCTTTACTGAAAAATTGCACCTGGTACTCCAGCTATGGACTATCCATTGCCTGACAATTTATCAGACATTGGTTATTTACATTTTTCTAAAAGCTCAATGCTCAGAAAAAACATCATCAGCGGTTCTTAACAGATATAATACAAGCATTTTAAGTTGGGTTAAAGGTTTCACTAATGCTTAATAGTTCAACTTCAGCAACAGATTTTGACTTTTATGGTGCTGATTGTTGTATCATGATGAGTTAATATATACTATGGTAGTTAGTGGACCATGCCATCAATCTTGTCATGATGTCTTGCTATCAAATGGAACCTGGTCTCAAGCATTTCGGATCTCAGAATTCCGTCTGAGTTTAGTGTTATATATAATAAAGATTATTGATGTTTACTTACTGGACTACCATTCATCAGCAAACACAACACAATCTTATGACAATTGTGAGTTCATCACAGTTTCTATTAGAGTCATCAATTTGAAAAGTTGATAGATAATGGAGGCTAATATAGTTTTTACAGTAGCTGAATGTAGTCTTGAATGCAAACAATTTGACCTGTAGCAAGCTAAAAACGTTAAAGATTTACAAAATTGTAGATTTGCAAAACATGCGTATTTCATTAAGCAAGCTAAATTTCTAAGAACTGGGAAGATGTAAAAGCCAGTAAAGAAATGGCTCCTGATGTGCAAATTTGGCGTCCAACAGGAGAACGTTACATATCCGAAGGCTTTGATATCTCTATCGTTCTCAAGCACAGCATAACAATCATCAAAAATATGCCTGGGTTCAGATTTTCACAAGCATGTGGCAATGATCTCAAAGAAAGCCTCGTTGAGAGATCTTGCGATTTCTGTACCAAGAACTTTATTTCTCACTGCACAATTGATTGTACTATAGTTAAATTAGGCTTCTGGTGTCTTGCGACAGTATCTTTGTGGATGCCAAGCTATCCAAACAGCCAATTGTAGTCAACAATTTTCACAGCCAACGAACCAGAAATTTAAAAAAATTTGTTTAATCAAGTCACTTCTTAAAAATAACACACAGAACCAATGAAGATTGGGACTTACACTTGGGATGAAAGGGGGAATTCAAAATTCATTTAGAAACTTCTAGCAAGTTTAATGATTTTTTTACAAATCTAGAAATGAACGTAATAAATTAACAACATTTCACATATTTTTCAGGGCCTGATTACTATTAAACAGGAGATCTAATTAACTGATAAAATTCTAACAAAACCTCCTTCAACAATGTTTACATTTTTGTAGCATTTCTAACAGAAATATGAGAGTGGAAAAGGGGACGTTCTTAACAAATCAACTGATTACTGGTTCTATGATGATGAAGTTGGGAGGTTTGAACTGGACTATGGAGGAACCATGAATAATAGACCATAGTTTCAGGAATTTCATATTAATCTGAGCTTGCACTAAATACTAAAGCTCCATTCAAATCCAGAGTGGTTTTGATGGCTAACTGACAGGTGGCCATCAAACTCCTGCAACTACTGAGCCATGATTGCAGAGACAAATGTTGCACAAATTATCTAACAATAGGTACTGGAAGATATCTTTCATGGTACAGCCAAACATATAATGTGCTATAATGTAGGACTGCCAAGGTTACAATCATGTCTTCATTGTCATTGGTGGAAATTCACTATCTGTGCAGATGAAGCTTCCAGTATGTTCCACATCTGTTGGTGCAAACTGCCACTTTTACTTCCTTTTAGATTTACTGTGAATCTTCATGAATCAAGTCTGAAGAATAATAAAATAATTCATCACCAATAGGATGAAATGTTCAACATACTTGACGAGGAGCATTGGCAGGATGATAAATTATTAATCAAAAGTATACTGAGAGACCAGATCCAGCAGGTCAGGTTCAGTCATCAATATTTTGTCATGAAATGAGACTCAGAGGAAAAATCAGTAAAACTTATGAATGACACTTACTGGTCCAACTAATCTAATTTGCTTCAAAATGGGAGTCCAATAATTATGGGATGTAGGTGTTGCTGCCAGGGACAGCATTTATTGCCCAACTCTAACTGTCCTTAATAAGTTGTTGGTGAATGCCATTAGGGAGGGAAATTGCATTATTTTAAGTTAGTGACACTGAACAAATAGTGGTATATTTCCAAAGCTGGATGGTAAATGGCTTGCAGGGGATCTTTCAGGGAATGGTGGTCCCACATAATTTGCTGTTCTTGTCTTTCTAGATAGTAGTCAGCATGACCTTGGAAGGTACTGTATAAGGAGCCTTGGTGAATTGTTGATAATACACACTGATGCTTCTGAGCATTGGTAGTGGATGAACTGAATGTTTGTAGATGTGGTGCCATACCAATGGGCTACTTTGTCAAGCTTCTGAAGTGTTGCTGGCACTCACTTATCCAGGCAAGTAGAGGCTATTCCAATTTACTCCTGACTTGTGCCTTGTGGATAGTGAACAGGCCCTGGAGTTGCTCACTGTAGATACCAAACATTAGATCTTTTCTTGTAGCCACAGTATTTATATGATGGGTAGAGTTGTGTTTCTTGTCAACAGTAAATGGAATAGAATATTGATAGTGGATGTTTCAGCAATGTTAATGACACTAAATGACAAGGAGTGATGTCAGAGATAGGCATTGCATCTCATGTGTATAAATCAAATGTTCATTATCACTTGTCAGCCCAAGTCTGGATATTGCGCTGGTCTTACTGCATTTGGCCACATACTGCTTCAGTATCTAAGGAGTCGTGAATGATGCTGAACATTATGCAATCATCAGGAGTCGTGAACGTTGCTGACCAGTATGCAATCATCAGTGAACACCTCCAGTTCTGACCTTATTGGAAGGGCAACTGTCGATGAAGCAGCTGAAGATGGTTGGATCTAAGACATTTCCCTGAGGAACTCCTGCAGAGATATCCTGAAGCTGAGATGACTGAACTCCAACAGTAGTAACCATCTTCTAAGTGTAACTGTTTGTTTTACTGATGTTTTCATTTTGGCACTTATTTGGCATGGTCTGACAAAAGCTTTATGTTTTCCTAAATTCAACTTGGCACTATACCTATCAGGTTCAGAGAGACAAGTAATGAAAACAAAGCAAGAAAATCTCAGATTTATAACACTAATTCAGAGTTGTGTAAACTTTTACATTCAGTTGTTAGCTTATCTCAATACGCTAACTTCTGACAGGCTACAGAGGCATTGGAAGATTGAAACTAGGAGCGGGGCCCCTTCAAGCCCATTCTACTGTTCAATATGATAATGGCTGATCCTTCACTTCAATGCTACCTTCCCACTTTCTCCTCATACCCCGGAAAGCATTAAAATTACAAAATTTATCTAATTCAGTGACTTAGCCTCTATAGTCTTCTGTGGTATTGATTACCACAAGTTCACTACCTTTGAGTGAAGAAATCTTTCCTCATCTCAGTCCTAAATTGTCTACGCTGAATCTTGAGACAATGTTTCTCAGTTCTAGATTGCCCAACCAGAAAAAAATCCTCCCTACATATAACTTTTTCAGCCCTGTTTGAACTTTTTATGTTGCGAGTTTTGAGAAGATCTGTACCTCAGGTTGAGGTTCTAGATGTAAGTTTGCTCACTGAGCTGGAAGGTTCATTTTCCGATGTTTCGTCACCATACTAGGTAACATCTTCAGTGAGCCTCCAGTGAAGTGCAGGTGTTACATCCGATTTCTATTTATGTATTTAGGTTTCTTTGGATTGGTGATGTCATTTCCTGTCCTTTTTCTCAGATGGGGTCCAAATTGATGTGTTTGTTGATAGAGTTCCAGTTGGAATGTCATGTTTCTAGGAATGCTCATGTGTGTCTCTGTTTGGTTTGTTGTAGGATGGATATGTTGCCCCAGTCAAAATACCTTGCAGGAACTGTAACAAACACTACATTGGACAAACAGGCAGAAAACTAGCCACAAAAAGCCATGACCCACTATCTCTAATATACTGACATACAGATGAGGAAGGACACCTAACTCAACAAACACAATGATCTGGACCCCATCATCCACCCTCTGAGAAAAAGAACAGGAAATGACATCACCAACTTAGGTAATGGCATCACCAACAAAGAAATGACATCACCAACCTAAGAAAACCAAAACACCTAAGTAGAAAACAGGACTTAACGCTAGTGCTTCACTTGTGAGGTTCACTGATGAAGTTACCTAGTACGGTGATGAAACATCTGAAAATGAACCTTCCAGCTCAGTGAGCAAACTTACATCCAGAACGTTTTTTGTTTCAATCAGATCCTCTTTCATCTTTTGAAACTCAAGTGAATACAGGTCCAGTCAAACAAATTTCTCCTCAAGGGAAAATCCTCCTATCCCTGATATCAGCCTTGCAAAACTCCACTGCACTCCTTTGGCAATTATATCCTTTCTTCACTAGGAGATCAAAACTGCATGCTGTACTCCGACAGGCATCCCTACTCTGAAATTTAGTCATTTTGCATTAAGGACCAATATACCAATTGCCTTCCTAATTGCTTTGCCTGTCGGCTTTCATTAGGTAAAAACAAGGACTGCAGATGCTGGAAACCAGATTCTGGATGAGTGGTGCTGGAAAAGCACAGCAGGTCAGGCAGCATCCAAGGAGCAGGAAAATTGATGTTTCGGGCAAAATCCCTTCTTCAGAAATAGAGCTTTATTCCTGATGATGGGCTTTTGCCCGAAACGTCGAGTTTCCTGCTCCTCAGAAGCTGCCTGACCTGCTGTGCTTTTCCAGCACCACTCTAATCTAGACCCTTCTATTTTCATTGACTGTTGTACAAAGGCACCCACATCTCTTTGTACATACGCAGGTAGCGAGACTATGGGTCTGAAGGGGCTCCTGGTTTATGAATTTTGGGAGATCTGTAGAAGCATGGTGTGTTCATTCCAACTGGTTTCATTTTTTGGAAGTCAGTCTTATTTATTTCTCAAGATTTCTGGTCTAAGACCTGGAACACCAACTTACAGATTGGTCAAGGAACTACACCAAAGACTAAAACACTTAGTAGAAGACTCACACCTCTCCATCCACTTCACCCAAGAATTCCTGAAGACTATCAAAGACACCAAGATAGAAGAGAATGAAATAATGGTCTCCTTGGACATAACAGCCCTGTTCACATCCATCAACATTAAACTGGCCTAGGAAACACTGACTAACTACATTATTAGAAGAAGCAAAGACACATACATCAAACACCAACTTCATCCGCAAAGACAACATCGTCAAGCTAGTTGACCTATGTCTTACTATCCATTTCACCTTCAACAACAAAACCTAGAGACAAACCAACAGAACACCCATGGGATCTCCAATATCAGGGTTCTTAGCAGAGGCAATAACACAGAGACTTGAACAAACATCTTTGTCATCACTAAACAAAACAAAATAGCAGAAACCTTCAAGACCATTAATAATACCCTTATTGGCATAAAATTCACTAAAGAGGAGGAAAACAACAACAAACTGCTATTCCTAGATGTCACAGTAGAGTGAACAGCCAGTGGGGAACTTCAAACCAGTTCAACACATACAGACCAAATACTGAACTACAGATGCAATCATCCCAACACCCTCAAACGAAGTTGCATTAGAACATTATTTCAATGAAACAAAACAGCACAGAGGAACTACGAACAGCAGAAGAAAATCACCTACACAGTATATTAAAAAAGAATGGGTACCCAATGAATACAGTCCACCGATTTATCAGCAACAAACCCAAACACGCAGACAAAACATGCCCAGAAACCCTAGACACTCTCTCCTACATCAAAGACATCTCAGAAATGACTACCAGACTAAGACCTCTTGGCATCACGGTGGCCCACAAACTCACCAACATACTAAAACAGCAGCTAATGAACTTGCAAGACCCCATACAGACAAAAAACAAAACTAATGTCATTTACAAAATACCTTGCAAGAACTGTAACAAACACTACATTAAACAAACAGGCAGAAAACTAGCCATAAGAATACATGAACATCAACTAGCCATGATCCACTCTCACTTGTATCCTTAAGTACAGATGAGGAAGGATACCACTTTGACTGGGACAACACATCCATCCCAGGACAAGCCAAATAGAGACATGCACGAAAATTCCTAGAAGCATGGCATTCCAACCGAACTCTATCAACAAACACATTGACTTGGATCCCATTTACTACCCCTTGAGACAAAGAACAGGAAAATGACATCACTACAGGAAATGGCATCACCACAGGAAATGACATCACCAACCCAAGGAAACCCAAACAGAAAGCAGGCTATACCACCAGTGCTTCATCCAGAGGCTCACTGATGATGTTACCTGGTATGATGACAAAATAACTGAAAATGAACCTTCCAGCTCGGTGAGCAAACCTACATCCAGTGGTATCATCTTTCAACTGAAGCATTGAAAGAAGGCATCATCTTCCATCTCATGGAGATATTCCATGGCACTATTTTGAAAAAGAGCAAGGGAGACTTGAACACCATGTCTTGTAGAGCCATAGAGTTATACAGCATAGAAACAGACCCTTCAGTCCAACTCATTCCCTCTGGCCAGATATCATAATCTGAGCTAGTCTGAATTACCAGCATTTGGCTCCCTATATCCCTCTAATCCCTTCCTAATCATATACCCATCCAAATGTCTGTTAAATGTTGTAATTATACCAGTCACTACCACTTCTTCTGGCAGTTCATTCCATTCACACACCACTCTCTGTGCAAAAAAGTTGCCCGCTAGGTCCCTTTTAAATCTTTCCCCTCTCTACTTAAATCTATGCCCTCTGGTTTTGGATTCCCCTACCAGAGGAAAATGACCATGGCTATTTACCCTATCCATGCGCCTCAAGATTTCATAAACTTCTATAAGGTCACCCCTCAGCCTTTGACATTCCAGGGAAAACTGCCCCAGCTGATTCAGCCTCTCCCAAGAGCTCAAATGTTCCAATCCTGGCTTCATCCCTGTAAATCTTTTCAGAACCCTTTCAAGTTTCACAACATCTTTTCAATAGGAAGGAGACCAGAATTGCATGCAATATTCCAAAAGTGGCCTAACCAATGTCCTGCATAGCCACAACATGACTTCCTAACTCTTGTACTCAATATTCTGACCAATAAAGGAAAACATACCAAAAGCCTTCTTCACTATCCTATCTACCTGCGACTCAATTTTCAAGGAACTATACACCTGCATCCCTAGGTCTCTTTATTCAGCATCATGCCCCAGGCCCTACTATTAAGTGTATAGGTCCTGCCCTGATTTGCTTTACCAAAATGCAAAACCTTATAATTATCAAAATTAAACTCCACCTGCCACTCCTCAGCCCATTGGCCCATCTGATCAAGGTCGCATTGCAATCTGAGATAACCTTTTTAACTGTCCGTCACACCATCAATTTTGGTATCATCTGCAAACTTGCAAACCATAGTTCTTATATTCATATCAAATTTTATTCCTAAATCAATGTCTGAGAAACAGGTTATTATTATTACAACTATGACTCGCCTTCATAAGTAATTTATTTGCTGTGAAGCGATTTGAGATAAATTTGTGGGAAAAAAATAATAAAGTATAGTATTTGTTACGTTATTTTCTCTGGTCCAGAACACTGAATCAATTGTAATAAGGCAATAAATATTGGCTCACTGAATATAGACCAGAAAATCCAGGTTCAGTGCTACACTTGATGAGGAGTACCCTCATCAAAATCCTCTTAACCTAAAAATAATTAGGTGTTGATCAATTGAACCCATAAATGCTTACTTGTGTTTAAAACATTGTTAATGTAAAATAATATGCATAATTTCCTCTGTGCTACAGAATTACTGTCTTTTCAGAAGGCCTTGCGATAGATGAATGATGTGGTTTGTAGCAATGCAACATGCTCAAGTGGTCATATGTATTCTTTTTTATTCTGATACAATTCTGTTAATCATCACATTGTTCATACGCACATTTTGGGATTTCTTTTTTCAGTACTAGATTCCTGAATTAGAGTGAAGGATGCAACTCATTCAAAAATCAATAGTGTTTAACACAGTACTCTGCATTTGAGTACTAGCAGTACATTGTCACTGAGCTTTTTTGTGTCAACAAACGAGGCATTTTCTCTGTTTTTTGTAATTTGTTATTGTAATGTGGGAAACTGTGCCATCAATTTGTCAGTGTTACCCCTCAGTAAACAATGGTTTTTAACATTACTTTTACCACTAACTCTGTTTTACAGCTCGCAGCTTAATGAGCTAATATCTATGAAATAGGATTTTCACAAATACTATTCACTTTCTGTCAATGGCCATGTAACAGATTGATAGTCTAACAGAACTATCCATGCATTGCAGACAATTACCTGCAAAAGAAAGAACGTTGTCATGACAATGTCACAGCCTCAATCAATAGAGTAAGCTATGGGACTGAAACTAACCAACCAATATAAACAGCCTTCCAAGAGCCCTACCTGATAATACTGAGACAGTATTTTTGATTATATGAATAATTGTGGTTGTTCTTAATATTTTTGGAAACATATATAAAATATGAAAGATCAGAAAGCAATTATTTAAGTTCATCCAATTCCATTTAATTCCATCTCACCTAAGAATACATAGTACATTGTAACCGATATCTATCTGTGGGAGTTCATTAGAATGGGGAAAGTGAATGGCATGCTACATACAGGTGTCCCAGTACTGCCTTGTGTGGCCTATCTTAGTTCAACCATCTTCTGCCTATCCACTGAAACATCTCAAAACTCCATCTGAAGAATCAACATTCACTTTCATCTTATAGACACCTCAGACCAATTCATCTTATACACACCTCAGACCAACATTCTCCACAAATGTTGGCATTCTGTCCTTGCTGCCTCATCTTCCTGGAAAAAATTATTGCAGAACTCTAAGGAGAGACAGACAATCTGGCATTTCCCTCCAATACATCTTGACTTGACTGTTCCAACACACTCCAGGCTGATTTCCAACATTCTACCATCCATCAGCTTGAGGTTGTCAAAAACTCTGCTGCTACCTGTATTTCAATTCGCAGCATGCCTTGTTCAACTATCACCTCTATGCTCATTTACATATAATAACCCCCGTCTAATGTCCTTCAGGGAAGGAAACTGTCATCCTTGCCTGGTCTTGCCAATGTGTGACTCCAGACCCACAGCAATGTGGTTGACTCTTAACTACATTCTGGGCAATTAAGGATCGGCTGCCTAGACAGAGACATCCTTATTCTTTGAACAAATAATAATCAAAAACAACGTTTTGATTTTAAAATTCTCAACCTTGTTTTCAACTCCCTCTATTGCCTTGCACCTGTCATGTGTGCCCTTTCCTCTAGTCTCTCAACCCTCTAAGGTGGCTGTGCTCCTGTAATTCTAGTCTCTTGTGTATTCCCAAATATAATTGCTCTATTGTTGGTGGCTGTGCTTTCAATTGCGGGGGCATAAAGCTCTGGAATTCCTATTTACACTTATCCAACCTTCCTCTTTAGATTCCTCCTTTAGCCTTAAAATCAACTCTGATCAAAGTTTGGTCATCTGACCCAATATCCCTTAACGTGACTTGGTGTCATACATTATTTTATAATGCTCCTATAAAGCACCTTAGAATGTTTTATTCCACTAAAATGGTAAAATTACATATACAATATAAATATAAATTATTGTTGTTGTTGTGGTGGCTATCCTGACCAGTATGCAGAAAAAGGCCTTGACAACTGGGAGAGTGGTGGAGTACAAGACAGTGGCAGTGGGGAAATGGGGTCTCCTCAAATACCTTGTGACAAAATAAAACAATGCACTGCCACATGGCACATAATAGTCATTCATGGTGATTTGCTGTAACTCTCCAAATGAAATGTGAATGCCTGCAGAGTGAGGCCTTTGAATCCTTTCCCCATGTAAGTTTTAATGCACATCCTTAATCTCTCACAGGTTTACTAAGAGTGATACAAGAGCTGGGGTGAGAGGAAGACAAGATTGTGAAAACTGAGGAGAGTACACACTCTAAAGGTACACTGCAACATGACTTATACATCCTTCATCAGTGCAGATACACACAACTTAGCTGGAACTCCAACACAGTTAGGTTGTCACGTCATGAAATTCATCAATGAGTAGGAGTAGATGCTGGAAACAGGAACAGGAGTGAAGAGTTCCTGACAGAGAGCTCAGGACACTCATCAGTTTGACACAAATGCTGAGACTCATCAACTGAAGCAGTTGCAGAAAATAGGTGGGGTTCTGGCATCATTTCCACAGGCATTGTGCACCAGTTCAGAGAAATTGGAGGAGGTCACTTGAAACACAACCAGCATGGTCTCTCAAGTCTTTTTGCTGTTCTTCATCACCATTAAAGACTGGCTGTCAGTATGGAGAATTAGATGGGGCAGATAATCGTCACCAATGGCCTGCATATTCAGATAGCTGCTTTACACAAGATGGAAGACAGCATTGACTTGATCATTCAGGTCTTACTGAAGGGTGGGAAAGTGCTCTCCACCTCTTTTCAGTGGGGAAATGCAGGTGGGTGACGAGAGAGGAGATGAAGAAAGGACACGTGGGGTCTCTGTTCAAATTACTCTCACATCTCATCCCAGGAACATGCCCCTCTCAGTCAGAGCCATATATGCTGCCTCTTGCGTCAATCACCACGGGTGCTCCAAGTCCCAAAACCGAGAGGACTTTTATTCATCCCTTTCTTGAATGTATTTAGAGGCCAAGTCATTGATTATCTAAAAGTGCTGCACTCTTGGAAAAACCTCACGGAAATATGTTCACTGCACGATTTCCAATCTGTATACCAAATGCAAAGTTAATATTTAAAATGAACAAATTTTGCAAGGTACTGTGAAATCCACTCTTGTATGTCAATAGACTCAATCCCTGTACAATGAGATTAAAAACAAATCATGTAATAAATGGATTCCGATAAAAATATTAGACTTCATTGTTCAAAATGAGGATGGAAATAAGTTACACGGGACAGTTTTAAAAAGTAACATTCGGGGGAACCTGAAAGGGATAAAAACAAAATTGAAGCTATTATTGTGAACGATGAAGATTGTTCGCTAGATGATATTTATTTTTCACGGTTAGTTGAACTCTATGGAGCTGATGGAGCAGAGATGTTTTATTTTCACAAGGTAGAATCCTTTATTGAAGCTTATCACAGAGACTTACAATCTAAATCACAGAAGACTATGTGAGGATTACATTTAATAATTAGGATGTTTCACTAAGATGGAGAATTTATTACAGTTCTGTGACATCGAAAAGTGCAAAGATGTATCATATGTTTTCTTCCATGATTACATTGTAAAAGCATTCGGTCAGTGGCATATTGTACTAACATTCACATTGTAAACACTACTCTCGGCAGAGGAATCTACCATTAGACCAGGATAACACTTGAAGAGATACGGGAGGAGATAAAAAAAATTAATGATGTGCATCATTTTTCAGTATTTTTGTGCTCAGGTTTAGTGGGCTGCCCAGTGATACAGCACCAGACATCCAGGTTTGATTCCAGCCTTGGCAAACTGTATATGTGGAGTTTGCACATTGTGTGGATTTCCTCTAGGTGCTCGGTTTCCTCACGCAGTCTAAAGATGTGCTGGTCAATTGGCTTGGCCATGCTAAAAATTACCCTGTAGGGTTGTGGAGTTTAGGTGGGTTAGTCATGGTAAAAGCCCCATGCAAGTTTACAGGGTTGGGGTGGAATGCTCTTCAGAGGGGTGATACAGACTCGATGGGCCAAAAGGCCTCTTTCTGCGGGGTAGGGATTCTATGATTTTATTTGTCATCTAAAGTGATACGGGACATAACTGATATCAAATGGACTATGATATAGTCACTACAATTAGCTTCAAAACCCAATGGAATAGGCAAAAGGATTGTAAACCAGGAGGTCCAAATTCTGTTAATCTCAGTTCTGAATAAACTCCTTGATTGAGCCCCAAGACTCTGTTAGAAAACTGAAAGATTCACAACCCTCTGAATGAACAAATTTATCTTTGTTTAAATCCTTAATGATCAATACCTTATCCTGAACCTATGATCCTGTGCTTAATTACCTTCCTGTTGTGCCACTGGCAGATTAAGTCATTCAAATTCACTCAGTGATCAGGAACAACAGCATGTTGAGTGAGGCAGGTAGGGGGATTCTGAGTTCAGGAGCCTCAGCCCTTGACCTTGTCCAGCAGGTTTGAGATTTTTGCTCCCTGTATGGAAGCGGAAAAGGGCTGTGGACAGGATGATCCAGCTGACCATGGCACCATGGCGCAGAAGGCCATTCAAGAGGGAGAAGCAAAAAGACAAGGAGATGTTATAGGGGATTCAATCTTTAGGGGGCCAGATAGTATCCTTTGTGAGCTGGATCGGGAGTCCCGCATGGTGTGTTTCCTGCCCGGTGCTAGGGTGCAGGACATCTCCGAAAGGCTTGAAAGGATATTGGAGCAGGCAGGAAGAGATCCAGTTGTTATGGTTCACATTGGCACAAACAACATAGGCAAGGCTAGGTAGGAGGTCCTGTTTGGGGAGTATCAAGCACTAGGAAGGAAATTGAAGAACAGGTCCTTGAGGGTCATAATCTCTGGATTACTGCCGGAGCCACACGCTAATTGGCATAGGGATAGGAAAATTAGGGAAGTAAACATGGGGCTAAGAGATTGGTGTGGGAAAGAGGATTTCCATTTCATTGGACATTGGCATCAGTTTTGGTACCGGGGTAATCTGTACCAATGGGATAGCCTCCACCTGAACCAATCTGGAACCAGTATTCTGATGAAAAGGATAAATAGGGTGGTCACTAGGACTTTAAACTTGTGAGTTGGGGAAGGGAAAGGGAAAGCAACAGGGAGTATGGAGTCAAGTCGAAAGATAAGCAGCAGGTTAGCATGTGTGCAGGTTTAAGTTCAAGGCAGGCTAGGAATGAAGCAAAAAGGAAAGATAACTTAGGTAGAGGTAATGGAAATCATGAGGATAAGAAAATTAGCATTAAGGTTTTTACCTGAATGCTCAAAACATTCATAACAAAGTAGATGAATTAACAGCACAAATCATCATAAATGATTATGATGTGGTAGGCATCACAGAGATGTGGTTGCAGAGGTTTCAAGACTGTCAGTTAAATAGCAGTTAAGGAATTACAACTTATCAAAAAGACAGGGAGGTGGGCAGAGGGGGTGGGGTTGCCCTATTAGTTAAGAATGAACCACAAAGTCAAAAGAAAACATAATGGAAGTTATGTACAGACCTCCCAGCAGTGGTCAGGACAAGGGGTGCAAGGAAATAGATAGAGCGTGTCAGAAAGGTATGGTCGCAGTGATCATAGGGGACTTCAATATGCAAATAGATTGGGTGAATTATGTTGCTGGTGGTTCCAAAGAAAGGGAATTCATGGAATGCTTATAGGGTGACTTTTTGGAACAGCTTGTGATGAATCCCATGAGGGAGCAGGCTATTCTGGACTTAGTGCTATGTAATGAGCCAGACTTTATAAAAGATCTTAAAGTCAGGGAACACTTAGGAGGCAGTGATCATAATATGGTTGAGTTCAGTCTGCAGTTTGAAAGAGAGAAGGCAAAATCAGATGTAATGGTGTTACAGTTAAATAAAGGTAATTACAGGGACATGAGAGAGGAGCTGACAAAAATGGCAGACATTTCTGGGTGTAATTGAGGATACAGTACAGAAGATTGGGAAGACTACAAAAACAAACAGAGGATAACAAAGAGAGATATAAGGAAGGAGAGGATCAAATATGAAGGTAAGCTAGCCAGTAATATTAGAAATTATAGTAAAAGTTTCTTACAATACATAAGAAACAAACGAGAGGCAAAAGTAGAGATTGGGCCATGCTAAATTGATGCAGAAAGGCTAGTGATGAGAGATAAGGAAATAGCTGAAGAACTTAATAAATACTTTGTGTCAGTCTTTGCAGTGGAAGACATGAGTAATATCCCAACAATTAAGGAGAGTCAAAGGGCAGAGTTGAGTATGGTGGCCACTACAAAGGAGAAAGTACTCGATAAGCTAAAAGGTCTAAAAATTGATAAATCTCCTGGCCCGGATGGGCTACATCCAAGAGTTCTGAGGGTGGTGGCTGAAGAAATAGCGGAGGCGTTGGTTGTAATCTTTCAAAAATCACTGGAGTCAGGGAAAGTCCCAAATAATTGGAAAATCGCTGTTGTAACCCCCTTGTTCAAGAAAGGATCAAAACAAAAGATAGAAAATTATAGGCCGATTAGCCTAACCTTGGTTGTAGGTAAAATTGTAGTATCCATCGTTAAGGATGTGATTTCTAAACTCTTGGAAGTACAGGGTCGAATTAGAACATGTCCGCATGTATTTAGTAAGGGGAGGTCATGCCTGACAAACCTGTTAGAATTCTTTAAAGAGGTAACAAGTAGGTTAAATCAGGGAAACCCAGTGGATGTTATCTACGTAGACTTACAAAAGGCCTTTGGTAAGGTGCCTCATGGGAGGCTGCTGAGTAAGGTGAGGGCCCATGGTGTTCGAGGTAAGATACTTGCATGGATTGAGGATTGGCTCTCTGACAGAAGGCAGAGAGTTGGGATAAAAGGTTCTTTTTCAGAATGGCAGCCGGTGACGAGCGGTGTCCCGCAGGGTTCAGTGTTGGGGCCACAGCTGTTCGCATTATATATTAATGATCTGGATGAAGGGACTGGGGGCATTCTAGCGAAGTTTGCAAATGATACGAAGTTAGGTGGACAGGCAGGTAGTACTGAGGAAGTGGGGAGGCTATAGAAGGATCTAGACAGTTTGGGAGAGTGGTCCAGGAAATGGCTGATGGAATTCAACGTGAGCAAATGCGAGGTCTTGCACTTTGGCAAAAAGAATAAAAGCATAGACTACATTCTAAACGGTGAGAAAATTCGTAAAGCCAAAGTACAAAGGGATCTGGGAGTGCTAGTCGAGGATTCTCTAAAGGTAAACATGCAGGCTGAGTCCGTGATTAAGAAAGCGAATGCAATGTTGTCACTTATTTCAAGAGGGTTGAAATATAAAAGCACCGTTGTGCTACTGAGACTTTATAAAGCTCTGGTTAGGCCCCATTTGGAGTATTGTGTCCAGTTTTGGTCCCCATACCTCAGGAAGGACATACTGGCACTGGAACGTGTCCAGCGGAGATTCACACGGATGATCCCTGGAATGGTTGGTCTAACATATGAGGAACGGCTGAGGATCCTGGGATTGTATTCATTGGAGTTTAGAAGATTAAGGGGAGACTTAATAGAAACTTACAAGATAATACATGGCTTGGAAAGAGTGGACGCTAGGAATTTTTTTCTGTTAGTCGAGGAGACTAGGACCCGTGGACATAGCCTTAAAATTAGAGGGGGTCAATTCAGAACAGAAATGCGGAGACATTTCTTCAGCCAGAGAGTGGTGGGCCTGTGGAATTCATTGCCGCAGAGTGCAGTGGAGGCCGAGACGCTAAATGTCTTCAAAGCAGAGATTGATAGATTCTTGATGTCTCGAGGAATTAAGGGCTACGGGGAGAATGCGGGTAAGTGGAGTTGAAATGCCCATCAGCCATGATTGAATGGCGGAGTGGACTCGATGGGCCGAATGGCCTGACTTCCACTCCTATGTCTTATGGTCTTAGAAAGGGTGGATGCTGGGAAATTGTTTCCGTCAGGCAGGGATACTAGGACACGTGGCACACCCTTAGAATTAGAGGGGGTCAATTTAGATCGAAAATGAGGAGATATTTCTTCAGCCAGAGACAGTGAGCCTGTGGAATTCGCTGCCACAGTGGAGGCTGGGACATTAAATGGCTTCAAGGCAGAGATCAATAAATTCCTAATCTCGCAAGGAATTAAGAGATATGGGGAGAGTGCGGGTAAGTGGCGTTGAAATGTCCATCAGCCATGATTGGCCTTACTTCCACTCCTATTTCTTATGGTCTTAATTTTCAAGAAGCTTGGGAACCTGATACCCGGATGAATTTGGGTCCTGACACAACATTTCACCTGCATTGCTCCATTGATGCCATGTTGGAATACAAATGTCCCAGTTAGGCAGGAGGTAAGATTGCTGCCTAATTCATGGTGCCAACTGTTTCTGGAAGAAAGGAGCTTCCTGTCCAGTATTGTCCCTAGGGAAAAGGCATGTGGCAACCATGTTGAAACTTTGCCAAGGAAACCCAGCAACTCATCAGAGGGCAAGAAGGAAATCTTGGATATTTTGTTTTTTGTTCCCTTATTCAACCTTTGATATTATATAGTTGAAGCCCAAGTGTAGATTGCTGGGATATCCAACATTATATATTGGGACATTCTATTCCTACTGTTCACTCCCCCATCCTCAAAGTATGCAAATATATTAGCTCAATTCTCATAAGTCCTAACATTTCTAGCATCTTATTGTGTGGTACCCTGTCAAATATTTTCTGAAATATTTAAATGCTGGTGCCTCTTTATTTCTCCTGCTATTCACAGTCTCATAAGAACTTTATTAGATTTGTCAAACTCAATTTTCCTTTTCGTTATCCATCCCTTTGTTAGTCGAACTGTTCTCTCTCTTTGGGCTCTAACTCAACATATCGTTTGCTCTTACCCCCTTCCCTGACCATATCTTCTGCATAAAAACCAACATTTTCCTAGCTACCATCAGTTCTGAGGAAGAGGCACTGAACCTGAAATATTAACCCTGATTTCTCTCCACAGATGCTGCCAGACCTGCTGAGCTTTTCCAGCAATTTATATTTTTGTTTCTGATTTCCAGCATTCGCAGTTATTTCAGGTTCAATTCTCCTATCAAAAAGTCTGCCTATTTCTATTGTGACTTCCCAAGCGCCCTGTTATCATAGCCTTAACAATAGATTCTAGCATTTTATCCACTACTGATGTCAAAATAACTAGCCAATAGTTCTCCTTTTGTTTCTCCCTCATTTCCTAAACTGGTGAAAATGGGGTGTTACCTTTGTTCCCTTACAACAACATGAGGAATGTTCTAGGAACCCAGGAAGTTCTAGATTAAAATCTATCCATTCACTGTTGCTGTAGTCACCTCTATTAGATCCCAAGTATCAAGGCTAAAAGAAGCAGTAGACTTGCTGATGTTTAATTCCATTCATTTCTTGTATAAATTTATATCATTAATGTTAATTAATGGAAATTCTTCACTTTCATTGGACATCGGTTCATCAAATTTTCCATTATGTTCTTTATATATTCTACTGCAAAAATCTGAAATATTTAATCCAATTTAACTTTCAGATAATTTAAGGAAGAGGCAAAATTGTGATTATATATGTCCTTTTAATTAAAAGTGATTTTATATCCTTAAAGTTGCAAATTGATTAAGTTTGAATGAACCATTGTGGATCTTCATTTAACATAAATCAGGGCAACTACTTACTTCGCATCTTCTGCTATCAATACCAACAGCAACATAAAATGCAACTCCATGCACACTTACAGTTCTTATTAAGTTTTAAAGGTTGGTATCTTTGGATCCTTTTGTTTCTAAGTGAAGATATGAGCATCCGTTTCATAGGTTTGCTTTCAAACTAAATAAATCTTCAGCAAAAAGTTTGGATTATAAAGTAACAAAAGTGGTGCCAGGGTTTTGTTTAAATTGATCAAGCTATGGATTTCAGAACTCCTTCAATAAATGTTGATGTCAGTATGGTAAAGACTGGTGTATTAGTGGTGTATTCTCTCAGGAAAATACTTGTGTTGCCTGGGTTCTGCAATAATTCCCTTTGGCCAGTTTACCATGAATTGATTTGACACTAGGTTTTACATAAAATATTAAATTCAATATCTCTTTTATTCTTGATTTTGCACATTAATTTACCTTTTGAGTTAATCTCAACACAGAAATGTCTGTTGTGTCTTACATTAACCAATTTCTGAAGTCATACAAGACTTGCTGGAAGTCCTAAGGTTTATTGGATTAACAATAAGATGATTCATTCATCACCAAGATCTACAAGAAATGACCACATATAATGTCACAGTTCTACTTATAGGAAGCAAGAAATCATCTACAGGAAGTAGACTGTTTAATTCCAATTGTTGCCTATGGTAGTGGTTCTGAAAATGTTAATCTTGGAGGCTGCATTAAACACCACTCAATCTGATTATATCATACAGGTTTGATAAAACATACATCTTAGGATCTTTTATTGCAGATCTACATCCACAAAATTCCACATAGTCTTTGTAACAATGTTAAGCTTACGTAACTTGCATCTGATTGCTATCATACAATAAAATACATCTTATGTAAGACAAGGTCCTCTTCTTGTTAAGACTCACTTGTAGGTGTTTCTCTACTGCTGGAAATCAAGTTGTCTCTTTGAGCCAAGGGGAAATGAATGGTGGCAGCATTCTTCTACAAATAAATGCCACACTGAGCACAAGATACAAAATTGGATTCAGCTGAGGCTGGAATGGTATCCATACAGGGATTGTATCGGACCCACTGGGGAAATGTACTTGTTACAAAATCAACAAAATCAACAGCAGGCAGATAGTACGCATCCAGTCCAGAAACTGAACGTTACCACAACCCAGTATGGACCTTCCACCTCATTTCAATAATTTGGACAAGTTCAAAGCACTTGTTGTGCTCCTCCTGCCATTGGGTCAAGTTTGAGCTTTGTGCCCATGAACTGCAATCCTCAGGTAATTTACAGCAGGGTGAAGTGCAGGATGGGGTGACAATAATCCTTAACAGGTTTAAGGAATTTGATAGAGCACTTATCTTTTCAGTGGCAGCTACTTACTTGGTCACACACAGGTAAAAATAATGACTGCAGATGCTGGAATTGCCCACTTCACTCAAGACAATTTAATTTATAACAAATATTAATTGTAAGACACTCATATTAGCATATGCAGCATCCCATGGCCTACTTTAAGTGGCTATATGGGTTGCCTGAAAGATACTGCAATCTATAGTGTCGGCCCTGAAATTGGATCTCATTGCATCCAATTTCTTCCCGTGAAACTTTAATCTAACAAAACAGCTTCAACTAGCAAAGGCTGAAGTATTTTTCTTTCATTTTATTTTTGTCAGGTGTGGTATTTGTTGTTTTTCATATTGTATGTTTAGAAATCTACATAACAAATCAGCTTTTGCTTGTTTTCTTTTGGGAATGCAAATAAATTAATAAGCTTAAATTGGAAAAAAAATGCACATGGAGCCAGGAACCTGCAGGAATTTATTTCTCCAGATGTTTTGTTTTTCATTTCTAAGATCCCGTCTGTTATTTATTGTTGAAATCAATCTGCATTCAAGAATTTTGAGATACTGCACCCTCTAATTTGTATTGCACTGCTACCAGCAAAGATGTCATTGGTTAATACATGAATTGTAATGTCATAGTTTCTTTCTTGTAATTAATTGATCCAAGACTACAACAGGGCCAGCAATGAATAATCAAAACTCATTAAAACACAGCATTTTGTTGGTGGTAAATGATCTGTAGATTCCACAAAATAAATAAGCTATTTGCAGTTTATATGATCTCATTTATCTTTGACCAGGGCCTTTACAAATTTCCAATATCTTAGCTCAGCTATATGCTGAAAATATACATTTCTATTTTATTTTGTGGATGTTTTCTAAAAGGGCTTTAAGCGACTTCATTAAGCAAAAGAGAAAACAATTGCAATAATAAAATCCACAGGACCAGCAAATAGATAGTTTTTACAATCAGTAACCATGACATAGTAATGTGTTCACATTACACCCCATGCAGAACATGAATGAACGGGAAGATGAAGATTTAATATATTATAAATCATATTGGTTGAAGGAAGCTGTTTACAAGTGCATCAGGAGAACTTGCTGTTCTTCATCAAACCATGTGTTCCAAATTCGGTGAGGACCTCCACTGGTTGGTTTGGCTGTTTAAATTTGACAATCTGTAAGCTAGGGCATTGCTTTAAAGTCTCATCCAAAAGATGGCAAATCTGAAAGCACTGTTGATATGAAGTGTCAGGAAGTGATGTGGGGAGAGATGGAGTAATGCAACTTTGGTGAGTATGCAAGTGTGCTTTTAAATTTAAAGTGCAAATCTCTTCTTATAATATCTAGAACTGCTTTCTTGCAATTAGCATCTTGTCTAAATTTAATGATTTTAAATTCTAAGTTTCTTTCAGTCTTGGATTAGACTAGTCAAGCCCTCTGTTGGAGAGAAGGTAAGATCAACTAATTTAGTTACTAACTTAAACTGATTCTGAAATTGTCTAAGAGCAGTTATCCAAATTTCAGTGATATAAATAAGAAAGATTAAGTGCAATGAGACAGAGTGACTATAAAATCTTCAGTCATAGGAGCAGAAATAAATTATTTGGCCCATCAAATCTGCCCCACCATTCAATTAAATCATGCTGATCTGACAATTCTCAAATCCACTTTCCTGGCTTCTGCCCTTAACCCTTGATTGCCTTATTGATTAAAAATCTGCATATCTCAGCCTCAACAGTCCTCCTCAATAAAGAATTCCTCAGATTCACAACCTCTGAGAAAAGAAATTCCCCTTCATCTCTGTTTTAAATGGATGACTGTTTATTCTGAGATTATGCCCTCCAGATTATGCCCTGACCCTGGTCTTTTCCACAAGGTGAAACACATTCTCTATATCGACCTTATCAAATCCAATAAAAATCTGATATGTTTCAACAAAATCACCTGACATTCTCCTAAATTACAATGAATACAGACTCAATCTATACTCATAAGGTAGTTCCATATCCAGGATCAGTGAACCTTCTTTGGACTAAGGGAGCCAAAGTTGTTCACAGTCTTCTAGGTGTGGTCTAACTAACGCATTGTATAGGTTTAGCAAGACCATTTTTACAGTCCATTTCCTTTAAAATAAAGACCAACATTCCATTTGGCTTTCCAATTACCTACTGAACTTGTATGCTAGATTTTTGAGTTAGATGCATTAGACCCCTAAAATCCATTGTGTTGAAGCTTTCTGCAGTATTTCTCCATTGAAATCATATTCAGCTCCTGTAGTCTTCCTATTAAAGTACATAACCTCACATTTTCCCACATTGTATCCCATCTCTTAAATTTTTTGCCCACCCATTTAACCTGTCTATGACTATCTGTTGAATCTTTGTGTCATCCTCAATATTTGCCTTCCCATTCATTTTGGTGTCATCTACCAAATGTAGCTATAATACATTCACTGTCTTCATCCAAATCATTGATATATCACTATTACTCCAGCACTGATCCTTGCAATACTTCACTAGTTATAATTTGCCATCCTGAAAACGCCTCCTTATCCCAACCCTCTGTTTCTATTAGTTAGTCAAACCTCCATCCATGCTAATATACTATCCCAATACCATGTGCTCTTACCTTATTAAGTAATCTTTCCTGTAGTACCTTATTAAACACCATTTGGAAATATATTAAATCAGCTGGTTCCTCTTTATCTATCCTACTTGCTATTTCTTCAAAGAATTATTGTAAGTTTATGAAATGTGATGTCACTTTTCTTATGCCATGCTGATTCTGCTTCAATATATTATATTTCTGAAATCTCTGCTATTACATCCTTTGTAATCCTCTAATATTTTTTCCAATGAAAGATGTTAAGCGAGCCAGCATTTAGTCACCTCTCTTTTTTGACAACTTCCTTTTTTGAATAAGGGTGTTAGCATTTCCCCAATCCTCAGGGATGATTTTGTAAGATTACTTCCAATGGATCCATCTTCTCTAAAGTCTAGATCCCAACTTTTTCTTATTTTTAATATTAAATGTCAGGTGCTATGTCAGGTTCAATGCGACTTGTCAAACTATTTGATGTTATTTAGTTAAAACACAAACAAAAAGGAAGAGGAATTTAGAATAACTTAATTATTAGAAAACTTAACCAAATAATAGATGCAGTACCATTACTGATTAACTGTTCCAATATAGTAACATCACATAAATACGCTCCTTGGCAAAAAAGCAAATTCAGACACAGATTCTCACATGTAGTTCTCCAATCCAGGAGAAAATAGCATCAAGAGAAAATTCAGAGAAAGTAGCAACGTGGAGACATTCACTGAAACTTCCAATTCTTTGAAGACTCCAAAGGCTTCTGCTCAAAATAAACCTAAAACCTGAAAAAAAACCGAGAAAGCCTGGTCTGTGAGAACTGGCCACACCCAAGCTGCTTCCATTCTTCCAACTTTAACAAAACTCCCAAGGCCTCAAAAGTTATTTACTTTCTTAGAGATAGCTTGGTACTTCTGCCTTACAATCTCACATCAAAAAAAAGGATAAAATAACCTGTTAAAGTGACAGCATTATCACAGGCCTAAGTTCACTTTAGTCTCTCTCTCTTCCTTTTCATATGTTTAAAGAAGCAATTCCTCTCTGTCCTAATATTATTTGCTAATTTACATTCAAAAGTTTATTTTCACACTTTTTCTTTTGCCTCAGTCATCTTTTATTGTTTATTTAAGTCTTTCCAACCCTCAAATTTACGACTAATCTTTGCCTCATTGTACATTTTCTCTTTCAATTTGATTCCCTACTTATATTCCCTTGTTAATTCTGATTGGCTTATCCATTTACCTGAATTAGTTTTCCTTGCTGGGATATATTTTTGTCATGAATGAAGAAAAACTATTTTCTTAAATGTCTGCCATTATTCATCATCTGTTTCATCTGCTAAACCCCTTTCCCAATCATCTGCAGTCAGCTCCACTTTCATTCCTTTATAATCATCCTAATTTAGGTTTTGCACCATTTTCTCTCACTCAGATTTCTCACTCTTAAACTGAATGCTAAGTGTAACTATTTTATGGTTTCTGTATTCCAAGGACTTATTTACTCTGAAATAATTTAATAAATCTTTACTCATTACTCATTACCAGATCTAAAATGCTGGTTAGATCCACAACATCTTGTTTAAGGAAACTATATCTGAAAACATTCTGAATTCTTCCTAATGGCTATCTCTGTCAATTTGGTTCTTCCAATCTACATGAAAATTAAAGTCACCCATGCTTAAAAGTGCTGCTTATTTTACATATTATTTATATAGCCTGATTTATTCTTTGCTAAAGGCCTATAAGCTACTCTCAATAGTGTCTTCTTCCTCCTGGTATTTCCTTTCTCCACCCATTTTGGATTTTTCTGATCAAAGATAAAATAAAATAAGTATAAAAGCAAAAAATTATGTTAATTAAGCTGCCACACCATCCTTTCCTTGCTGTCTTCCCTTGTTGCCTATTCTTTTGAAAAGTCACATCCCCTTGAATATTTTGTTTCCAGATTTGGTCTCCTTGTAACAGTATCTCTGCAATGGCTAGATGATCATGGCTATTAACCTCCATCATGTAGGTAATTCATTCATTTTGTTCTGAATACTATGCGTGTTTCAGTGAGGAGTTTTGATTTTAAAAATAATTTTTCAGTCCCTTGAGCCTACTTGTCACTACATCTCCGTGCTTGTACACTGTGACCCTATTCTACCATGGATATCTCCAACTTAAGTAGCTGCTCCATCACGCTGCCATATCTGATTGCTTTGTCAGCCTACATTTTCCTGTACTAAACCCCAGTCCCACTTCTTGGTTTAAAGTGTTCTCTACAATCCTGGTTAATCTATTTGCCAGGGTACAAGAATTAAGGTAAGTTTAGTCATGGAGTCATATAGCATGGAAACAGATCCTTCCATCCAACAGCCCATGCTGACCATAACCTTGAACAAAATTAGTCCCACCTGCCTGCACCTGGCCCAGATCTCTCCAAACATTTCTTAATCATGTATTTACCTCAACATCTTTTAAACATTCTAACTGTACCTGTACCCACCACTTCCTCTCGAAGATAATTCTGCATAAGAACCACTCGCTGTGTAAGAAAGTTGCCCCTCATGTCTTTATTAAATCTTTTACATCTCACCTTAAAAATATACCCCAATCTTGAAATGCTCCCATCCTTGAGAAAAGACATCTGCCCTTCACCTTATCTATACCTCTCATAATTTTAAAAAGGTAATGATTAAGGAATTCACTGAGGAGCAGAAGATGGTGTTTTGTTTTTCTTTATCTGGGCTTGGCAACCGGGAGACTAAAACTGTCTACATAATAAAATTCGGCCTAGGATTTTGCAAATGCTATTAACCGAAGTGATGCTATTGTTGGAACTTTGCAAGATCTGGACATTAAAGCTTTGATTTTCCAGTAAGCCAGAAGTGGCATGTGAATCAATGATGGGAGCCTGGAAGATTGATTGGAATTCAAGAACACTGATTTTCTCACTTATTTAATGCTGACTATCTCAGATTAAGTGGAGAATATATTAATCATATTATGGTAATGAACAATAGAAATGCTTGAATATAGATTTGTTAAAGACCAAATTCTCAGTTCTTTCTATTATGGATCCCACTGCATTTAAATTCCTTGCAGAAAAAAGGTAGAAAGCCAGGCAGGTCACATTGCATCACAGGAGAATTTACCACACCTTGGCAACCCATCTCCAAATGGTAAAATAAAACCAGGAGTAAATAAATCTGAGTTTGTTTGAAGAATTATACACCCGTCTGCAGCACTCCAGTGACAGTTTTGTTGCTCACTTTCACAGACCTTCAGTCATGCTCCAGGACAGTTACAACACTGCTAGTGATGGTGATTGAATTTAATGCATGAGAATTCTTTCTAGTGCTCACAGGACAAAACCATTTTAAACTAGCACTCTGCCATCTATGAATGTATTCAAATCTATAAAAGTCCTAAATTCACAAACTAACTTACAAATTAAATTCACAAACCTCTATGTGACCAATATTAATATTGGCCAGTACTGAACCGTTCACTATATCCCTTTCAGCCGATCTGCTACCACAATAGTTGTTTAATTTACAAACCCCATTTTGTACTGTTTTTTTTTTAAGCTTAAATCTGGAACTTAAAGGGTTCAAGGGAAGGCCGTACATTTACTGCTTTTGTGTTCTTGAATTTTATGCTCGAATTATTTTGTTGACAGTAAAGATTTTGACAGATGTAATCTGCAGGACTTACAGAGGTAATATATGATCTCAGCTATCTTCTATATTCTGCTTGTTCAAGTCATTTCATCAGTCCATTATAATTCCAGATTTGACAGAGTAATCTATATTTCTTTCCAATTTTATCCCTGTTCTGCCATCCATTTTTGAAGGTAGTCATTTGTGCTGTCATTTATATCCACCAGCACTTTTCAATCTTATCCAAATGTCCTATATGTTTCCATAAACAAAAAAAAAGTATCTGTGAAATATGGTGGAAGGTAGTTGGCTGAAACCTATCCCTGCCAATATTCACAGATAGAGTTGGCCCGGTTTTTCCTAAAGGTAGACAGCCATTGAAGCAACACTGCACTGGGACCATGCAGGAATCCCAATGTTGTTGATTCCACTGAACCTACTTGGGAAGTTGAAACTCCTGATGAGCAATTATCTGGCATCTGGAAAAAGAATCCAACTTTGAGTTGGAGACTAATGCTATACATCAGACAATAACTATTGAAACAGAGTCGATGTCCTCACTTTTGGTGAGAGCTTTATTTCAGTTAACCACACTGTAAAGCTCACACCACACTGATTACTAGCTCCCTATATTTATATGACCAATTCACATTCAATTAAGCTTTTCTTTTTCCATTCTGTAACAGGCATTCTATCAAACTGTAACTGATGGTAACAGATTTCCCTTTTCTCTTTTTGAATACATTAATACATTAAAAAAACATAGAAATGACAGCACATATACTTCCAAAACAAACACAGATGTGGAATGCTACCAGATTTGCTGAGTTTCTCCAACAATCTCTGTATTTGTTTCAGATTTCCAGTATCTGCAGCATTTTGCTTTTATACAATATATTTACAACTTTTTCTTTGCTCATTAAAGTTTCAAGTACCCTTTTTCCACCATGTTCAGCTATTTCTTAGAACTTGCTCCTTCATTTTAAAAGAAGGATATAGCTGGCCACTGCTATCCACCTATTACAATATGGAGATTTCTCCATTCTCCAGCATCTATTTTAACAGTGCAATGTCAATCATCAGTCTTTATTTAATCACATACTTCAATGAACGTATGTTATTCCACAATGACTTATTATCAATTTAGCATTAAATTGATTTTGGTGCTGAACCCCTTTGCCAAATTTCTGCTAATATTTTTGATAAGAGAAGTTCCATATCTATCACCTCAACAAGGATAATGATTTATGGCACTAACATACTTCTTGCGACTCTTCTGATCTTTTTTCCATCCAAAGTTAATAACTAACCTTTCCTACAAGAAAAAACTATTGATACTCCTGTGCTTGAGAAGCCATTAAAGAGATTTGCACAAGAAGCATCGTGAAAAACAAAGAAGTTTCATGTTCCTGGCATTGTCCATTGTGGAAACTTCAAAAACACACAACACAGCGTTTTTATATTTTTCAATATTTTGTTGGCCTGAATAATATCTTCTACCTTGGGATTTTTAATGGCTGTACTCAACTCCGGTACTTCAAAGCTGGCATCTGGCCTTGTTTTGGTATCCAGCCAAATTGGCTATCCAATAAGAGTTTAAAGTTCCTTCATTTCAGTTTTGGAGGCCACGGCATCACTTTTGTCAAACATTACTTTGGCTAATGGCATTTTCCAAATTGCTGATGCAAAGACGCACTTGATCAATTCTGCCTAATTTCCAATACTTAAAAGCCACAGAAAACTGATCTTGAAGTTGAAATCTACTTTAAACCCATTTCTGACAATGTTTTCAACTTCACTGCACTAACCCCATAGAAAAATCATCTGCATACATCATAAAAATGCTTGAAATTGGCCCCTCATAATGCCAGTAAAACATGGCAGGTTTTGCTTTTAACTGGAGACAGCTCAATTTTAATAAGACAGATCTTACTGAGGCATCATTTAGGCCATATGAACATTTATTTTAAATTCCAAAGTATCCCCACTGTATTTGATGGATCTTTTGAAAGATGGATGAACATCTTTCTATTAAACTAATCTTCCTGCATAAATGTAGCTTTAAAATCAATTGATCTACACACCCAATCATTTATTGTATACAAAGGCAAGAACATTTTCAAAATTGTTTCCTGCCATTAGTAAATCTATTCTTATATCGTAGTCCTCATTTTTTTTTCAAAACCTCATGCCACTAATTTTGCTTTATTCATAAAGTCCTATCAGGGGACACCTTTTCTGTGCATATCAACCTATACTATGGTTAAAAACCAAAACAAAATGGCAGATGCTGTAAAAGCAGAACCAAAAACAGAAATTACTGGAAAAGCTCAGCAGGTCAGGCAGCATCTGTGGAGAGAAAGTTCTGAGGAAGGGTCACTCGACCTGAAACGTTAATGGATTTCTCTCCATAGATGCTGCCAGACCTGCTGAGCAGGTCTGTGATAGGGCTGGTTATCTCCTCTTTGGCACATCTGTGTGCATTCCAAATTCTCTCCAGTTTTGTTTTTCTTGTCTGTCATCTTGTATTCACTTGTTACTAGTTTATTTATATCCACTGATACTACCCAATCACTTAGATTTTTTGCTGTTGGTGCTGTTCCTGATTGGTACTATATTTCTTGTTCTTGTTAAACTATGTTCTCTATCTTGCCTTCTATCTCTTTCTGAACTGCTACTGTTAGGTCTAATGTTAACAGAATTTCTTCCAATGGTTTTTGATCTTTTTATCATGGCATATTTGCTCCCAGAAGAACTGTTTGAACTTACATTGCGTTTTATTGCTTTCCATTATGTTCTTCATTTTGACAATCCACGAAGCTAACCTTCTGCCTTCATCCTCTGCATTAACCTGCCTTTTATATTTTCAAATGGCTTCACTTTTCTGTTTTCTATTTATACCAATAACCTTCCCAGTCATCTCCATTCTTTAAGCCCCTCTCTTTTATAATAAACCATATCACACAAATTGAACCAACTGAAGGCCTTACTTTATATCTCAAAGCTCATAGAATTATTTCTGAGATCTTGGCTTTGATGAAAGTCTTTCTGCTTTCATGCATTGTATTCAACTGCTCTGAAAAGGTAGAATGGGCTGTAAACCCATTTGAAATTGTGGTCTGATCACTTATTACTGATGTAATTTTGGAATTCCTACCAAAAATTAACTGATATAGATTGTATCCTTCAACAAAATTCAATAAATTCTCAAAATGTACAGCCCATGCTAGTGCAGCCAAAAATTTATAGATTGATTGATCTCCCAAAATGTTAGGGAACATAACATTTTATCTATTATTGCATGGTTCCTTTCACATGCCCTATTGCAAAAAGATCATTCTGCTGGCATAATCATAGCTATTATTTTAATGTTGCTCATATGCTTTGAAATTCATCATTCGCGAATTTCTCAACGTTCCCACCCCATTATTAGCGAGAAGCCACAGAGACCAGTACCCTGTCCCCAAGTCACCCTTCATTTATACATGGAAAGTCCTTGACACTGAACCAGCTTCCTGAGAGTCAGCTCTCAGAATGAACAAAATCTCTGACACTCTTGTTTATTTCTGTCAGCCAGGTTTCCATGATTGGACCAGATTAACAGTCCCAATCAGGGAACTCATACTCTATGAGGTCCCTATGGCTGACCTCGTTACATTCACTACAAGGTCTAAGTCCAGTCCCTGTCCACTTTTTCCGTGACCTTATCCACAATTGTTTTCTTATCTTGGAAATACAAATGACTTTTTGGTTTTCTAAATTTCTACTCCATGACAATTATTATCCTGTCTTTATGATGTATTGTTGTTGATTTACAAAGTCTGGTTACCAAATCTACAAAATTTTAATGTTTTTCTCCCACATCTTTAAACCCATAGCAGCTACCTTGTTGAAGTGTTTTGCTAAGTGCAAAATTACTATTGGTCATGATAGTATCCTTCAATACCTCTTCCAAATCTCACATCTCTTACTTATTTCTTCTGTTAACTTATTGTACCTCCCTTCCATATACCTGCTTACTTTTCTAAAGTTTTTAAACTTTTAGCAAGCAGATGGACAAATTACCAAGTAAATTTAATACAAATGTTTTTTTTTGTTTTCTAAATTTCTACTCCACGATATTAATTACATATCCTCATGTTTAATTAAAAGAATACGATAGTGTCTTCTTTGTCTAAACTGGAAATTCAGGGATCTTAAAAATACAATAGCTTTGTTGTTTTCTGTATTCAGTTTCATCTGTGCATCCTTTACTGTTGTCCTACTCCATAACAGCAGTATTACATTGGGCAAACTTTCCATGCCAACAAAATTACTGGTTTCAGTTAATTTTCAAGGAAAGACCACATTTCTCAAAGGTATAAAACTGGTGGAACACTCAAATTCCTTAATATTCCAAGTCTGGGTGGATTTTAGCCAGTATGTTCCACACCCTATAGACTGCATACAACACTGCACATTCTATTAACCAAACATTTACCGCTGGGCTGAAGCTTCCTGCAACCAAGACAATATTCCCTTCCATTTCAAACTTTCCATTTCATATTTAGCTTCAAATAAATTATTGTGGCATTTATGGCAATTCATGGAGTAATGGTAATTTGAAACACACCAGAAACATTGAATGACTACTCTCTTAGTATTTCTGTGGGTCACTCATTTAATGTGAATCCCAAATGATCTTTGCTTCTCAAAATTATCAATAGCATTTCTGTTCTCATTTCTATTAGTTTTCTTTTCAGATTATCACTTATGATTTGTATCTAGACAGTTGGGTCAATTTGTTAATATTACTTGCTTCATTTTCTGTCATACCAGTTATTACACCCTTTGTGCATTGAATACTGCTGGAAAGGAATGCTTTCCTGGGCATTATTTTTGTGTTTTTGACATGTGAACTAGCGTGGTATGTTTAATCGCAAATTTAATTTTTTTTAAAACCAGAAATCTGTCTAGACTAGATACTTTGGAACAGTCCAATAATTTAAATGACTGCACAGACTGGGGAGTTTCCAAGTGAAGTTTCTATAATCTTGCATACAAACTACTAAATCCCATACATACTCTTCCATTATACTGTCCTCAGTTTTTCTAAATTTGTCAAAATCTGATGATACTTCATAAGCAGATAATAAATCAACTTTTTGATCAATTTTATCCATGAAACTTAACAATCTGTTCAAACGTTCATCTGTGTTCAATCATCAGACTTCATTTTCCCAAAATAAAACCCCTTTGCTTCTTATCTTGACTCTGTATGGTCATGAGAGTGCTGAGGTCGTATCTTGTTTCCTCTTTGGTAAATAAGTAACCCCCCAGGTCAACATGGTTACTTCGTTCAACCGCTGGTTCATTAGGCACACTTCCAGAAAACAACAGCTGGTAATCATACCCTGAAATATTACTTTTTGACTCAACCATCCTTCACTACCAATGTCATAAGCTAGAAGGTAACTGTATTTTCAGGGAGAGCTTTATTTCAGTGAATCACGCTCCATGAAATTCATCACTCATTAATTGCTTGCTCGACCAATCTCACCCAATTAATCCTTAATATATCCATCACCGGTTCCTTTATTCCATTAGGTTTCAGGCATTCCTTCAGGCGATATTAACTGACAACATTAGAGACTTCAGATGGTTCTGATTGATCTACATGACTAGTTAGTCAGGATAAATTGGAGGAATGAAATACCACCATAACTCCAGGATAACCATAAAATAGACACTCCACCCTCGCCCCAACCCTGATTCACCACTGTCCAACTGCAACTCCCTTATGACTCCTAAAGAACATCAGACCTCCCACCAGGTATGACCAACCTTATCCCCACTCCACCACCTTCAGTCGATCCTTGACTCCCCCATGGAGGTGAAACCACGGCCTCCAACTTGGTTCCTGACTCCCTACAGATAATATGACAGAATCCACCCTTGGCGTGACTGTTAATAGCCTCTCCCACACTCCCCAGATCCAACACATCAAGCCCCGGCTACTATGGGCCAAATGTTGGCAAATGGGACTAGATTAATTTAGGATATCTGGTCGGCATGGACGAGTTGGACAGAAGGGTCTGTTTCTGTGCTGTACATCTCTATAACTCTATTTCATCAATACATATTAGAACATAACTTCATATAATTGAAGACAATGTATAACTGGTTTAGAAGGTAGGAGACAGAGAGTAAGGATAATGAATATGCAATCACATTAGCAGAATTGCAGGCAGGCATCATCCCCGGGATCATTACTGGGCTGTCAGATTTTCATGATTATTGCAGATAATGACTTAGATGAAAGAATAGAAAGCCAAATATCTAACTTTGATGATTACACTAGGTTCGGTGACATAATGAATGGCACAAATGTATAAAGAAAGTTGTAAAGAAATATCCCAGAACAAGTGAGTGGGGAAAACTACAAGATTGAAATCATGCGAGTGAAATGTAAAAAGATCCATTTTTCTCCCACACAAGTTAGATCAGATTTTTTTTTAAATGATGAGCAACGAGAAACTATGGATGAGCACAGAGATTTAGGAGTCCCAGTATAGATATCACTAAAAGCTCGTGGCAGGTCCAAGAATAATTACAAAGACTATGGAACATTGGCCTTCATCTCAAGAGAGAAGGAATGGAAGTTACATTTCAATTGAACAGAGCATTGGTAAGATTTGGAATATTGCATTCCGTTATTACTTTACATTCTACAGCCACTGTTGCATGATGTAATTGAACAACTAATCCAGAAAGAGGGACTTCAATAGCACAATGCCAAATATTGAATTGAAATTGAGTTGTCTTGGATATTGGGATACCTTAAAAACAGAATTTTTGTAATGTTTACTGTGTAGTGTGAGATTTTGTATTACAGCTATTACAACAATTATAGTAATTTTTCAAAATTCTAGTATGGGCAAACTAAAAAAATTATGAGAAAGACAGATATCACAATGCATATTAAGCTAACACCAGCAGCTTATGTGGTGCCAAATGTACCCTTTAATCAGCATGCTGTTTTTAAAAATAAGAAGGTTTTGTCCTGAGAAGGAATGAAAACTAATCTCCAAATGGAACAATGGCATCGGACATCATGATTAATTGTCCCATGACTATTAGTCAAAAGGGCTCAGATAATTGATTAACGCAGAGAAAATAATCTGCCCCTAGAAGTATGATATATCAAAAAGGTTGAGCTGCAGAATAGAGTTCTCATCAAGCAGGCCTTGTGCGCAATAGAAAGCTGCCTTCATCAAGCAGCCTTCAGCTGGCAGATGGAAGACAGATGAGAAGAAAATGAGGAAGACGAAGCGAAAAGTTCCCATCACCTCGAATAGAGAGTGGGATGCTCTCCAAAACATTGTCCTGTGAAAGTGAGGGATAGAAGTGGCAAAATTAGGGAATCATGGATGACAGGTGAGACTAGCTAAGAGGAAAAAGGAAGCATACATAAGGTCTAGGTGACTGAAAGCAGAAACAGCTTTGGAAGAATATTGGGAAAGTAGGATGATTCTGAAACAAGGAAATAAAAGGGCTAAAAAGGCTCATGAAATATCTTTAGCCAACAGGGTTAAGGAAAATCCCTAGGTCTTTTATTTGAATATAAGGAGCAAGAGGGTAACTAGAGAAAGGGTTGGCCCACTCAAGGACAAAGGTGGGAAGTTATGCGTGGAGTCAGGGAAAATGCGTGAGATTCTTAATGAGTACTTTGCGTCAGTATTTACTGAGGAGAGGGACATGATGGATTTGGAGATAGGGATAAAATGTTTGATTACTCTAGGTCAAGTGGGCATAAGGAAGAAGGATGTGTTGGGTATTCTAAAAGGCATTAAGGTGGACGAGTCCCAGGTCTGGTTGGGATGTGTCCCAGGTTACGGAGGGAAGGGAGAGAGGAAATAGCTGGGGCCTTAACAGATATCTTTGTAGTACCCTTGAACACGGGTGAGGTCCTGAAGGACTGGAGAATTGCTAACATTGTCCCCTTGTTTAAGAAGGGTAACAAGGATAATCCAGGTAATTATAGACTGGTGAGCCTCGCATCAGTGGAAGTGGAGCTACTGAAGAAGATAATGAAGGATAGGATCTATTTACATTTGGAAGAAAATGGGCTTTTCAGCGACAGACAGCATGGTTTTGTGCAGAGAAGGTCATGTCTTACCAACTTAATAGAATTCTTTGAGGAATTGACAAAGTTGATTGATGAGAAAAGGGCCATAGATGTTTTATATATAGGGACTTCAGTAAAGCGTTTGATGAGTTTCTCAATGGTAGACCGATGGAGAAAGTGAAGTCACGTGGGGTCCAGGGTGTACTAGCTAGATGGATAGAGAACTGGCTAGGCAACAGGAGACAGAGAGTAGTAGTGGAAGGGAGTTTCTCAAAATGGAGAACTGTGGTCAGTGGTGTTCCACAGGGATCCATGCTGGGATTACTGTTGTTAGTGATATACTGTACATAAATAATCTGGAGGAAGATATAGGTGGTCTGATTAGCAAGTTTGCAGATGACACTAAGATTGGTAGAGCGGCATATAGTGAAGGGGACCATCAGAGAATGCAGCAGAATACAAATAGTTTGGAGATTTGGGTGGAGAAATGGCAGATGGAGTTCAATCCAGACACATGCAAGGTTGGAAGATCCAAATCAAGAGCGAACTACATGGCAAATTGAAAAGCCTTGGGGAAAATCAATGTACAGAGAGATCTGGGTGTTCAGGTCCATTGTACCCTGAAGGGAGCAAAGCAAGTCAATAGAATGGTCAAGAAGGCATACAGCATGCTTTCCTTCATCAGACAGGGTGTTGAGTACAAGAGTTGATAGGTCATGTTACAGTTGTAAAGGCCACATTTGGAATCCTGCATACAGTTCTGGTTGCCACATTGCAAAAGGATGTGGATGCTTTGGAGAAGGTGCAGAGGGTGGTTCACAAGGATGTTGCCTGCTATGGAGGACACTAGCTCTGAAGAGAGGTTGAGTAGACTAGGATTATTTTCATTCGAAAGAGGGAGGCTAGTGGGGAACTGATTGAAGTTGACAAAATCATGAGAGATATAAACGGGTGAATAGCAAGATTTTTCCCAGAGTGGGGGACGCAATTACTAGGGGTCATGAGTTCAAGGTGAGAGGGAAAAAACTGAAGGGAGATATGTGTGGAAAGTTCTTCAGGCAGAAGGTGGTGGGTGCCTGGAACATGCTGCCAGCAGAGGTGGTAGAGGCAGGCATGACAGTATAATTTAAGATGTATTTCAACAGATATATGAATGGGCAGAGAGCAGAGGGATATAGATCCTTGGAAAACAGGCGACAAGTTTAGATGGAGGATCTGGATCAGCGGAGACTTGAAGGGTCAAAGGGCCTGTTCTTGTGCTATAACTTTCTTTGTTGTATTCCATGCCAACAATTTTTTGCACTGGTATCAGTGAACTATCCCCATTTGTCACAGCTGTATACTTTGTTTACCTAATTTATTCATTTATCATATCTAAACTCCTCAAGGCCTTGGAGAGATTGCAAGGCAGAGTCACCAGGTGATGTTGTGGATTTGCACTTGAATGATGACTGACCTGAAAGAGGTTTGACAATATTATTGACAGGCATGAATAGAATGGAAATTTGGAGTCTTTTTTCCAAGAGTAGAAATGTCAATTATCAGGAGACATGGATTGAGGTAATAGAGGGAAAGGCTTAAAGGAGATGTGAGAGGTAAGTTTTTTAAACAGAGGGTGGTAAGTGCCTGGAATGCACTGCAACAGAAGATGGTAGAAGCAGATATGTTTAAGAGGTATCTTGACAGATACATGAATAAGCAGGGAATAGGGGAATACAGACAATGTAGAGGCAAAAGGTTCTTAGTTTAGAACAGCCTGTGTTGGTGCAGGCTTGATAGGCCGAAGGGCCTATTCTTGTGCTGTATGGTTCTTTGTTCTATCAAAGAGGTAAATGACAATACGCTTTGAATAGATTAAGCTTGCATTCATTTGATCATAGAAGATTGTGCACTGCTTAGGGGTTTTAATTTAATAAAGAATTTGATTTGGTATTGTTGAGGGAAACGTTTTCCTGAATATCCCTCTGTCTAAACTGCACTGCCACCATGATGTGAGATCTGGGGTCTGGGAAGTATTTTTTTATAAATGGCCACCACCATTAACTTTGATCTGTTCTGTCCTCACTATCTGCCATAGATGAAGAGGTATGGATAGGGTTAGGTTTTTACCTTTAGCAGGGATTTCATAGCCAATGAGGTAAGTAATAGACATGTGCACCATACAGCTGTACAGGTCATCGGTTAGGTCACTTTTGCAGTTTGTGTGCAATTCTGGTCTTTTTGCTATAAGAAGGATGTTGTGAAAAGGTTCAGAAAGAGTTCACAAGGATGTTGCCAAGGTTGAGGAGTTTGAGCTCCAGGGAGAGGCTGAATAGCTGTGTCTATTTTTCCTGGCGTGTTGGAGGCTGAGAGGTGATTTCATAATGGTTTTCTAAATCATGAGGGGCATAGATTAGGGTAAATATACAAGGTCTTTGCCCCAGGGCAAGGGAGTCAAAAACTACAGGGCAAAGGTTTAAGATGAGAGGGAAAAGATTTAAAAATAACATAAGGGACAACTTTTTCACACAGAGTCAGAGAGTCATAGACATGTACATCACGTTAACAGACCCTTTGGTCCAACTCGTTCATGCCGACCAGATATCCCAAACTAATCTAGTCCCATTTGCCAGCACTTGGTCCGTATCCCTCTAAACCATTCCTATATACCCTACAAATGCCTTTTAAATGTTGCGTTTGTACCAACCTCCACTACTTCCTCTGGCAGCTCATTCCCATAGACGTAGCACTGGTCTGCGTGAAAAAGTTGCCCCTTAGATCCCTTGTATATCTTTCCCCTCTCACCCAAAATCTATGCCCTCTAGTTCTGGAATCCCCCACCCCAGGAAAAAGACTTTGTCTATTTATCCTATCCATGCCCCTCATGATTTTATAAAGTTCTGTAAGGTTACCTCCCAGCCTCCGACACTCCAGGGAAAACAGCCCTTGTCTATTCAACCTCTCCCTATAGCTTAAATCCTCCAATCATGGCAGCATCCTTGTAAATCTTTTCTGAAGCCTTTCAAGTTTCACAACATCTTTCTGATAGGAAGGAGACTAGAACTACATGCAATATTCTAACAGTGGCCTAACCAATGTCCTGTACAGCTGCAACATGACCTCCCAACTCCTGTACTCAATACTCTGACCACTAAAGGAAAGCGTACCAAACGTCACCTTCACTATCCTATCTACCTGTGACTCCACTTTCAAGGAGCTATGAACCTGCACTCCAAGGTCTCTTTGTTCAGGAACACTCCCTAGGACCTTACAACTAAGTGCATTAGTCCTGGTAAGATTTGTTTTCCCAAAATTCAGCACCTTGCATTTATCTAAATTAAACTCCATTTGCCTCTTCTCAGCCCATTGGCCAATCTGATCAAGATCCCATTTTAATCTGAGGTCACCTTCTTCACTGTCCAGTACACTTCAAATTTTGGTGTCATCTGCAAACTTACTAACTATACCTCCTGTGTTCGTATCCAAATCATTTATATAAATGATTAAAAGTAGAGGACCCAGCACCGATCCTTGTGGCACTCCACTGGGTCATTGACCTCCAGTCTGAAAAACAACCCTCCACCGCCACCCTGTGTCTTCTCCCTTTGAGCCAGTTCTGTATCCAAATGGCTAGTTCTTCATGTATTCCATGAGATCTATCCTGAGTGGTGTGTGTGTGTGGAATGAGCTGCCGGAGGAAGTGGTGGAGGCTGATACAATTACAACATTGGGTATATGAATAGGAAGGGTTTAGAGAGATATGAGCCAAATGCTGGCAAATAGGTTTAGACTAATGTTGGGTACCTGGCCAGCATGGATGAGTTGGACTAAAGGGTCTGTTTCCGTGCTTTACATCTCTATGACTCTAAATGACAGATTCCAGGAAAAACGTGTAATTACTTTAAAATTAAAATGTTCCCTGGTTGTGAAAAAGGTTTGCTTCTTACAAAAGGGAGAGAAAATCTAAAGCTGTCATCTCCACACCACCCTCCACCCACCCCCCACCCCCTCCCCACCCACCACTTTGTTCCATGCCAATGGAAAGTTTCAAAACTCCAAATGAGCTTTTCGTTAGGAAAAGATATCAAGAGCTATTAACTCAAGGCAGGTAGATGGAGTTGAGATACCAATCAGCCATGACTTAATTGAATGAGAGCTCAGGCTGGAGGATATGAATAGCGCATTTCTGTTTCTCTGCCCACTGTGTGTGGAAATGATTGTCTTTTCAAGTAATGGCGTTTTACTAGTATGTATCAATGGTCTTTTTTTGTCATATTTAGTTTTTTCATTCTGCGTAATATCCTGGATACTTCTATCCAGGACCTTCCATTTAAGAGGTTGAAATTTTCATCATTTATCCAGTTAGTTCAGTCTTCTGGCATAACATTACAGACTTAAATGTGGAACGTATTGATTAGGTAATGTGGCTCAATATTTTTGCGACTTCATTCTTGAATGTACAACTGAGCAACAATGTCTTGATTCTATTTACACTCAAATTTTTCATATTTTTCCTTAGCTAATTCAACATAATTTCAAGGATCATGTGAGATATTATTTTGGATATATAATTGTTGGGACTTGTCCATGTTGAAATTGTTAGTACTGTCTATGGCTGCTATACTTTCTTTCTTCATCAGCCTCTGCTGCCCCCTTTAAAATTCTGATTACTATGTAGATTAGGAACATTTATGACTTTCGAACCAATCCAGAATAACACCAGTAAATCCATATTCCCAAAACACATACTCTTCACTTTGTTTATTCTTTGAAGCAATTTATTATCCAGGCTTTCCCTTGATATTGTTGTCTGTAGGATTAGACCACATGGTCCTTACATTGGAATCTTATAGTCCCTCAAGCAGCAGGCTGGCAAAGAGAAAGTTAATAGATGGGGCGTGGGGAAGAAAGAGTAGAGTCATCTAACCACATATGCCTGTATTTGGCCAATAACGAAGTAAGTGTTGGTTGGTTCAATGTCTCTGATGCCAATTGACACCCTTCAGTGATCATTCGGTGGTCACTTAAGTGCCTCTTCCCAGTGCCACTACGCACGTGGCATGGTCATCAAGTACACATGGGGGACTCTCTCTTCCTGTGCTCTGCAGAGGAACTCCTCAGCAGACAGGGCAGCCCGCACTTGACTCCAATCCTCAACCTTTCAATTGCTTCTTTTTTGTGAGTTCTTGTGGCAAGACCACTTCCATATGTCTTTTTTCGCCAGGCTCCATCACTAATTTGCTTTGGGATCTTTGCAGTCTCAGTATTAGCCACTGCATCCTATTCATATTGTTAGGATTGAAGAAATGCCAATTTTCTGGTTGCCATGACTTGGAGGTGCCTGATGAAGGAGCAGCGCTCTGAAAGCTAGTGCTTCCAAAGAAACCTGTTGGACTATAACCTGGTGTTGTGTGATTTTTCACTTTCTGGTTGCTTGACAAGATCTGGAGCTGGATAATCCACTTTTAGCAGGGTAGAGTCACAGCTTCCAGAGCTAGCAGAGCACTGTTCCTGTTGTTCCACCTAGTGCATAGATCTACTGCCTCCAACTTATATCCTGGCTGTTTTTCCTTTTGATCAATAAATATCTTCCTTTACCGAGTTAAAAAAAACATTTTGGAACTCAATGTTTTTAGCTGACACATCCACTAAGTAATTCTATAACATTTTGTATTTATACAAAATATATTTAACATAGTAAAAGATCCCAAAACCCTTCACTGAAAAATAATCATTCAAAATATACTGCTAAATGGCATAGAAATATTAAGACATGTTCTTACATTAAATAGTATTTTTAGTATTCATTAACAATTGGCAAATTATTTAGGAGCTGTTCTTAGCTGATCAGAGTTACACTAATGTTGCAGAATAAAGGGAAGCTCAGTGTTAAAAGATAAACTGTGAAAATCTGTGTACTGAACTCTCACCATAAACCCAAATAAATTAGAAAAATCACCGATGTTGTCCTTTCCTAGCCATTTCCTGGATGGTTGTGGCAGAGTTATGGTGGAGGAAGGTAGAATTGTAGCAGAATTTCGTAATATTACCACATAGTAATTGATCGTAATATGAAAAAGACTTAAATTCTTCCTTTTGCCCCTATATTTAGTTCTACAAATCAGAATGAGGTGAGGTGATAATGTAATGGCAATATCACCCAGGAAGTAATCCAGAGCCCCAGGCTAATGATCTGTGAGTCATTGATTCAAATTTCCATGCTGCAGTTGGTAAATTTCAATTCAATACAAAAATGAAATTTACTGGTGACTATGTAACATCTGTTGCAAAAATTGATCTGGTTTGCTAACATCCTTTAAGAAAGGAAATCTGCTATCCTTACATGTATCTCTTAACTGGCCTATAACAATAAATGCTGGAACTCAGTGATGCCCACATCACATAAACAAAAAAGTTGAATGGAGTGCAAAAGACACTAGTATTTGCTGACAATATTTTTTTTGCACTAGTCTACCAATTGAAATAGTATTTTCTGCAACCAAACAATGTTCCTTGTATTCATTGATCAACTTTCCCCCTTCCCTGAAATTGTTGGCTTTTTTCTGGGACAGATATCATTGGTGCAAAATGATATCTCCATCATCTTGCAGTTATTTGCTGATGAGCTATAATTGCAACTTTAAATTGTTTACTTGAATAGGAGGCACCAAATAGCAATCAGGGGTGCGAATGTTTGTTACTGTTCTTCTCCTTAACTCAATGGTATTTGGATGAATTGTAGAAGTCCCACCACTGTTCCAGCTGTAATCAGCTATTCCCACACACTTAAAGAAAAAGACCTAGCACCTTTCTTGCTCCGGTGACTCAGCTACTCACTGCACAAACTGGTTGAAACAGTAAAAAGATCAGCACTTTGGTTACTATTTATATTTTGCTCTATATTAAATATTTAGATTATGAATGACTACTGCTCCAAATCACATTTCAAAGGCATTACTGAAGACAAATTACATTTTGCCCAACATGGCAAAACAGCTTTAACTGTACACTTACTCACACATTAGCTAAATAGCATTTATTCAGTCAAAGTAATGATTCATACATGTTTGCAGGAGAAGATTAATGTTCAATCTTTTCATCTTTCATCCAGTCCTCAGTTTAATAAAGTGATACATATCAAGCCATTTCCATCTTAGAGAATAGAAAGAAAATATGAACAGGCTATTCAGAGCATTGCAGTGGACCTGAATGCACTTGTCAAATACAGGATCAGTATGTTCAATAAGTTTCAGACAATATTGAAATGAAATGAGAGTGCTAATTAGTTGCTCTCACTCTTTTAGTCTAGGGACACTGAGACTGAATATAAAACACCTACTCCTTGTCCTGAGTCAGTCAACTAACCTAGCAGAGTTCAGGCTTTGAACCTGGATCCTTCCTGGTCCATGTCTTGTGAATTTCTGCAGTACATCTTGTAGATGGTACACACTGCTGCTACTGAGCATTGGTGGTGGAGGGAGTAAATATGTGTGGATGTACAGCCAATCATGCAGGTTGCATTGTTCTGGATGGTGGCAAGCTTCTTGAGTATTGTTGGAGGGACATCCATCCAGGCATGTCAGGAGTGTGATACCCCACTTACCTGGATCAATGCTGCTTCAGTAACATTTGAGAAGCTTGTCACCAACCAGGATAGAGCAGCCTGCTTGATTTGTACCATATCTAGAAATGTACACTCCATCCAACACCATTGCTCAGTAACAGCAGTGTGTACCATCTATTAGATGTATTGTGGAAATTCATGAAGGATCCTTCGGCAGCACATTCATAACTCACATCCAAACCCACCTAGATAGGTAAGGGCAATAAATACATGAGAACACCACTACCTTGCAAGCTACCTTCCTAAAAAAACCTGTCACTCTTTTGACTTGGAAAAATATCATTGTTCCTTCGGTGTTGCTGGTTCAATATCCTGGAAATTCCTCCCTAATGGCATTCTGGGTGTACCTACATCAAATGGATCGCAGCACTTCAAGAAGGTATCTCACCTTCACTACCACCTTCTCAAGGGCAACTAGAGATGGGTGATAAATACTAACCCTCATCCTATGAATGAACTTTAAAAAAAGTACAAAATCAGAGCATACAAGCATTTAGTTATTGTGCTAAAAAAACTGAATCATTAGGATGACGATGAATTTACATAGAGATTATGAAGTCTATTCACACCCAGTATAAAATATTAGAACATAGAACAATATAGCACAGAACAGGCCCTTCGGCCCACGATGTTGTGCCGAACATTCGTCCTAGTTTAAGCACCTATCCATGTACCTATCCAATTATCGCTTAAAGGTCACCAATGATTCTGACTCTGGCACTCCCACAGGCAGCACATTCCATGCCTCCACCACTCTCTGGGTAAAGAACCAACCCCTGACATCCTCCCCCTATACCTTCCACCCTTCACCTTAAATTTATGTCCCCTTGTAACACTCTATTGTATCTGGGGAAAACGTCTCTGACTGTCTACTCTATCTATTCCCCTGATCATCTTATAAACCTCTATCAAGTCACCCCTCATCCTTCACCGTTCCAATGAGAAAAGACCTAGCATTCTCAACCTATCCTTGTATGACCTATTCTCCATTCCAGGCAACATAATGGTAAATCTCCTCTGCACCCTCTCCAAAGCTTCCACATCTTTCCTAAAGCGAGGCGACCAGAACTGCACACAGTACTCCAAATGTGGCCTTACCAAGGTCCTATACAGCTGCAACATCACCTCACGATTCTTGAATTCAATCCCTCTGCTAATGAACGTTAATACACCATAGGCCTTCTTACAAGCTCTATCCACCTGAGTGGCAACTTTCAAAGATCTATGAAAATAGACCCCAAGATCCCTCTGCTCCTCCACCTTACTAAGAACCCTACCATTTACCCTGTATTCCGCATTCTTATTTGTCCTTCCAAAATGGACAACCTCACACTTGACAGGGTTGAACTCCATCTGTCACTCCTCAGCCCAGCTCTGCATCATATCTAAGTCCCTTTGCAGCCGACAATAGCCCTCCTCACTATCCACAACTCCACCAATCTTTGTATCGGTTACAAATTTACTGACCCACCCTTCAACTCCTTCTTCCAAGTCATTAATAAAAATTACAAACAGCAGAGGCCCCAGAACTGATCCCTGCAGAACTCCACTTGTAACTGGGCTCTGGGCTGAATATTTACCATATACCACCACTCTCTGACTTCGACCGGTTAGCCAGTTCTCTATCCAACTGGCCAAATTTCCCACTATCCCATGCCTCCTGACTTTCCGCATAAGCCTACCATAGGGAACCTTATCAAATGCCTTACTAAAATCCACGTATACTACATCCAATGCTCTACCCTCATCCACATGCTTGGTCACCTCCTCAAAGAATTCATTAAGACTTGTAAGGCAAGACCTACCCCTCACAAATCCGTGCTGGCTGTCTCTAATCAAGCAGTGTCTTTCCAGATACTCATAAATCCTATCCCTCAGTACCCTTTCCATTATTTTGCCTACCACCGAAGTAAGACTAACTGGCCTGTAATTCCCGGGGTTATCCCTACTCCCTTTTTTGAATAGGGGCACCACATCCGCCACTCTCCAGTCCCCTGGTACCATCCCCGTTGACAGTGAAGACGAAAAGATCATTGCCAATGGCTCTGCAATTTCCTCTCTCGCTTCCCACATAATCCTAGGATATAGTCCGTCAGGCCCGGGAGACTTGACTATCCTCAAGTTTTTCAAAATGCCCAACACATCTTCCTTCCTAACAAGTATCTCCTGTAACTTACCAGTCCATTTCATACTCTCCTCTTCAACAATATGGTCCCTCTCATTTGTAAATAAATGTGTTAAATGATTTCTTTTCAATTAGCTCACTTGTCAAGGAGCATTTGATTTGATTTCAGATTTTGCAGGTCCAGCAATTTGTACCCCAAGAGTGAAACCAACAAGAGCAAACCATTTGTCATTTGTCCCTTACACTTCAACAGTATAAAGTTGTCTTGGATATCCTAAGGTAAAATGGTTTTACTGTGTACTTTTGGAAAATGCTAAACAGAAAATAGAAGCTTTGTGTTCAAGGTGTAAATTGGAGAATACCTCCATCTACGATAAATTAAGTAACTACAGTGAAAAGATAAAGCATATGGCAAGCTGAAAAAATGAGAAGCAAAATTAAGATATTGTGTATTTGCATGTACTGAACAATTTAGTAAATGACAGATACAATGATGGGCATATAGTGAACCATATTTTGTAACTGTTTCTATTTTATTACTAAAAGCATTGATTCCTTGCTGGGATACAATTTCACAGACACTGTCATCTTTCATTAACTTGACAAAACAGCCATTATCCATATGTGAGCCTTAACAATGAGTATTCATGGGTTATTTAATCAAAAGGAGCATCACAGCTGTGTTCCATTCAGTACTCATTCAAACGTCCAGACATGTATTTTTCAGCATAGGATGCTAGATAGTAATTAGAAGTGGGAATCCCAGCCAATTCTCCAAATTTATATCCCTAAGGGTGTGAGGCCAATTATGGATCCCTTAAAAGCCTGTTTAACTAAATTAAATAAATAGGGTTTAAATCTGAGACTTGGTCTTCTGTAGATCAACAACTCGTTCTATATACTTGCTGAGCCACAAATGCTTCCAATTTCATATACTAAAGTCTCCCAACTATTTCCTATTCAATATAATTGTATAAATGCTCATATCAATTTCCAGTCTGAATATATTTATTGATATTATTGTTCTTCAGATATATTTATTTGACATGCAACTGAATGATTTAAGTTCCTGCTATATTGTGATTCATTCAGATGTAATCAATTTTGTAATTTGAATGTCACAGATTCTAACTGCGTACTGCAAACATTGAAAGTCTTCACAAGTTGATTTGCATTTCTTACAAAATATAACAGATTGCAATAATACTCTGAATATAATAAGTTATCAGTCTTTTAACTTTACTAAAATGGCAAACAATTTGGAACAGGTAAACTGGCTAACCTTTTCATTGATTTAATTTATTATAGATAACAAACATAAAGCTTTGAATAATATTTTTAAAATGAAAGACAAACATGCTCATTGTCAAAAGAAGGGAGTGTAGTAAGAGAAACCAGGCTGTGTGGTTATATATAAAACAACTAATTTGCAAAATTGAAATGCTTTTTTGAATATTGTTGAGAAAGGATACATGTTGCCAAAGCTCTGTGCCTTGAATTTTATCAGAAATGAGCAAAATGTCATTTTGTGGAGCTTTAAGGAATGTTTCTCTTCATAAGCCTAAACAAAACTTGTCAACTCTAGTCTCCAAAACTCACTCACTATATGGTGTGCACTACTTTTATCTTCCCATCACAGAATTACTTGCCATTGCCAGGAATTTGCTGGATTCCTGACACTGGTGCTACATTTAAAACACAAATGTGTACCAGGTCAAGCAGAGTCAGTCCAGAGCTGACTTGCTGGTTCCTGTGAGTGAAGAATTGTCCTAGAGATGTCTGAAAAGAAAAGTTATCTTCCTCATGTCTCCAACAGTGATCTGGAGATCCCAGTGTGAAGGTGGTGCAAAGGTGGGCTGTCCCCTTTCCTCAGGATTGGCAGAGGAGACCACAGCACCAGACTTTGCCAGCTTGGCCCAAAGCTGTTACCAGACCAGTGCAGTGTTGACACTCCATATAAAAACACACAGTAAGTATGTTAATGATCTTCTCCACTCTGAGAAGTAAGTACCTAGATCCTCACTCTAACCTATACCCTGCACCATTCCTCTCCATAGCTCATGCTGTAATACTCTCAGTGCTACATGCAACACCTTCCTTCAATCATTCTCACCTCCTCAATCCCTCTGAACTATTCATCTTGCATGGTCTGCATGCACTCACTCACTCAGGTCACCTTACCAACTCTTCCCCCACCTGTACCAGTAATACTAACTGTTCCAGACACTTAATCACTGTCCATTACTGTATTGCTGTCTCATTATTGTCACTGGGAATGTATCCTTAACACACTCAACCTTCTACCTCCATTTCATAACTCATTGTCTCTTCCATCTCTGTAAGCACCAGTGACATCTGTACAGATCGTGCTGTCAAAAGTGAGCCCTTTATGACATCTCCTGCTCTACCTATAAAGAAGACACCACAGATCCCTTACAGGATGTACCAGCAAGGCTGCCTCCTGCACCCTTCGCCAGCCAAGATACTGCCACCTTGTGGGTATTTAAGCTAAATTAGAATCAGGAGCATTTGCTGGTGAGCACATCACTGCTAACATCTCCGCAGCTGGTCAAGAAAGAAACACCTCCGTTTGCTGGCACTCAGAACATTGCCAGAGACCAGACACTTACCCAGCCCTAGGCAGAAGACCTCATGGTGTTGGTTATTAACAACTGGGTATGGGTGCACCATCAGATATACGAGCAGCAGGAAGGTCTGTTGGAGGCATTGGGTGAGCTGACTCAAAACTCAACCAATGCTGCATGCTGCCTCTGGCACGTGATTATCACGGTACCTTCCACAGACAATTTGTCAGCTGTTATGGAGTGGCCTTGGTATGTGCTGAATATACATATGTACCAGCACCCAGGGTGGTGCTGATGGTCTTATAGCCGGAAGAGGAACCATGTTTAGGTCCTCTAGAAATCTCCTCTCAGGACACTCCAGAGTGCCTCCACCCTCCCTCTCCACTCTCAATCCTGTAGGAGTTCAAATCAAGGAGGGTGAACCTGCCTCTGGGCAGGACACACTCAGCATGTCTGAGTCCTCTAACCACAAATGTCCCCAGGTTGACTGAGCACATCTCTCAGGCCAGCAGGCTCCTCTGTAGGACAGAATCTGACTAGTCCAGCTGCAAAGCCCAGGAATGTCCCCAAATGTATTGGGAGAGCAAGGAAGGAAGGAACCTTCTGAGGGCACATATGTGACCTGGGCACCACTTTAATGGATACATTCGTAAATGTGTGTTCTCTTTTCAATACGAACTTTGTGCAAATATTTAATTTTAGCTGTATCTAAAGAATGAAGCTACAGGGTGTGGCCATGCTCGGTACTCCAAAACGTTTTATGGTCTAAGGTGTGAAGTGAGTACTTCCTGCACCATATGCAAGCTATGACAACTTGCACAATGGTTGCAAATTTGCTAACTAGAATGAATCTTTCCAGGTGCAAAAACGTTCCTTGTGCGTCACAGTCATTAATAGGTTTGATTTATATAAAGTGATCAAGAATGCTTGGGGCTTGGATTTGGAATCCACATAATCAGTCAAAGCAAAAGGTTCTCATAAGCATTTTACAATCTCAGGCGTCTTTCACCTGTACTCTATGCATGTTAGTTTAATGCTGTTGATATTTGAAAGGCCTCAGTTGCACAAAAGTGGAACCTCCCTTCATCACAGAATGAAACAGATGTGGAGGTAGCCATTTTCATCTTCACCATTCCACTGGTTGCATTGGAGCTACAGGACTGACCATGGCCCAACCCCCATACTATTATGAAAGGGGCCATTGACCTTATTGACACAAGCAACACACTGATTGTATCCAAGTCCCTGGATTAAAGCAGACTTCGAAGTACATGAAGGTCCTGGGCCTCCTCCATCTACACACTAACCACCTAAAGCCTGTAGGAAGAATGCCTCATCTTCTGCCTTAGGGCCCTCCAACCCAATGGCATCAATGTGGACTTCACCAGTTTCCACATTTCCCCTCCCCACCTTATCCCAGTTCCAGCCTTCCAGCTCAGTACCGCCCTCATGACTAATCCTACCTGTCCATCTTCCTTCCCACGTATTCGCTCCACCCTCCTCTCCAACCTATCACCATTACCTCCTCCTCCAACTACCTTTCACACTCTCAGCTACCTTCTCCCCAGCCCCACCCCCCCTCCCATTTATCTCTCCTGCTCCTTGGCTCAAAAGCCTCATTCCTGATGAAGGGCTTATGCACGAAATGTCAATTCTCCTGCTCCTCAGATACTGCCTGAGCTGCTGTGCTTTTCCAGCACCACACTCTCGACTGATCTCTAGCATCTGCAGTCCTCACTTTCTCCTGACAGACTTTGATACCTTGACATACTACAACAGTACCTTTGACTGAAGACTACTCCCTTTAGATTTTGAGACATGACCATTTGTTTGAAGCTTACACAGTGTGTTTACTACAAAGGCAGCAGACACGTGATGCAGCTATAAGATTATGTGGCACAGTGCCATCCAGTAACATGTTCTCTCTCCCTTTACTGATCACTGCTGACAGCCTTGTCAAGCTGCCTGGCTCAGTATCTGCACTAAACAGCAAGACAATACATAAGTACTGTCAGCCTTTATGCTCTGGCTGAGGGGGCAAAGCACAAAAGGCAATCTAAGTTAATCCTGTGTGCATCCAAGTAGATACAAAGTGAGTGAGTAATAAGACAGCAACGATCCTTGAAATGCAGGTGGGTTGTATTCATATTTAAGGTATTTGGAGCCCACACACAAGTGTCCTGGTAGTAACACTGCAATAGGAAGTGCTGGTTGCTGCAAAGTGCATCATTGACACGCAGAACAATCTCTAAGTGGGTCAGAGAAGTGCCATGAGGGTGCAGTGAGCATTGTACTTGTTTAATGCCAATGTCTATGAATGGGGTGCACAGTAAGCCACTGTCCACGAAATGTACTCTGTGATGTTGGGGACTGCTGTCAGAGGTGATGTCCAGAGGACAAAGTGCTGAGCACGAGTCACCAGGTACCTGCTTTCACTTCCAATGTCAGGAACTATCTCTGACTAGTTTCTATCCAGTGAATGGGAGAATAGGAAAATGCATACCAATAAAATGAGATTAGCTAATAATAACATGCTAATGCATGCAGCTAGACCTGTTGCTGTTCACGAGTGAGATTCTTATCTCGCCACTCGTAACTTGCTTAGAGAATCAGATAGTTTTCTCTCGATGTTGAGAATCTAATTTCTGCTGCTCTGCCCTGATTTTCCCAAGTCACTCAGGGCGCGTACGATTCTACACATGGTCATGCGGACGAAGAGTCAGACGACAACACCATCCGAGAGAGCTCAGCTCAGCAGGAAATAACATCTTCGGGGGTTGGGGGAAGGTCGGTAGCAAAATTAGCAAATCCAAAAAAAAGAAATTAATATCATCTGCGGTGCAAAATCGTTTTTGCACAGTACAGCCATCATTTTTTGTTTCTGTTATGACAGTAAAGTTAATTTGAACAGCAGGAAAATTAAACCCGGCAAGCTGACAAATGGAAAGGTTGAGGATTCAATGATGACTGAAAAAAAAATTAACTTCCTATTTTACCAAAGCAATAATGTCTATCACAGGCATGTCTCGTTTATACTGCAATGTGTTTTTTTGAATTGTACGAGGTAATACTGTGTAGATGGGCATGCTGAAGATTTGATATCAGCCTGCAGATTCTGTATCCCATATAAAATACTATCCCAAGTGATATTTAAAGTTTTGATTTTTAATTTCGTTGAAAAAAAATAAGACTTTGGAGCCAGTGAAGTGCATCGTCAAGCCCTGAAGCCTGTTAACTAATGATACAATCCTGAAGTGCTTGTGGCACTAACTGCTTGAACATCTGCTGTGCGCTCGACTCATTACGAGCCTGAATTTTATTTAAATTTGGGAATGGCTCAACAATGTACTTCAATTGCCGGAATAGCATTTCAAATGCTCAGCACCTGTTTGAAACAGGTGCTAGATTGGAAACCCTTCCCATATGTTGAACCCTTGCTTTGTTAAGGGAACCAAACTAACTGGCAGTGAGTGCAATTGTACATATTTTCGTTCTTCTTTATTGTTTTGCCATTTGCCCAGTTTTATGCTATTTTACCATAAATAGATTGGGAACTTCTTAATGCCAGGCGTGCACCAGCTGTACCCATTTCCACTGGGGTATGTAATGAAGTAATTTCTACACAGTAACAAGAGATTTTTCCCTGGACATCCCTGTGTTCTCTGGCTGTGAAGGAGGAGGAGGCATATTCTAGATTAAGTGGATGTAATTGGGTCTATGCCAGTCGGTGCAAAATCTGACATCCCTGCCTCCGTGCCCATTTTGAAACAGGTGTCCTATTTCCATCTCACAGACTCCTTCACTCACCTCCAATACTCTCCCTCAACTTGGACCCTTCCCTTTGGCCTTTTAACTACACTCTACCTGTCCTTCAAGAACTGTCGATGTAACATCTGTTGCATTAACTTCTCTGCCTCCCTCATCCATCTGAACCCACCTCCCTCTGAACAGACTGTGCTTCATGCTCTCAGATCCAACCCTGACTTTGTAATCAAGCCTGCCAACAAGGGTGGTGCTGCTGTTGTTTGAGCATATATTTGCTCGAAACATCGACTCTCCTGCTGCTCAGATGCTACTTGACTGGCTATGCTTTTCCAGCACCCCACTTTTTGACTCTAATCTGCAGTCCTCACTTTCTCCATGTCCAATGATATAAAAACAGAAGCTATAACTGCACAAAGAGGTAATCACATGATTATAGTTTTTTTTCACTCAATGCACATAACTGGGAGCATAATACTGAAAAGAGCCAGATAAAAGTTACAAATAACAAGTGACTGTAACAAAGGGAAAATCGCTCTTTACCACCTCAATCTGTCTGTACTTTTGAAATGGTTGATCATGTCAATGATTTTTCACACCACTTCACATGGGTGGGATTACAATCATCTAATCCCATTCTTATCTATTTACCATAACCAGAAAGTCACATCCAATGGCTGTTTTTTCACTACCCTGGTGAAATATATTTATTTTTATTTATTCTTAACTTCTGCTTTTTAATACCTGCATACTGCTCATTGGTGACCTCATCCAAATTCTGTGTCTGTTTCTGTACATACCCTGATGAGACCCAATTCTACCTCACCACCTCTAGCTCTTCCCACTATCTTCAAACTTTCTGTCCAGCATTCAGTACTCAATTTCCTTCAACTTAATATTTGGAGAACATGACCATTATTTATAATTGTTACAACCAAAGTTCAATTCCTAGTCGCTAATTCCATCCTGATAACTGTTTAAGAATGAGCTAGCCTTTTCATAACATTGGTGTCATATTTGACCCTGAGATCTGCTTATGGCTACATAAATGTGTCATCACCAAGTTGCAGCAATGCCCATCCTCATAACATTATCTCTCTCTGCCTCTGCTTGAGCTTATGTGCTGTTGAAAACCGCATCTGTGCTTTTATTCTAATGCACTCCTGGACAATCTCCTACCTTTCAAGCTTCAAAAACAGGAGGTCATCCAAAACGAAGCATGGAACTCCTCCATGGCCTCCCTCAACAAACACATAGACCTAGATCCAATATTCCAGCCACTACAATGAACAACTGGAACCAGCAACCAGAAGCAGCAGGAATGGAACCAAATAAATTCCAGAATACCCAGTATGGCAGCACTTCACAGGAGGCTCCAAAACCTCTGAAGGTGGCACCTAGACAGGGGATGAAACATCTGCAAGTCAACTTCCCAGCTCGATGAACATACCCACAATTTTGACGACCAGCATCCGAGCTACAAACCTTGATGCAAACTTTGTATTCTAATTCTCACCAATCCAATTCACATCATATCCCTGATCTTGCTGACCTCCTCTAGCTCCTTGTTGAGCAATGCATTGATTGTGCTTTCCCTTGCTTCCAATTCCTTTCCATTGCCTCACTCACCATCCCTACCTGTCACCCCATCCCCACCATATATTATCTTCCCATACCCCACAACTCTCCATGATATCTGTATTCTTTAGATTCTGGTCTCTGGCATCTCTCCAGTTTAATCAAAATATCAACAATGCATTCAGTTGTCATGGCTGTTAACTCTGGAATTCCCCTCTCAACCCCCTTTCCTCTATTACTTCTCTAAAAGCGCTCCTTAAAACCTAGGTTTTTCTCTCAAGTAATATAGAACATAGAACATAGAAAAATACAGCGCAGTACAGGCCCTTCGGCCCTTGATGTTGCACCGATCCAAGCCCACCTAACCTACACTAGCCCACTATCCTCCATATGCCTATCCAATGCCCGTTTAAATGCCCATAAAGAGGGAGAGTCCACCACTGTTACTGGCAGGGCATTCCATGAACTCACGACTCCCTGAGTAAAGAATATCTCCTTATGTAGCTCACTATCAAATTTTGTTTTAACATGCTTAAGAAGCATTTAGGACATTGTATGGTATGCAAGTTGCTATACAAACCCAAGTTGCACCTTTTTTTTTGTTTAACAATGGAAATTCTGAAGTAGCCCAGGATCTTCCCGGATACATTTTAAAAGTTATATCAAGATAGAGAAGGAAGAAATGGGTGCATTTCCCTTTAACTGGAATTGTTTTCTGGAATAAATGTGAGAAAAAAAGTTTAAACCTAATTTCTTTGACTACTGCAGAGCATAATTTCTGGGCAATCACATGTCCTGCTGTAATGTATGCCTGTGTGTGAATGAATGTGTGAATAACTCAGAAGATAAAGCATTTCAAACAAAGATCAATACTCACTATGGGTATAATGGAGAGCACTGAAGCTAATTGCGTTGACCTTTGAAATGGTTCCTCTTTGATTAGTGCCATAACCGGTATCTCCTATTCTGAACTTCACACAAATTTTGTATATTACAGTTGGACACAAAAGGCTGAAAAGTTGGCTGCTGAGAATCAACTAACCTTTGTGGATTGAACCCAATACCTTGTCTCAAGAGAGAATGAAAGAAATATTATAGACTGAACTGAACCAATGTCCTTCCTGAAACCAAATTGAAGAGTTAATTCAAAAGCAAAAACATTATTTTATTTTAAACTCCCAAGGTATTAAAAGACAATACAATATGTTGACTCATTATACAAATAATCTTTCATTTGTAAAAGAAGTTTGAACTTGTAAGAAACAGCTTGATGAAGGAGCTATAGTGCTGCCTACTTTTATAATCAGATAGAGTCATAGAATCATAGAGATATACAGCATGGAAACAGACCCTTTGGCTCAACTCATCCGACCAAATATCCCAACCCAACCTAGTCTCACATGCCAGCACCCAGCCCATATCCCTCCAAACCCTTCCTATTCATGTACCCATCCAAATGCCTCTTAAATGTTACAATTGTACCAGCTTCCACCACTTCCTCTGGCAACATCCACGTAAATCTTTCCTGAACCCTTTCAATTTCACAACATCTTTCCGATAGGAAGGAGACCAGAATTGCACGCTATATCCCAACTGTAGCCTAACCAATGTCCTGTACAGCCGCAGCACGACCTCCGAATTCCTGTACTCAATGGTCTGACCAATAAAGGAAAGCATACCGTTTGCAGCCATTTCGACCAAAGCTACCATCGCTTCATGTGATTCCAACTCATAAGGTAACTAAAGTCAATTCCTGAACAGCAGTAAATCCAAACACAGAGAAGAACTCTCCCAATGTGTTTGTACTTCAAGTTCAGCTGAGCACCAATGTCCTGGAAACTGAATTACAAGAAACCTCACTGATTGCTGAGAACGCTTTGCTTTACAAGGTCATTATTTCAAACTAAAAATATCAAAACTATCGAGGCAACCACAACCCTGCTCCAAGGGAGACTGGAGACGCAAACCCAGAGACTGAAATAATTATAAGCTATAATAGAATTACCTTTATATCCCTAATCTTTTTGTATGTGAGAATGTGTGGATGTAATGTCACATTTAATTAGGGGTAGGTATGTGAGAATAAATAACCTCTTTTTATGTTTTAAAGCTTACTGCTAGAATTATTGTTTATGAAGGGCTTATGCCCGAAATGTTGATTCGCCTGCTCCTGTGATGCTGGCTGATCTGTTGTGCTTTTCCAGCACCACACTCTTGACTCTGATCTCCAGCATCTGAAATCCTCACTTTCTACTACTGGAATTATTTAATTGGATCACAACAAAAAAAATCAGGTAAATGTGTTGGCAATCAACTTCGACTCCTCTCTCGTGTAAAAATAATTACCTGGGTAGTACAGCACATAGCAAAACCTTCACTTAGATTGTTTTTAAAATTGTTTATTTTAAATTGAAAGATAACCTTTGAGGCTAAGCAGGATTATATAACAGTATATATTATACACAGCTATGTAATACATTTCTCTGTGAGTCAGCTAGAAGAGATGTATTTGCTACCAGGGACATTTGACATGTTGGTGCTTACAGAATCTGAGATAAGTTTTTTTCACATTCATTCAGGAAGCTGGCATCAACCTACTGTTCGCTATTGAAAGTTCATTTGCAAGAGACCGATCTAAATTCCTGGACTAGTATATAGTTAAAAAAAATGAAATATCTTGTCACAATTTGAGGTTCTATCCCATTCTTCATTATAATGATTTGGTAACATCATGATTTGTCTATTTCAATAATTTTGAGTGTATTGTTGAACAATTTAACTCTCATTGTTCTCCATGATTTTTAAATATATCTACTGTTACAAATGTTCCATGATTTGAGAAATTTTGAGTTCTAAAGTTGACAGATCCATGTTAGTTTTAAATCTGAATTGTGATTCTATATTATGTGATGGATTTAATTTCATTTTTGGATTCTGCAAGTGGTAACAGATATCTGGGAATTTGATTACATGCATTTAAATGAGGCCTTTAAACAATTCTTGAGGTGGCTAGTTCAGTGCTTTAAAATAAAGAACAGAAGAGACAAAAAATGCTATTGTTTAGCAATGAGATGTTCTATGTCATGGGAGGCAGGTGTGAACTCAAATTTTATAAGATAGAAATATCCAGTAGTGCAGGAAGGATGTAATTCCTCTCAGGGTGAAGCAAATCACTTAGGAAGAAAAAGCCTGTAATAGCTTCAAGGCAATTTACTAGTCTCCAGACTTGTCAGGCTAGGACATGAATACATTCTGATTGGTTTAAGGTCAATAAGAGAAAACTCCAAAAACAGTTGCCTGAGATTAGAATTGAACCCAAGTCCCTGGGCTGTGAGACTGCAGTGCTAACCACTGAGCCACCATGCCACCCCAATGGAGATGGAGGAGGCCCAGCACCTGTATGTCCTTGGAGGAGTGGGAAGGGGAGTTAAAGTGTTCAGCCACAGTGCAGTGGGGTTGCTTCATGCATGTGTCCTGGAGATGTTCTGTGAAGCATTCTGCAAGTAGGCATCCTGTCTCCCCAATGTAGAGGAGACCATGTTGGGAACAATGGCTACAGGAAATGTCATGTCTAGAATTGCAGGCAAATCTATGATGGATGGAAGTGAGGGAAGATGGAAGTGAGAATTTGCAATTCTTGCAATGGGAGGGTATGTTTGAAGGGGACGTGGACCTGATGAGCATCGCAGAGGGAATGGTCTTTATGGAATGCAGATAGGAGTGGAGGGAAAGATATCTCTGGTGGTGGGGTCTGTTTGTAGGTGGCAGAAATGGCAAAGAATGATATGATGTATCTGGAGGTTGGTGGGGCGGAAGGTGAGGACTGGAGGGGTTCTGTCCTTGTTGTGGTTGTGCAGGAAGTGGATGACATTCACTGGAGGGTATCATCGACCACGTGGGAGATGAAATTGCGGTCTTTGAAAAAGGAGGTCATCTGGTGTGTTCTGTGCTGGAACTGGTCCTCCTGGGAGCAGATGCGGCAGAGGCAAAGGTAATGGGAATAATTTGGTGTGTTATAGTGGCAGGCAACTGGAATCTCAGGGTCTTTTTTTACTATCAGATTATTGATGTTCTTTGAAGTGGTCACCCAGTCTTCGCTTTGTTTACCCAATGTAGAGGCGACCACATTGTGAGCAGCAAATGCAATAGACCAGATTACATGAAGTGCAGGTAAAGTGCTGCTTCACCTGGAAGGTATTTTGGCCCTTGGATACTGAGGAGGGAGGAGGTAAATGGGCAAGTGTTACACCTTCGGTGGTTGCCAGGAAAAGGTACCGTGGGCTGTTGGTTGGGGGGGGGGTGTTGGGAGTGAAGGAAAAATGGTCCAGGGTGTCCTGGTCGGAATGGCGAGGGGGTGTCATAGAATCATAGAGATAAACAGCACAGAGACAGATTCTTCAGTCCAACTTGTCCATGCTGACCAGTTGTAATTGTATCAGCCTCCACCACTTCCTCTGGCACCTCATTCTGTACATGCACCAGCCTCTGTGTGAAAATGTTGCCCCTTCGGTCCTTTTGAAATGTTTCCCCTCTCATCCAGAACCTATGCCCTCTGGTTCTGGACTTCTCCACCCCAAAGTCCCTGTGGAAGGCGGACAAGGGAGGGGTGGGGAATATGTGTCTGCAGACCTGGCACCGGGTCCCACTACACAAAGAAAGTAACAGTAGCATGGCTTACAAATGACTGACTGTTTGAAACCATTAAGTGTACCTCGCTGATTGGTCAAAAGTATAGAAAGTTGCAGAAAACTATCTAAAAGGTTTAAAAACAGGGTTTACTTGCAGGACCTCTCTCTTGGAAGTACACTTGGAACAGTCTGAGGAGAGCAGCTGACTAACGAGAGAGAGAGAGTCATTGTGCTTCGACTGCTTCTGCATTGTGGGATACCTGGGCAAATTCATTCACAATATTCTGATCGGAGTTATCTAATTTGTTTAAGGAGGCACTAGACAACATCAGGAAGCAGAGTTTGTCTACGGTAATTGAGTTTCTGGATGACCTAGTTCTCTCTTGCTTCCAGATATGCTGCAAGGTGAAATTCTTCTTCAAGAAAAGCAGTAAATCAGTGTATCAAAATATTTTGCTTTTAAGTATATGGTTTCTCTTTTTATTTGTGAGATTAGTTAGAGAAAAAGATGAATTCTCCTATTTTCATTTGCTAAGAAAGAAAAAGCTTATTATTAGATGATTGCATTATACCTCTTTAAATTAGCTTTACAATAATTAGTGTCATAGAGAGGTACAGAATGGAAACAGACCCTTCGGTCCAACTTGTCCATGTCGACCAGATACCCTAACCTAATCTACTCCCATTCGCCAGCACTTGGCCCATATCCCTCTAAACCCTTCCTATTCATATACTCATCCAGATGCCTTTTAAATGCTGTAATTGTACCAGCCTCCACCACTTCCTCTGGCAACTTATTTCATACATTTACCACCCTCTGTGTGAAAACGTTGCCCCTTAGGTCCCTTTTCTATCTTTCCCCACGCATCCTAAACCCATGCCCTCTAGTTCTGGATTCCCCCACCCCGGGGAAAGTATCTTGTCTATTTATCCTACCCATGCCCTTCATGATTTTATAAACCTTTTTGACACTAATTTTTATTAAAAGAGTAATTTTATTCTTTACAGAGATCAGTATAACATATAGACTTCATACAGTTTAAAATGAAGCAGTACTGCCAAATGCACATGCAAGTTCCATTGGTATAAGAAAGTACCTTTTCCAGAAGCTTCACTCTCACCTTGAAAAGCTTCTCTGTTGCCGTTATATTGTGTTGGTGAGTTACAAAAATTGATTTGGTCCTAAAAAGGGGATCAAATCCTATGAGTAGCTGCTGATAGAAAAACTGGAGAACCAGAATAGTTAGCAAAGTAAGTGAATAAGGCCAGTAAACAACAGAACAGCCCAATCAGAAATTGTTATCCTCTGCATCTGGATGGGTATATGAATAGGAAGGGTTTGCAAGGATATGGTTGGGTGCTGGCATGTGGGACTAGATTGGGTTGGGATACCTGGTCAGCATGGACAAGATGGACCAAAGGATCTGTTTCTGTGTTGTGCATCTCCATGACTCTATGACTGTATAATATGGTAAATGTATTGGCTGTAAAATTTGGATCCATAGCCCCATAGTTTTGGCACAATGGATGCCAAAATGCCATCCCACCATTTGCACATGTTTCCTGCATAGCCCAGGTTTGTATCTTCATCCTTTTCATAAATACCTGAGTTTTCAGATTTCCAACTGAAAAAAAAATTACTAGTCTCTATATTACTGTTCTCAGAGGAAAGAGGAGAAGAGGGAAAATGGGTCTCTGCAGAAAACCTTTTCTGCCCAGGATCTTACCTCTACCTGGATCAAGAGCAGTGTACATGTTTCATCTTTACTTTAGAAGTTAAATGCTTGCAGAACTCAACCAGCTCTTAGAACCAGATTTGCAACCTCAGAAAAGAGCAAGGATGGCTCAGTCACTGGCAATGAAATGATCGTGACCATGAATTTTCTTGTCTTAGGATCCTTCCAGGTTGGAGCAGGCAACATATCCAATGTTTCCAATATCTAATATATCCTTATAAATGTCAAGTGAGGGAATTTTATTGATTTCTCTCTGAACAAAGAGAAGCTGGGAGAGCATACTTTCTGGCTTTGCAGGGCTACTGGGCTTCCCCATAGTATAGACAAGTGGTTAATAATGGTGTGCCAAGGGAAAGTGAGAAAACAGCCATGAAATTTTCAGAAACGGCACTGCTTTACCTGAGTGCTGAGGCCATGTTCATGCTTCCAATCTCCCCAGTGCTTCTGTGCTTACTATTGAAGGCAGTATCTGCTGACACCAGAAACTGCTGTCAACTACATATACACAATCCTCCAGAGCGGTGACATTTATGAGCAATTAATTCAAATGAAAATAGTGTGTGAGAAATAGAGTTGTTTGTCTCGTTAAAGTGTGCCTTGATATGAAAAAGATCACGAACCATTGCTGTACAGTACAATTGACTGCACACATATGGTTTTGTCAGCATTACATCTCAATGCTGAGGATTTTTGAAAAAAAAACATTTTTCATGGGATGTGAGCATCACTGGGATGGACATAATTTATTGCCAATCCCTTAATGTCCTTGAAATTCTGAGGCCATTTAAGAGTCATCTAAAGTCATATATCGGTCATGGATGCAGAAATTTTTTCCGAAAGGACATTAGCAAACCAATTGTTTTTACAACAGTCAATTGTAGCTTCATGTGTGACTATGCTCAATCTATCATACCATATCAATTTACCGTGCTGGTGAATAACTATTATTCTGGCAGTAGTCATGATACTTCCATTCTTTAAAAAAACGTTTGTACCAAAAGTAAAACCATGTAAGGTTGTTACTCTGGTGCAGTAATGAAGGACTGCTGCATTATCAGAAGTCCTCTCTTTAAATGGGTTATTAACTGAAGGTCCTGTCTGCTTAGTCATGCAGCAGAATGATCCCATTCACTGAACAGTAGATTAATTATTCTGCCTACCTTCTAATCAATATTAATCCCTCAATCAACATTACAAAAAACAGATTAATTGGTCATTATTATTACATGGGTCTGAAAGGATAAACAAAGCACCACCCACTATGATGGGCAGAACTGCTTAGGATATTGAAGGACACTCTGAACATCTGATTTTCTTCAAAATCTCTGTAATGATACCTACCATATCAGTGTAACCCTTAACTAGCTGTTAACATGGAAGAAAGTATACAGTATTTTCTTAACTAAGGGGACTCTTCCAGTTGGACCAGAAAATGATATTCTTCAACCTATCAGACCAAATAGGGATTGGTTGTAGTGGAAGGTGGTGGCAGCAATCTTCAGCAGCAGCAGCAGCAGCAGCTCACACAACAGTGGTTCTGACATGCTCATATTGCAATCATTACACTGATGTTGTGGGAGATTGCTCTGCACAAATTGGTTTTCCACAGTGACTATACTTCTATGCTACTTTGTTGGTTGTAAAGTACTTTAAGATGTTGATGGTTATGAAAAGTGCTACATAAATGCACATCTTCCTTTCATTATTCCTTTGCCTGTGTTGGGGATCTATCAAATGGTTAACTTCATAATATTTTACCTCATGGAATCTTCCAGTGTTGCGTTGCACCTGTTCCCTCTTACTTGCCTTAAAGGGAGACAATTAATTAGAAAATTCAGCCAGCCTAAGTAAATATAACATGAAACAAAGCAGGTAGTAATTAAACTTAACTGAATGAACTGATTTGAAACAGAATAATAATGTTATTTTGCAAGACAATTAGAAATAATCAATCAGCAAATTAGCTCAAAATAAATTAATCAAAACAAAATAATTACTTGGAACAAGATTATTGGACACCCTGGTAAAGAAACCATGGGAAAGGATTTACAATTCATTATAATGTAGAGTTGTGAAGGTTAGATAATAACAGGAAACAATTTATTCCATACAGCAACTCTCTTGTTCCTTAGAATGTCCTTATGTATAGTCACCCATATCAAAAGACCTCAACTATAGCCTCAACTGACTGGTTTGTTCATTTCTTTGTTTCATGTCAGATTCAGAGTGAGCAGGAGTGCACCTTTGACAGCAAGATCTTATATGATCTTGCCTATGGTACTGCCAAGAGCCGCAATACTCTTTATCATCCAGAAGGTAATGGAACATTGTGTACAATTCAACCGCACACTGTATGATGCATGTGAAACTTCTCTCCAGAGAAGAAACAAAACTGGCTCAATTATCTTTCAGAGTTGGTTATGCTTATAGTATGACTCCACACTCATTCACAGCCTATTCTCCACATTATCTCATTTTTGGTTGAGAATCAATCCAACTTGTGTATCATCTCCTTGAGTACACCATATCTTCTGATGGAGATAAAACTGTAGAACATCATATAAGGTTAAGTCTGGGAGTTGAGATGGTGTCGAAGAAGACTGGGAGAATAGGAAAACATTGAGTGATTTTAAAGCTAACAGAATGACCTTCTAACTGACTTAAAGATATTTCTCTAAAATCAGAATATCAAATGGCAGAATAAAATGCAGGATGTGTGGTCACTGGAACTCCACATAGTCCTCATGCAGCAAAGAACATCCATGTTGTTGAACTGACAGCTGGGTAGCAGCCTCAGAAAATAGTTCACAGAGGGGAGGTCTGAAGCCAGAATCCTGGTGGATGATGTGTAGGAAAGTAGATCACTCAACTATAGTGCCAAACCTGTTGCATCAGTGCATGATAGCTTGAGTGATTGGATCAGATAGTGACAAGGAATCCTGAGGTGATTGGTGTGTTGTGAATCAGGGGGGTTTATCCAGTGCAGAGAGGCCTACCCTTACTGTGGAGAACCTGCTGGGAGGCAGAAACTGAAGGAATGGTGCCCCCCATGTTGGTGGATCTGCTAAAGACTCTGGATCCCTTGGAGGCTACAAGTACAGACAGGAGCTGAGAAAATCCTCTTGGGTATCATCCCAATCCTTAGCATTTGCCCAAACCAGTGGTGCAAGAAGAAGAATTAGACAAACAAGAGGCTAGAAGAACAGAGCAAGCCAGGGTGCATCAGGAGATGGAGAAGTCAACGTTTTTGGTGTAACTCTTATTCAGGACTGCATATGTGGATAGGGGAAACTTCAGATGGTGGAGGGGTAAATGGGGAGAGTAGCAGTGAGATAGGGATAGGTGAAATCAGGGAGAGAGTACAAACCAATTGGTCGATGGGAGGTATGGAAGCTGTAAGGAAGGGTCGGTAGGTGGAATAGAAGGGAGGAGTCTGGGCTGTAAAGGGAAATGGGGGATGGGTGGGAAGGTTCTTTGAAATTCAACAATTCAAAGTTAAGTCCTCTGGGCTATAGGCTTCCTGGGTGGAAGATGAGATGTTGTTCCTCCAATTTGCAGTCTGACCCCAATGCAAGAAGAGAATGCTGCCAGTAATGTAGACCTGAACATTCCAGCCAACATGGCACAGTTAAACTTATTAATCATGCAATTATTTTGGAAAGAGTCACTGTCTCCTGTGCATAGTTATCAAATCTCAAGATGGAAGTGTGCAATTCCTGAAGAAGGCCTTATGCCCGAAACGTTGATTCTCCTGCTCCTTGGATGCTGCCTGACCTGCTGCGCTTTTCCAGCAACACATTTTTCAGCTGTAATGAAACTTCAAATAGTAAGTGGCAATGGGGAGAGGAAGGAGCAGCACCAAGCAGGGCGGCTTACTGCAGTTATACTGAAACCTTCAGCAACAGGTAACAACAATTCAGGAGGATGCTGAAAAGGGAGCAGATCCTTATTGGTTGCTTTCGGGGAACAGGCCAGATGTAGAGATGGATCAGACAGACAAAGGATTTTCTTAGCCATATGTAAACCGCAGGCTTAATTTGATATAAATACTGTTCTTCCTTGTTTCATCTTCCTTTATTTAGTGTTTATGATCTGATGCCAGTGACATGACAAATAGCCCTGCTTCATGATCTTTAAGCCATCCATGTATCCAAATCTCACTACATTTTAATGCACCTTCATGACAGACTTGAAGTCAGACCTTCTAACCCAGAGATAGGGACTCTACCACTGCACTGGAAGACCCTGTGAAGGAACCCTCATCAACTTCCAAATGTTCACCTTAAGCTTTTGGCCACAGCTACAAGCCCAATGGATCAACCTAATCAGGCACATTATGACACACCTCTGTGCTAGACAGTGCTTTAACCCAGACCTTCCAGCCCAGAGATAAAAACACTACCACTGCACCACAAGTCCCTCAAATGGCTGGTCCTACATATATTTTAAAGATGTTCCAATATGTTCTGTTATACCTCCAGGTCAGATGGGACTTGAATCTAGGCCTTTGCATCTATAAAAGTGCAGGTGAGTCCCTATTAACACCCACCACCTGAAATCAGCTAAAGTTCAATTGATATCAAATTAACACAAGTGGATTCATATGGTGTCATGTTAGTGTCCTTATCTCTGTGCCAGGAAGCCTGGTTTCAAGTTCTACCTGCTCCAGAGTTGCATAATAACATGTCTGAACAGATTGATCAGGAAAAATATATCAAATTAACACTGTGGGTTATTGTGGCAGAATGGGAGTGCCTCTACCTCTGAACCACGAGGTATAGGTTCAAGTCCTGTGTACCACAGAACCTGATGGTGTGTTATAACATGTCTGAACAGGTTGACTAAATAACTATTAGAATTAACACAGACAGGTTACTGGCAAGCAAGGAACACTGATTTGGAACAGGGTTAACTGCAGAAATGTTGAGAAGAGAGATAGACACATGCTTTAAAAATATGTTTTGTCCTTTTGAGGTGTCACTTCAGAAGAGATGCAAAAAAAAAATATTTATAGTCACCTTTTGCTGTCATTTTTCCTCTTGGTATTGAGGTATATGTACATTTCACTTGTAAAACTCAAGTATATGGAATAACAAACTTCCTCTTTCTGAGAATATTGTGGAATCAAAAACAATTCAATGCAAAGTCACACTTCATCAATAAAAACATGAATGCTTCATTGCTCATCTACCTTCAAGAATTCCAGCTGATTCTCCACAAGCAGCATTCTGATTGTTAACAACATACATCATACACCCCTTATGTTTGTACAGGATATTTAATTTATCTGTATATTAGGAAAATTTACATAATAGATTAATATTTCTCAACCTATGTATTCAAATTCCCCAGACCATATTAAACTTTAAACAGTAAGATGAAATAGCTTGAATATGTTAAAGCAGGACAAATATGATGTTTAACAAAAAGATGAAAGAAATACAGTAAGCATGCAAAAAAGTTTCAGTATTTTTATTTCAAGTAGAGTCATGTCTTAAATATTAATAATGCAATTTAGGTTTAACATTAATGTAATATGCTGTTCCTATAATAGTTATTAAGCAGTTTGAAAACTGTTATAATGGAATATGAAGACAAATGCATATCAGAATGTATTGGCAGTTTGAACGTAAAAAATATTCTCGTGACTCAAAATCACTGCTATCTATTCAATTTCACTTTCAATCTTGATATTTTTTGATATTGCTTACTTGCTTCTCTTTTCAGTGTCTGTATCTGATAAACACTCCAAATTCAAAATTGGAAGTTGCAGATAAAAGAAAGTGATATTTTAGGCTCACTTTCCCCAGAGCTTTAGCTGATGGATCCTGATGGATATACCATTATGTAGTTTTTCTTTAAAAAGCACTCTCTACTAATAATTAAGTTTTATGTGAATTAATCTGACAGGGAAATGGGAGATTTCCTCTCGAAAAGAAAGATTTGCCACCAATTATTACTTCTATAGAACTGGTAAATTATTTGGTTTTTTAAGAAGAATAATAGCAATCAGAGAAAACTTTTGCTCACATTGATATAACTTCCATATAAAATCCATAAATGTTTACCTAGTTATTGAAAATTATTAAATTAAAATCAACATAGCAGTGCACCCTATCCTGTTCAACTTGGATTTTATTAACAACATTTTCATTGTCATTGTGACATCCCATTTGAAAAAATACCTGGATTCTGCCTGATCTTTGCATCTGAAGATATTATTAATACATTCAGGAATTTATTGTGTGAAAAACCATGGATCCAAACCAGTCAGCAGCTTGAGACAAGTGAAGCTCCAAAATATGTCAGAAACAAAAATAGAAGTTGCTGGAAAAGCTCAGCGGGTCTGGCAGGATCTGTGAAAAAAATCAGAGTTAACGTTTTGGGTCTGGTGACCCTTCTTCAGAACGGTTCTGAGAAAGAGTCACCGGACCCAAAACGTTAACTCTGATTTCTCTTCACAGATGCTGCCTGACCTGCTGAGTTTTTCCAGCAATTTCTCTTTTTGTTTCTGATTGACAGCATCCACAATCCTTTCAGTTTTTACTCCAAAATACGTCTTTGTGCAATCATTTTTATTTACACAATTTTTTTCTCCCACAAGTATGGATTTAATAGTAAACAAGCCCAAATGCTCATCCTCTATTAGCCAATCTTGACTGTTAGTAGTGGCAAGCTAAAGTTGATTCGTCTTCACAATAAATCTGCAAACTCACATCATGCAGTATAAACTGATGTTCTCGTCGAGATTTGGTGTTTTTGCAGATTCTGCTCTGATGAGTGCAAGAAAAAAAAATCAACCTCATGTCTCTTTTCTCTGCAAAATTAAAATTGTGTTAATTAATGCTAATTCTACAGATGAAACTTTAATGCCTCATTTTCTTTCATTGTGGAATAATGCCTGGGCCTCATCCTTCCACCAAATAGCACAATTGACATAAAAGTTCATCCTATGAGGAAACATGGACTGAGGCCCATATTCTACAATACAATGGCACAGCAAGTAAAAGTAGCAATTTTCAGCGTCAACATACTGCAGTGTCAGCCTAATGGCACAACTCTTATCTCAAACATTTTTCTCAGATAGGTATGTGCCCCGTAATTTGACTACGTAATCTAAGATGTATCTTCTGTACAACATTAAGAGAAAGGTACATTGTTGGAGGTTCCATATTTTTTCAGATGAGATTGTAAATGTGGTTAACTGAGGCTAACACTCTAGGTAGCGAAAGATTCCACTGCGCTGTTTAAACAGCAGGAAAGTACCTTTAAAACAAATTATTTGTTCAAATATCATTGTTGTTTATAGGTTTCAGGTATTCTGGTGCACGAATAATTGCTATGTTTTCTTACAGCAGTGACTTAACTTCAAAAGCATGTACAAAGTTCCCCACAATAAATTGGTTAGCAAGGTTAGATCACATGGAATACAAGGAGAACTAGCCATTTGGATACAGAACTGGTTTGAAGGCAGAAGACACAAAGTAGTAGTGGAAGGCTGCTTTTCAGACTGGAGGAGTGTGACCAGCAATGTGACACAAGGATCGGTGCTGGGTCCACTGCTTTTCCTCATTTATATAAATGATTTGGATGTGAACATAGGAGGGACGGTTAATAAGTTTACAGATGACAGCAAAATTGGTGATGTTGTGGACAGCCAAGAATGTTACTTCTGAGTACAACGGGACCTTGATCAGATGGGCCAAAGAGTGGCAGATGGAGTTTAATTTATATAAATGTGAGGTGCTGCACTACAGAAAGGCAAATCAGGGCAGGACATATACTTAATGGAAGGGTACTGGGGAGTGTTACTGAACAAAGAAACTTTGGAGCGCAGGTTCATATTTCCTTGGAAGTGGAGTTGCAGGTAGATAGGATAATGAAAAAGATGTTTGGTATGCTTTTCTTTATTGGTCAGAGCATCGAGTATAGGAGTTGAGAGGTCATGTTGAGGTTGTACAGGAGATTGGTTAGGCCACTCTGTTCAGTTCATGTCACCCTGCTACAGGAAGTATGTTGAGAAACTTGAAAGGATTCAGAAAAGAATTGCAAGGAGGATTTGAGCTATAGGGAGAGGCTGAATAGGCTGGAGCTATTTTCCCTGGAGCATTGAAGGTTGAAGGGTGACCTTATAGAGGTTTATAAAATCATGAGGGGCATGGATAGGGTAAATCGACAATGTCTTTTCCCAGGGGTGGGGGAGTCTAGACCTAGAGGGCATAGGTTTAAGGTAAGAGGGAAAAGATAGAAAGAGGATCTGGGGGCAACCTTTTCACGCAGAGGGTGGTATGTGTATTGAATGAGCTGCGACAGGAAGTGATGGAGGCTAGTACAATTACAACATTTAATAGGCATCTGGATGTGTATGAATAATAGACAATAGATAATAGGTGCAGGAGTAGGCCATTCTGCCCTTCAAGCTAGCACCACCCTTCATTATGATCATGGCTGATCTCCCTCAATCAGTATCCTGTTCCTGCCTTATCCCCGTAACCCTTGATTCCACTATCCTTAAGAGCTCTATCCAACTCTTTCTTGAAAGTATCCAGAGACTTGGCCTGCACAGCCTTCTGAGGCAGTGCATTCCACACACTCACCATTCTCTAGGTGAAGAAGTTTCTCCTCAACTCTGTTCTAAATGGCTTACCCCTTATTTTTAAATTGTGTCCTCTGGTTCGGGACTCACCCATCAGCGGATGGGTGATTGCCTCCAGAGTGTCCAATCCTTTAAATACTCTTATATGTCTCAATCAGATTCCCTCTAAACTCAAGGGTATACAAGCCCAGTCGCTCCAATCTTTCAACGTAAGATAGTCCCGCCATTCCGGGAATTGACCGCGTGAACCTATGCTGCACTCCCTCAATAGCCAGAATGTCTTTCCTCAAATTTGGAGACCAATGCTGCACACAATATTCCAGGTGCAGTCTTAACAGGGCCCTGTACAGCTGCAGAAGAACCTCTTTGCTTCTATACTCAATTCCTCTTGTTATGAAGGCCAGCATGCTATTAGCTTTCTTCACTGCCTGCTGTACCTGCTGTACCTGCATGCTTGCTTTCATTGACTGATGTACAAGAATACCTAGATCTAGTTGTACTGCCCCTTTACCGAACTTGACTCCATTTAAGTAGTAATCTATCTTCCTGTTCTTGCCACCAAAGTGGATAACCACACATTTATCCACATTAAACTCCATCTGCCATGCATCTGTCCATTCACCTAGCCTGTCCAGGTCCCACCCTGTAATCACCTAACATCCTCCTCACATTTCATCCTGCCACCCAGCTTTGTACCATTAGCAAATTTGCTAATATTACTTTTAATACCATCATCTATATCATTAATGTATATTGTAAAAAACTGTGGTTCTAGCACTGATCCCTGCGGTATCCCACTGGTCACTGCCTGCCATTCCGAAAGGGAGCCATTTATCACTCTCTTTGTTTCCTGTCAGCCAACCAATTTTCAATCCAAGTCAGTATTTTGCCCCTAATACCATGCACCCTAATTTTGCTCACTAACCTCCTATGTGGGACTTTATCAAAGGCTTCTTGAAAGTCCAGGTACACTATATCCACTGGATCTCCCTTGTCCATCTTCAGAGTTACATCCTCAAAAAATTCCAGAAGATTAGTCAAGCATGATTTCCCCTTCATAAATCCATGCTGACTCTGAACTATCCAAATACTACTATCCAGATGTGTTGTAATTTCATCCTTTATAATAGACTCCAGCACCTTTCCCACCACTGAGGTCAGACTAACTGGTCTATAATTCCCTGCTTTCTCTCTCCCTTCTTTCTTAAAAAGTAGGACAACATTAGCCACCTTCCAATCTGCAGGACCTGATCCTGAATCTATAGGACATTGGAAAATGATCACCAATGCATCCACGATTTGTATAGCCACCTCCTTCAGTACCCTGGGATGTCGACCATCAGGTCCCGGGGACATATCAGCCTTCAGACCTAACAGGAATGATTTAGAGGCATATGAGTCAAATATTAGCAAATGGAATTATATTAATTTAGGATAACTTGTCAGCCTGGACTGGTTGGACCGAAGTGTCTGTTCGCATGCTAAACATCTCAATGATATTATGACTTAATTAGATGTGATGATTCTGGGAGCTGAGATGTGAAAAACACCATGTAAATGCAAGTTCTTTATTTGTATTATACTTTAGTGGTTTTCCCCACTTCCCTTGGGGATATAGGGCCGGAATATCCTGCAGACCTCATTCTACTACCCCGTATAATTCTATCAGAAACATGATTGAAATTAGTTTCTCTGCATAGTTTATGATGTAATGCTGATCTTTCACAGTTCTCATCTAATTCAGAACTAGCCATGACCACACAAGATCACAGAATTGTTACAATGCAGAAGCAACGAGTTTGTGAATTAAAGATGTGATTTAAGAATTCAATTGAGTCTGTGGGTCCAATTTTACAGGGCCTTTCCTGTTCTTGTTGGAAGATGGATTTATTGCAGGTTTTGTGGAAATTCTTGGTGAGATTTCTTTAAAAGAGGTAATTTGAAGCTCACTGTAGACAGTGAAATTCTTTTAAACAAGGATGTTTATAAATCACATGAATTATGATGACAACTGCTTTCTTTGATTAAATTCCTGCATGTGTTTTGAACAATGACCAGCTTGATGGGGTTCTTATTTTGTTTGGTTCAGTTGGAGGGCAGCCTAATTAACAAGTTGAATGGGAGAAAAGTATGCTGAGAACAAGCTGCTTAGCTGATCTTTCCCATTTCTGAAAAGATAACGCTCTTTTTGAGTTCAGTGTGAAAACTATTTCTTCATTTGAAAGAATAATTGAAAAGGCATCTCAAGTTTCTATTTCCTGATAAGTGTGACTGCAAGACTTTGAGGCAATCATACATGATTAGTGATGTGACCACCTGTTAAACATCAGAGCAACAGAACCTGGAACATCCCACACTTTATCCGTTTCCTTCAAGTATAGCCCATTGTGTGAAGTGTTGTCGTTTTTACAGATATCCAGTCTTTGTGGTGAAATATGTATTTTCAGCTATTTTCCTAAAGTGTATGCTTGTATATATTTTGAGGAATTTTTAGAGGGATAAGCTTTTATGCTCCCATTTAACTAACTTCATATATTGACCAATTATTGTTCCATTACTGAAAAAAATTGTTTTGATAATAAACCAAAACTATGTGTTTATTAAGAAACCTGTTAATAGATCTTGATGTTTAAAACTGATATTGATAAGTTATTTAATTAGTCAACTTGAAAGTGAAGAAAGGATTTTTATTTTAACTTGTGACCAAGGGATAGGAGGACTGAAGCGATAGCTATTACAAGATTAGAGTGGTGCTGGAAAAACACAGCAGGTCAGGCTGCATCTGAGGAGCAAGAATATCAATGTTTCAGGCAAAAGCCCTTCATCAGCCCTTCCTGATGAAGAGCTTTTGCCCGAAACATCGATTTTCCTGCTCCTCAGATGCTGCCTGACCTATTGTGCTTTTCCAGCACCATTCTAATCTTGACTCTAATCTCAGCATCTGCAATACCTACTTCGGCCTGATAGCTGTTCCAACTAAGGCTGGAAGAATGCACTGATAGCACATGACTCTGCTATTGATGGCTGAGATAAATTTGAAAATTTGAGATCACTAAACATTCTGCTGGGTGAGTGATGTATTGAGCAGTGTGAGCTAGTGATTGCCTAATGCGTATGAAACATTTAATGATGTTCACCATACACAAGGTCATTAGATTTCTTGTGACAATGCTGTAAGTACTCAAGTTGAGACTTGAGAAGTTGATTACCTTGACCCCAAGCTTCCATTTTCTTCTGAGTATGGGCCTTTTGGGTGCATTATGTTGCCCCCAAGGCAATCATAGCTTTTCTCCTCTTGCCTATCTACACCAATAATGCCTCTACTAACTCATACACCACCTTGCAACCCTTCTCTGACCTGTTGTTCACTTTGCTATCAATGACATTAGAGCAAACTTTTTCACTACTGCTTCCCTATAAGGACAGCAGGCTGCATCTCATTTCTTCTTGATAAATGCGAGATGAAGATTTTTTACATATAATTGTTTGAGCATGGGAATAAAAGATTGAATCACAAAATCATAAATTAATAGAATGTTACCTCACAAAAGACCATTAAACACATTATGTCACTGCTGTCTCTCAGAGAGTAATTTAGCTTGTATATTTCCCTGCTCTTTCCACAAAAGTCTGATAATTTTTCAGGTGCTTATCCAATTCACTTTTGCATGTTATGATTAGGTCAGCAAACATTACACACTTAGACAGTACATACACATTATAATCATTTGCGATGTAAAAAACAGGTTCTGCATATATTGCAGTTGGTTCTTTTATCAACCACTTTTAAATCACTGGGTTCCCAACTTGCCACTAATAGGAACAGTTTCTCTTTATCGTCTGTGCCCAGAACACTTGTGATTTTTGATCATCTCTGAACTTCTGAAGGAAAGTAACTGCAGCTTTTCCAGTCAATCCATGTAACTGAACCTTTCACCCCAAAAACATACTTATAAGTCTTTTTTGCATCCTCTTTAAAACTTTTACCTCTTTCTAAAATACTCCAAGTGAGGCTGAAACCATATTTTCTAAAGGTTCTTCACAACTTCCCTGCTTTTGTACTTTCTGCCCCATTTTGAAATTTCTGTGCGCTTTTTTAATAGCAGTTTTCCAAACATGCCCTGCCACTTTCAGCTTTTGTGCACATATACCACCCAGGTCTCTTGTTTCTTGCACTCCCTTTATAATGTCACTAGGTTATAGTCCAGCAGGTTTATTTGAAATCACAGGCTTATGGAGTGCTGCCCCTTTGTCAGGTGAAGTGTCACTGATGAAGGAGCCATGGTCCGAAAGCTTGTGATTTCAAATACACCTGCTGGACCATAACCTGATGTCACTCTAACCTTGTCCATCCCAGTCCAACACCAGTACCTCCACATCATTGCTTTATATAATGGTCCTTTTACACGATCTCTCCTTACTCTTCCCACCAAAATGTGTCATATCAAGCTTATCTGGATTAAATGTATCTTACCATGTGCGCATTACCATGTATCACTGTCATCCAGATGGTTCACAATACTAAGTATTGTACCCTCTGTAAATTTTGAAATTTTGCCTCTTACATGTAAACTTGAGAAATTAATTGAGATTAAAAAATGGTGCATGAAGATCAACATGTAGGATGAAAAGTTGAAACTGCACTTATAAAGTTTGAACCATTTTGAACAGATGCAGTAGTTTCAGGTTGTAAACTAAGATAATTACATTAAATATGCAGAGCTAGAGTGAAAGATCTAATCATCAAACTCTCCAAACAAAACTCACAGTTTACAGCATTTCACCGTGTACACAGTTGTCTTTCAATTCATCTTTCTGTCAGAAACATGTCTCAGGTATTAATGGTGTAATATGTTATAGTTGTGTCCCAGATGAGTGACAGAACTGGGACTGGTTTCAAAGACACAATTCAAGGTCTTTACAGTCGATAATGTTTCCTTTTTATTTCTACATAGGGAAGATTTCCTCTGTGCATTTTGTGTACAGAACTAATTCATTTAATTTATAGAGACTCCAATGGGCCCACATGTACAGCCACAACTAATTTTTAACAAATTTTCTCATTTTGTTCTCTTGCTTTGCACAAAGAAAAAAAAATAAAGTTAATCCAAAGCACCACTCTGTGTGAATAAATAATTTAGGACAAGATTTTTCTTTATGTGTGCAGGAAACATGTTTATTTTTCCATATTTTATCTTTTATTTATAGAGATTTTGCAACCTAAATACAACTTAGGATTTCAAAGTACATTTTTACTGAGGCCTTGGGCTAGAACTCTCAAAACATAATATAGGTAGATGTTACTCAATGCAGACTCAGACTGAAATACAACATAATAAATAGTATAGGTTCACACTCCATTGTGCAGCTGAATGGACTAAATAAGTGGCTAGATGTTGTGGTTCTATTTGCCAAGCTGGGAATTTGTGTTGCAGATGTTTCGTCCCCTGTCTAGGTGACATCCTCAGTGCTTGGGAGCCTCCACAACAACGAGCACCTGAACTACAAATCTTCTCACAAACTTTGAAGTGGCTAGATATTAAAATAACATAATCAACATTACATGATTTTTAATCCTAAATTTAAAAGTAGACATTGTTGAAATATCTTCAATTGTAATTTTTACAGACCAACACACTGTGTATAAAACACTTTTCACTCGACTTATTGAAGATACAGTAGAGACATTTGAATTCAATGGTGTGCTGCTATATTTGTAAACACTAGGCACTTAATTATCTTTCTGGTATATCATTTGGGAGAACTCAGTCATATTTCCATAGTAAATGTGTAATAAATCCAGTGTATTTATAGAAATGGAACCTAGTGGATGTTTTATAAATTCTGTCACATAAATAGGAATTGCCTTTCATTTTTCCTCATTTCCTGTCATATCTAATCAAATGATTTTTGATGAGCTGATTTAGCCAATACCAGTACGGGCTTTGAGAAAGGATCTGTGGAATTGCTCTTCATTATGCTCCAATGTGGCACAGGGGCAGTGCAGCACTGCCACAGATGCTGTCTTTCAGGTCAGATGTGAAATCAAAGTCTTCTTGGGTAGATGTAGATTTGCTCACAGCTGTATTGTACTGGAGAGCATGAGGGTTATTCCTGGTGTACTGACTAATATATGTTTATCCCTCAATCAGTATCAGTAAATCAGATTATCTGGTCTTTATCACATGCTTGTTTGAGAGCTCAGGTTGTCTACAAATTGCTGCTCAAGTTATAGAGTTGTGAAGTACAGAAACAGACCTCTCAGTCCAACTCTTCTATTCTGAATAGGTATCCTAAATCGATCTAATCCCATTTGCCAACAATTGGCCCATATCCCTCTAAATCCTTCCTATTCATATACCCATCCAGATGCCTTTTAAATATTGTAGTTGTACTAGCCTCCACTACTTCCTCTCACAGTCCATTTCATATACTCAACACCCTCAGTATGAAACAGTTGCCCCTTAAGTCCCTTTTAACTCTTTCCCTTTTCAACTTAAACCTATGCTCTCTAATTTTGGTCTCTCCTATCCTAGGAAAAATGCTTTTATAAACCTCTAAGGTCACCCCTCATCCTCCGACGCTCCAGAGAAACAGGCCCCAGGCTATTCAGCCTCTCCCTATCGCTGAAATCCTCCAACACTGGAAACATCCTTGTAAATCTTTTCTGCACCTTTTATCAACATCCATCCCACAGCAGGGAGACCAGAATTGACACAGTATTCCAAAAGTGGCCTAACCAATGTATAGCCACAACATGACATCCCAACTTCAACTTTCAGTGCACTGACCAACAAACAAGAGCACACCAAACACCTTCTTCCCATCCTATCTACCTACAACTCCACTCTCAAAGAAATATGAACCTACACCTCAAGGTCTTTGTTCAGCAACATTCCCCAGGACTTTGCCATTAAGTGTATAAGTCCTGCCCTGATTTGTCTTACCAAATGCAACATTTCACATTTGTCTAAACTAAATTTGATCGGGCACTTCTGCCCATTGGCCCATCTGATCAAGGTCCCATTGAAATCTGAGTCAGCCATCTTCACTGTGCACCACAGCACCAATTTTGGTATCATCTGCAAATTTACTAATCATACCTATGTTTACATCCAAATCATTTATATAAAATGATTAAAGCAGTGGATCCAGCATTGATCCTAGTGGCACACCACTGGTCACAAGTCTCCAGTCCAAAAGAAAATCCTCCACCACCACCCTCTGTCTCCTACCTTCAAGCCAATTGTGTATCCAAATTGCTAGCTGTCCCTGGATTCCACATATCTAACCTTCATAACCAGTCTGCCATGAGGAACCTGTTGACTGCATTGCTGAAGTCCAAATAGACATTGCTTTGCCTTCATCAATCCTCTTTGTCACTTCTTCCAAAACTCAATCAAGTCAGAGACACGATTTCCCTAGCACAAAGCCATGTTGACTATCTGTAATCAGTCCTTGCCTTTCCAAATACATAATAAATCCTGTCCCTCAGGATTCCCTCCAACGACTTACCCACCAACGATGACAGGCTCACTGGTCTGTAGTTTCCTATCTCTTCCTAACCACCTTTTTTAAATGGAGGCACATTAGCAACCCTCCAGTTTTCCACCTCGCCTGTGGCTATCGATATTACAAATATCTCAGCAAGGGGACCAGCAATCATTCCCCTAGCTTCCCAAAATTCTGGAATAACCTGATCAGGTTCCAGGAATTTATCCATCTTTATGCTTTTTAAGTCGACCAGCACCTCCCCCTCTATAATATCACTATTTCTCCAAGTTCTCTAACTTCTATATCCTTCTCCACAGTTAATACTGACGTGAAATACTCATTCAGAATCTCATCCAGCACCAGTGGTTCCACACATTAGTGGCCTTATTGATCTTTAAGAGCTCTGAATACCTGTTTGATTTTAAGGTGTCATATTCTCTCCTTGGTTACTCTTTTGCCCTTAATGCCCTTAATGTAGAAACCCTTTGGATCCTCCTTAACCTTATTTGCCAAAGCTATCTCATGTTCCCTTTTTGCCCTCCTGATAACCCTCTTGAATATACTCCTACTGCCTTTATACTCCTGGAGGGATTCATTTGATTCCACCTGTCTATACCTGCCTTGTACCATCTCCTTTTTTTTTGACCAAAACTTCAATGAGCAAACTCTCTGACCTGGCCTACATGGATAGGTGGGAACAGGGCCAAAGAGGAATCATGGGACATTTCCAGATCCCTCCTCTTTTTCCCATTCACTTTTAAGCCTCACACCATTAACCTTTTATAAGAGGTGCTTCACAATGTGCCTTGGATCCTATAAACCAGAATAGGGCAGCATAGAAGGGGACCTCTCACCCCACTGAGTCTACTCAATGGTACTTTAAAAGAGAAATCCAGTCAGCCCTACTGCCCCTGTCTTGGGCCACTCATTGATTTTCCTCAAGTATTTATCAAGTTTATTTTTGATCACTAAGCTGAATCTGTAAACTCCTCAATATTGGGGGCGGGAAGATGGTGGGAAAGATTATATTGCAAATTCTAATCATCTTTATGTGAAAATTTTTCCTTGTGTCACTTTGGTTCTTTTGACAACCAATTTAAATCTGGCCAATTTGTAGTCGATCCTTCAGCCATTGGAAATGGTTTCAATTTATTCTTTCTAAGCCTTTCATGACTTTATATATTTTCATTAATTACTCTCATCCTTCTTGGCTTTTAGGAGAGTAATCTCAGCCTCTCTATAATCTATTTTCTCTGGAGACATTCCAGTAAATCTCTTCTGAACCACCTACAAAAGTTTAATATCTTACCCAGATTTGCTAATCACAGTCAAGTCGGGTCAAATGGTTTCGTACAGATTCCACCTAGTTTAGTGTCATCAGGAAACTTAATAATGCCTTGTACATTCTCATCCAAATCAGTGATATAGATAATAAACAGTAATGGGCCCAGCACTGACCCGAGGCACTCCACTAGTTATAGGCCTCCAGTCCAACAAGCATCCTTCCACTATTAGCCTCTGCTTCCTACCATGAAACTAATTTTGTATCCAATTTGCCAGCTCATCATGGATTAGATGCGATCCAATCTTTGAGCAGCCCACCATGTGGAACCTTATCAAAGGCCTTACTGAAATCCATATTGACTACATCTACTGCCCTGCCCTCATCAACCTTCCAGGTCCCTTCATCACGTCATTTAGCTGGGGCTATTCAAATGATAATTGGTCTATGATTGGGTTCAGCTTTCTTGTGGAAAGAAAGTAGAAGAAAGAATTCTGTGAAAAGAGACTAGAGGTAATCCCGACTGTAGGCTTTGGACCACCCCAAAGGTGGACCTTCACAAAAGAAGATTTATTGAGTCATCAACTGGAACCTGCGGTATGACCATTTGGTGTTGTTACATGGAAAGCATTACGAATCAACTTCAAAATTGAGGCATGAATGAGGAATTCTGTGTTCTGTATAATTCAGTCACTCAGTGATTAAAATTGTGAATTCACAAGGTGACTATTTAGCTCAAGTTTTGATTTTCTTTGATAACTCACGTGAACTTTCAATGACTGGACGACATTTCAAATAATGATTCTGGCCAATATTATTTAAAAACTTGTCAATTTGAAATCAGTGTTCTGAAAGGAAACCTAAATGCAAAAAATTGACTTAATTAGAATATTGAAATTAAATTGTATGCATTTTAGTTAAAAAAAAGTGTAAATATTTATTAGAATTTGTTCAAGCTTATTTGAAACACAAGTGGACTAAACAATTTACTGAATTCACTACAGAACAATTTTACTTCAGACTAAGCTTTTATTTTGGAGAAAGTGAGGAGTGCAGAGTTGAGAGTGTGGTGCTGGAAAAGCACAGCCAGTCAGGCAGCATCCGAGAAGCAGGAGAATCGACATTTTGGGCATAAGCCTTTCATGAGGAATGAGGCTTGTGGGCCACGGGGCTGAGAGATAAATTGGAGGGGGTGGGGTGGGGGCTGTGGGGAAGGTAGCTGGAAATGCAATAGGTAAATGAAGGTGGGGGTGAAGGTGATAAGTCAGATAGGAAGGTGGAGCAGACAGGTGGAAAGGAAGATGGACAGGTGAGAGAGGTCAAGAGAGCGGTGCTGAGTTGGAAGGTTGGATATGTGATAAGGTGAGGAGAGGGAAAATGAGGAAACTGGTGAAATCCTCGTTGATCCCATATGGTTGGAGGGTCCCAAGACGGAAGATGAGCCATTCTTCCTCCAGGCGGTGGATGGTGAGGGTTTGGTGATGAAGGTGGCCCAGGACCTGCATCCCCTTGTGGGAATAGGAAGGGGAGTTAAAGTGATCGGCCACAGGGTGGTGGGGTTGCTTGGTGCACGTGTCCTGGAGATATTCTATGAAACATTCTGCATTGTTTCCCCACTGTAGAGGAGACCGCATCGGGAGGATTGGATACAGTCAATGACGTGTGGAAGTGCAAGTAATTCTCTGACAGATGTGGAAAGCTCCTCTGGAGTCCTTGGACGGAGGTTGTGTAAATCTTGCGGTAGCAGGAGAATGTGCCGGGAGGGGAGAGTGGGTTAGGGGGCCCGACAAGAAAGTCGCAAGGGAATAGTCTTTACTGAACGCAGATAGGGGTGGGAAAGGGAATATATCACTGGTGGTGGAGTCTGTTTGTAGATGGCAGAAATGGCAGAGGACAATGTGATGTATCTGGAAATTGGTGGGGTGGAAGGAGAGGACCAGGGAGTTGTGTCCTTAATGCGGTTGAAGGAATGGGGTTCGAGGGTGGAGGTACTGGAAGTGGATAAGATGCGTTGGAGGGCATCATCGACCACGTGGGAGGGGAAATTGCAGAAGGAGGAGGCCACCTGTTGTGTTCTGAAGTGGAATTAGTCCTCCTGGGAGCAGATATAAATGGGAGGGGGGTGGTGATGGAAGAGGCCAGGACCTGCACATCCTAGGGCGAGTGGGAGGGGGAGTTAGTGTTTGGCAATGGGGCTTTTATTTTGTATTTTTATATTTAAATTGAGCCTTATTTCTAAAACAAAACAGAGCAACTCTGATTTACTGAACAGGAAATTATTCACTAATTATCTGTCCATAATCAATATGACACCATGCGAGCATTTTCATGCTAGTATATTTACAAAGGAAGTGCATTCAGAATTACAGTTCTTGTAGCCTGAAAGGTGACCTACTGATGTTAATGTATTTACACAGTGAAATTGATGGAGTTGTCAACCTGACTGCCTTAAAGACTCCAGCAAGTATTTGTTAAAAAAAAAGCTAGCTTCTCCAAGTCCCCTTCTAAAGATATAAAATGAAACCAGTTTCATTCGTTACAGTGATTTTACAATCTGCATTATCACTTGCCAAGTTGAGCCACAAAGTAATCCTAAAAGGTTAAGTGTAATTGGTATTCTATTAATGTTTCAAAACGTTCTGAAATCAATGGTGAAATTAGCTTTTAAGCCTGGAAAATCCAAAATTTTAATCCCCCTTTATGCTAATCTGAGTTGAGGAAAATAAGACTTCAATAATAGGCCTCAGTTCTCATTCCTAATTACAACCAGTTTGTGCTATGCTGGAAATGTGTATGTGGATGTGGATGTCAGGTAAGGAGAGGACTCTGCTTAACCAGGATGCCCCCTGTCGTCCAAACCTGTCAAGGCTCACACTTAAATAGCTCACTCAGGCGGTGTATTAGAAAGTCAAAACTAAGGCGAAGCTGTGTTTCAGCAAGTGTCAATGCCTTTGACAAAAGACAGGAGAGATTAAAAGGGACAAACAACATAAAATAAATATATACATTTCGGCTAGCTAGGAATCAGATTTTCCTCAGGAATTCTTGCATTTGACCATTGACTTCAAAAGGAGATTGATGAATATGTAAACTGATACATTTGTGGATAGACTATCCACCAATCTTCCACTGAAGTTATGGCATAAATCCATGAGGAAATTCCTGACAATCATTATAAAATAAAAGCAGTAAAATCAAGTACATTGAAGAGAAAAAAAATAAGTAATTTGACACAATAGTTAGGTTTTACTTGAAGTATAAGCAAACTAGTTTTGAGGTACTTGTCCAGAATTGTATTTTCATCGAATGTTAAAAGCTTGGCTTCACAGTATTTCAGATTTCCAGAGGGTGAAGAATGAATTAAACTTGTAGACATGTGCATCTAATAAGTAATGGATAGCTGGCAAAGAATTACATGACAACAATTCAATTTTGCTGTTCTGGGGATATCATCAATCAAAAGAGCAAACCTCGGGTGATTTACAAATATACACACTGGAATGCTCAAATGAATAACTGCCTTTACTTCACTGACAGCTATTTGATTTATTTATGTTATCAGTTTTTGCAAGTTATTTTGGAATATTAAAGGATAAAATTTGATCATTTGTGTACACCAGGTTGCCCGCTGTCCAAAATTTGTGGAGGCAGTGAGCCAACAGTCAATGCTAGGAGTCAGATGCCAAGGACTTTGATACAATATCTCAAAACTCTTGATAACTTCATGGCCAAGGTGATAGACAGTATATGTATCTTTGCATGTCATATACCACAATTAACCTCACATGTTGATCAATTAAACATCAATCTCCATTCACCATGACTCATATCTCTGTGCTTGCTTTATCTTACCCACATATGCATCCATTTGACACTGCTTAAAGCCTCACATCCACAACTCTTCAACTATGATAGCCCATCATCCAAATATATTGTAATCAGACTCATTATATACTTCCATGTGCTTTATAGGTTAAAGTTAAAAAATCACAACACCAGGTTATAATCCAACAGGTTTATGTGGAAGTACTAGTTTTCCTTCATGAGATAGTTAGTGGGGCAGGATCATAGGATCCAGAATTTATAGTAAATGATCAAAGAATCATACAACTGATGCGATGTATCAAACAAACCTAGATTGCTGCTAAGTCTTTCATCGTTTAGAATGGGGATGCAGGTTTCGATTCTGGGATTTACGTATTAACGAACTTCTTTCAAGTCACATTCCCAAGATAACTGAAGATTTTATTTTTAAAAATCTGACATCTCAGCTCAGACAATGCATTAAAGGTGTGAGGTTAGAGTCTGTCTGTATCCCAATCTTGAGTCAGACTTGGTTCTATTTCCAAAGTAGGGATTGCTAAGGTATCACTTGGACTTAGAGGTTAAGATGGGGCAGAATCAGACAGGTGTCCTGTTGATAGATGTCTCTTCCCTCTTGTTTTGCCACCAAAGTTACATGTACAGAAGTTCAAGAGACTTGAGCCATACCTTCTCACCTATGTGCCATAGTCTACTCTCTTTACCAACACAAAATCTCCTCATAAAAATTTCCAATGGCTGCTAGGCTAGCACGGCTCACTTTAAGAGTTGCAGTTCAGCTAATGGAGTGTGGGTTAGCTTAAGTGCTGCAAGTCTTGCACAATCTGTTCCTAAATGGAGAGGAACAGAAACAGTTGCATGCCATGATCCCATTGGGTAAAACAGTTCTCATTAAAATTGAAGTGGACATTGCAAGTACCAGGATCAGCTACAGGTCCAAATTCATAGAAGATGACTGTGTCTATGTCCCAATTTTTCTAGGCACACCCCACTTCCAATATTTTCTTCTGATTTACAAGCATCCATCCTTATTCCTTTCTCATTTGATCATGGTTCAAAGAGGGTTAATGTTCGATACAACATTAAGCTCTGCTCAATCTGACATCAATAGGACTTGGGTAGAGAAAATACAGAACAATTTAAGACTATTACAGAAAGATAGAAGGAAAAACTGCTGTGGTCTAGTTGCAGGAGTCCTAAATCACAAAGTCAGAACTTGCAGAAGCAGCCAGTGAGTGCACACATTCCATCAGAGACACGTCTGTAGAAGCAGAAATGGAGTTCATAGCATTCTCCAAAGAAGTCAGAGCTGAGGAAAAGGTTGGGAGTAGCTCGAGATAAAACAACCAGAAGGTCACAGAGTCTGCATTTGTGGATACTGAACTTGAAACTGAACTGTGAAGCTTGTAAGAAGATTGGACAGAAAGTTGGTGTAAGCTGAGTGTGTACTTGCTCTGAAAATGTTTAGAAGCCAGCAAGACAAAAGCTCTAGAAACCAATTATAGTTGTAGCAACTGAACAAGGAAACGTGGTGTTTCTGCACGATAACATTGTAAACTGTTGAGGGTAAAAGGGTTTAATCATTATTTCCGATTTTTTTTAAAAACAAGACTGTCACATATAATTTCTGTATAGTGTAACAGATAATTTCTTCTCATTTGTGTTTTTGTTTTACATTCTATTGTTTAAAATATTTGGACAGTCTCTTGTGAATATGTTCAATAGCCAACTACGGTAAGCAAATAGCAAAGTAAATCTTAAGGTCTATCTAGCTAGGTTTTACACTAGTACCTGAAATGGCAGATCTCACTATCAGCTGGGACTGCAAAAAAATACAAAGCAAACTTTTTCTTTGCTTTCTTGTCCTGATTTTGCACGTAACTAGAATCAGCGAATTGGAGATAGTTGCAGAATATGAACAATTAGGTTTTGTGTAACTGTCTGACAAAAAAGTGGTTATAAAGTGTGTTAAACCAAAATGAGTTTCTGATGAGCCTTATAAATCAAGGCAGAGTACAAAACCCAAAAACCTTCGCTAAACCTATACAAAACATTTCAGCCTGTGATTATAGTTGCCAATTCAAGAGAACCAATGAACACGAGTGAGAGATTTAAGTTGGGGTGGACAAATGTGAAGGAATGGGTCTGGAAACAAGCGAAGTACATGGGCCTACGATATTCCTCCCTGACACGGTCTTATTTTATTCAGCTGGTCACCCCATATCAAGTGGCAGGTGCTGTGCCCTCAAGATGGTGAAGTTGTGCAACATGCAACAGACCATCTTGAGTCTTAGAACACAACAGGTTACATTCTGCAAAGTGCAGGCATTGGATGCATTATCTTAGCAGGACAATGCTGCACTCAATCACTTATCATAATGCAGCATGGCTTTCATTGCATAGCATTTCCCACAAGTGTGAAGTCATGCACTGGTTTCATGTGCCTTGTCATCACAGGATGTCTTCATTGTCTAGAAGCTACTCTTTCTTTCTTGTAGTGGTTCAAATGCAAATTGCGCAGTGAACAGTGACCAATGAATATCTGCTGCTGGCAATACTCCAGCCATCAATATACATTTTGCTGTCTACAGTCACCCACAAATCCATTACAAGGAGAACAGAATCATTTTTGGTTGAGTATATTTTAGAAATGACATGCAACATCAGCAAAGACCATTTAGTGCAGATAATGACTGCCCTGCACCAAGGAGAACTCAAACTCTAGTCAAGTTGGGTACTTGCTCTGCTGCTGCTTTCCAACAAGACACAAATGAAACGAATTCAACTCTGGTGTGCGACGATGGATGGCATTGGCATGGAGATGATATAAATATCACATCACCTGCTTCAGCTTAGGATTGGCTATTGTCAAAGTCACCTTCACAGACACTAGCAAAGTTCTCCTCCCATAAAGAGTCTGTCATTGTGATTACATTATTTGGCAGGTGCATGCGAGAATGTTCTTAGTATTGCAAAGGCATTTGACATTTGTTGAGGTTCAGGTCGGAGAATTGCTCCCTTAAGACTTTGAAAGCTTATGTTTGTCTTTTAGGATCAAAAAGGAACTCAGAAGCTGTATGCAAATTAACCAAGAACAGCTAATGTCAGTTTGGCAACTCAGGAGTCCATGCTTTGCTATCAAAACAATGGGAAGCACAATGGAGCTTGTCATTATTTATGCACACGATAGCAAAATATCTAAATAAGACAGCTGTGCTGTTCAATACAAAATCTAAAAGTTGCCAACCTGAACACCTCTGTCATTAATCGTGCCAAAATGGCATCTTGCTGTCTTATCATTTTTTAAATGAATTAAATGGACTGAAGTGGTTGCATCTTTGACATGGATATGAAATCAACTTGCCAGAGAAAGTCTTGTTTAGTTCAACATAGACATACATCTAATGTATTAAATGTTTGTTAGTGCCAACCAATTACCACCAATTAAAGGGGCAACTTATTTCTCAGCCTTTTATTTTGGTTGGAAATTTTATAAATGTTAAAATTTAAGGGTTTTTTATTTCTTTGTTTTTCTTTCTTACCTTGAATTTCAATTTGCCATTCTCACCCATCCTAATTTACAATTCTTTCTCAGTCCTTGTACCATTAATTTCACAATCATTCAGTCTGATTGATTGAAGTGGTTGAGAGACTTTGGCAACTTGCCATGAAAAAAATGCTACAAGTAACCAATTAATACAAATGCAACCTCAAATGATAACCTCTTTTTATTTTACTTGATTGCCAGCTCCCTCTTGTGTGCAACAAAAGAATGATTCTCTCTTCTGCAATATCTGCATCACAGACTAATAGCCATATTCTTTTAACAAACGTAATGATCAGATAATATGTTGATTGAAGATTAGTTATTGATCAGGACACCAGGAATAACACCCCTGCTCTTGTATATTGTGCCGTAGGATATTTTGTATCCATCTGAATAAGCAGGTGGGACCTCTGTTTAATGTCTCAACTGAAAGGTGCTCCTCAAACAAGTGTTCTTTCTGTGCTGTATTGGAGCAACAACCTTGATTTTTATGTGGTCCAGCCCTGTAGTAGAATTTGAACCCAGAAACTAGTATTTCAGAGGCATGCATGTGCCTAACTGAGCCACAGTTGATACTATTTTAAACCTACCTCATTGGACTGCAATTATCTTTGTAGTATTGGCAAGGGCACGAGTTATTGAAGACTACTTGCTGTTGCCTGACTGTTGAACATGGTCCAGTTCTTGGTGTGCATGCACGTTGACCTAAAACTTTTAGCTATGGTACCAAATTCTGTTTTATTACATTCCCATCTTGTAATTTGTTTAATATCATAAGATGTTGTAACATTAGTGACAAGTCCTATAAAAGCTGGTGGTATGATGGTAATGTTTGAAAATTTTCAGGACAAGTGTTAGCAGAAGCAAGATAAATTTGAAGGAAGAATGAGAGAGAAAAAGAAAATTTACTTCCATTTTATTTTGCTGTCAGTATGTTACAAAGTGCTTTACAGCCATTTTGAAGTACAATTATTTTGGTAATATGAAGGTGACAGCCAATTTGTGCATAGCAACGTTTCACAAACAGTAATGAGATAATGGCCAGATTGTAAAATTATTCCGATCGAGGAATAAATATTGGTCTCATCACGAGAGAGAATTCCTTTGCTCTTCTGCAAATGGTACCATGGAACCTTGCCTTCTAACTAAAAAGTGAAGAACTCCCTCAGTACTGTAACGAAATACCAACCTAATCTGATCTTTGGAATGACAGCTGGAAAAAAATACATTGCTCCCAGACATAGAAGTTCCAATTTTTCCAGCATTGAGTCCTTCAGTAAAGAACTAGATTTCCAATATTCTATTTTGTGAAAAAGTGCTGCCTATTTTAATTTCAAAAAGATAGGGCTCCAATCTTTAGAGTCCCATTATTCTGTATTCATACACTGATATCACACACTCTACATGGTCTTGTATTCACCCTCACTACATATATTTATCCTCTTCTCTGGATAAAGACCTAACAATCAACACCTCAATTGCTCTCTTCCACAAACCATTTCCTGCTTAGCAATCAGAAATTTTGCCTAAACATCTCTTTGCATGATGAATCTTTTATATTTATGAACCATTGAAAAAGATTCCTCAACATGAATGAATGATTAAACTATAGGAGCACTAATTCAACGATTTCAAATATTAGAAAATTCTCAAATGCTACTCTGTTTCACAGTCCACACTGTCAGGAAGTTTCATCATCATAATCCAGTCACGTTTTAGGTTTCCCATGTCTGTGCTGTTAAGTAGTAGGACCATACCATACTGCTAAAACTCCACCACTTATGAAAAATAAAGAGCATGAAAGCAAGGGAAGGATTAAAGCATGGAGACCACTTCCGATCTGTTGCAAGGGGTCTCTGGAATGCAGGATGGGATAAGAATAGTGGAATGCTCTTCTATCAATTAGCAGAGTAAGGTTGAGGCTGAAAGGTCACTATGGTGAGATGAGATGACACAGTTAGTAAAGTTAGCCTCCCTATTAAGTATCATTATGACAAGATTGGGACCATAAATATTTGGGGTATGACATTAAATCTCTAAGTAATAGTTACTAGAGTCAGCCTGCTTGAGACTATTGACAATAAATATCAAATCATGACATTAGGAAAATATTAATTAGAGTCTGGAACAAAAGACCATTGTTGCAAAAGTTGACATTAAATATCTAACAGTAACATTAGAATAAGTAGAATGTACAACTAAAGAGACGATGGGAACTAATATTACTGTTTTTTGTGTGTAGCTAGAGTGAGGTACTTTGATTAATATAGTTGGACATGCTGATAAGCTAACAGAAACATGATTTAAAAATATTGAAAAACCACAGACCCTGAAGTTTGTGGGCATTCGAGAATCTGTTCTCTCAGTGTCACGGTTTTTTGTTTGCAAATAAAAATAACTATTTCTTGAAAAACTCTTTGCATCTCCTGGTGATTCTGTAAATTTTCTCCATGACACACTTCAGTCATACCAGTGTAATTAAAGATCAACAGACTGATTTAATACACCCTGCTCTGCTCATTGTGTTCACAACTTATACTTGAGAGAAATCAGGAGGGTAAACTGCGGACATGAGATAGCTTTGGCAAATAGAGTTAGGGAGAATCCAAAGGGTTTTTACAAATACATTAAGGACAAAAGGGTAACCAGGGAGAGAATAGGGCTCCACAAAAATCAGCAAGGCACCCTTTGTGTGGAGCCACAGGAGATGGGGCAGATACTGATGCAAAATACTGGTTTAATATTGAAAGGGTTCAGAAAAGATTTACAAGGATGCTGCCAGGATTGGAGGATTTGAGCTACAGGGAGAGGTTGAATAGACTAGGGCCGTTTTCCCTGGAGCAGAGGCCGAGGGGTGAACCGTATGTATGTTTATAAAATCATGAGAGGCATAGATAGGATAAATAGATAAAGTCTTTTCCTTGGGGTCGGGGAGTCCAGAACTAGAGGGCATAAATGAGAGGGGAAAGATATAAAAGAGACCTAAGGAGCAACGTTTTCACTCAGAAGGTGGTACGTGTATTGAATGAGCTGCCACAAGAAGTGGTGGAGGCTAGTAGAATTGCAACATTTAAAAAAGGCATCTGAATGGGTATATGAATAGGAAGGGTTTGGAGGGATATGTGCCAGGTGCTGGCAAGTGGGACTAGATTGGGTTGGGATATCTGGTTGGCATGGACAAGTTGGACAGAAAGAGTCTGTTTCCATGCTGTACATCTCTATGACTCTTTTACTATTCAGTTGGGCGGGATGATGGTTAGTGAGCCTAATGCCTTCCCACCTTTATCCAGATTATTTGATAGCAGGAAGTCCATCCCATCCTCCGAGAGCATGAGGTGGGTAATTACTGCCTAAACAGCTGTATTCTACATCTCTGATATTAACACAGCTACAGACAGCAGCCATGTAAAAGCAAGCTTATTGGGGCTTGCTGCTGATTTCTGGGATGGTCCATTGTGTTAGATTGAGAGAGACAAAATCAGGAAGGCATAGCCTGCTAAGAGCCATGCTGCCAATCCTTTTTACACTTAATTCCTCTTTTGCATCCAGGCAACAATTCCAGGCTTCAGGTGATTACACTTATCAGCAGCAGCTCCTGTTCAACAGAGTTATATTTGGCCACATGTCCCACCTGCCAATGGCTAATCAGCCCCCAAGGTTTTTGGTCCAAGGTAACGTCTCCTATTGTTTAGTCAAGAGGTTTAGGGGCACTTAATTCACTGGACATTTCCTAAAAGAGTGACATAGCAAGTAATATCTTAAATTCACTCAAGTATTTTATTATACAGTTCATTAATGTATTTACATAAAGACAGAATTTCGTAAACTACTACCAAACAGTTAACAACTCTTTGTAGTTCATATGATATAGCAGAATTAGGCCATTCAGCCCATCAACTCTGCTCTGCCATTCAATCATGGCCAAGATGCTCCTCACCTCTATTTTCCTGCTTTCTCACCATATCACTTCAACTCATTACCAGTTTAAAAAAAAAATCTAACTCTTGAAATTTATTCACTATCCCAGCATCCATCACACATTGAGGTAGCAAATTCCACAGAGTCACAACAGTTTGGGAGAAGTAGTTTCTCCTCAACTGTTTTAAATTTGCTACCCTTATCCTCAGACAAAGGCCTCTCAGCCTAGAATGCCCCACAAGAGGTGGTTTCCACTTTAAGTCTATTTTATCCACACCTTTTATCATTTTCAACACCTCAATTTGATTGCCCTTCATTCTAAATTCTAGAGTTTAGGCCTAAACCGTTTAATCTCTTTTCATGACAAACCGCTCATCTAAGATCAATCTAATGAATCTCCTCTGAACTGCCTCCAGTGCCACACCACCTTTCCTCCAATAAAAGGGGAACAAAACCGTGCACAATACAACAGGTGCAGTCTCAATGCACAGCATTGTTGTGATACTTCCCTACCTTTATGTTATATTCCTTTAGCTATTTGCTGTACCTAGAATCAGATGTACAGCACCTGCATGCTAGTTTTCTGTGACACGTGAACAGGTACCGGAGCACCCAGAAGTCTCTCCCCATTTAGAGAATAGGTCACCTTCCCATTTTTACAACCTCACACTTTACCACATTAAACTCCATCTGCCACATTTTGACCCCCTGTCCTAACCTATCTGTATCCATTTGTAAGGTTCTTTTCTTCTTGTTGCAATTTACCGTCCTGCCTATTTTTGTGTTGTTTGCAAATCTGGCTATCAAGCCTTCTATCCCTTTTTCCAAATCGTTAATGTAGATTGTAAATAGCTGGGGTCCAAGAACCAAACCCTGTGGCACCCTACTAGTTACATCTTGCCCTCTAGAAAAGAAACATTTATCCTATTAGTCAGTCATCTATTCAGACTAATAAATTACCTGCAATCCTATATGATCCAATTTTGTGAATTTACCTTTTGTGCAGCACCTGATCAAATGTCTTCCAGAAGTCCAGATAAATTACATCGAGCATTCCTATTATCCACTTTTCTGCAACAGTTAGACTCTAATTGCCTGCATCAAGTGCCAGATCTTGGCTCCTCATGGTTGCAAAACCCAGTTCCAATTTGTCAGTTCCTTTGAGCTTTAGGAATTCTAAATCACTCAAGACCATCCGATCCTAAATTGCCAAACACAAAAGCCACACCCACTTTTACTTCTCACTCCAGCCTTCCATGACGACTGAAAACAAGAAACTTCACACATCTGTGTTACACTGGGCACTTTATCCCTATTCTGGCACATTTGGCTTTTAAAATACCATGAAAAATTAGGTGACATTATTGCACACACTCCAGAACAGGTAGAACAGTGTTTATCTAAGTCATGGTCACATGTTGTGATGTCTTTTCATATGAAAAGGTACACTCTTCCTCTTTACTTGCCCTTTTGATAGACTAGAATCAGCATAGTGGTGTTAAGTCAACTATGTGATGTACAAAGACTGGAGATGTCTTACTTCAGTTACACAGGGCCTTGGTGAGAAGATCATTGATTTCTGTCTCCCTACCTAATAAAGGATAGATTTGTCATAGAGTGAATGCAGTGGAAGTTCACTAAGCCAACACCTGGGATGGCAGGACTGTGCCCTGACAAACAGATTCATTCAACTTGGCCTGCATTTAATTTTGAAGCATTAGAACTTTATTAATTTCATCAGGTCTAAGTGATAGATAGACTAAATGCACTGGGGATGTGTTCCATGGTTGTGAAGTCCTGAACTGTGGTCACAGACTCAGTATATGGGGTAGGCTAATGAGGACAGAGGTAAAAGAAATCCCCACCCATCCCCACCGCCAAAAAAGGTCATCAACCTATAGAATTTTCTACTTCAAAAGGCTGTGGAGGCCAAGTCATTGAATATATTCAAAGATTAGTACTTTTCAGATCTAAAGATGTATCTAAGGGAAAGGAGAGAAAGTCAGAATATGGCACAGACAGAGGAGCAGAATGCTGAGTTGACTCAAAGTGCTGACTGGCCTACTGCTGCTCTTAATTTCTATTTATATCAGAGGACATGATTTTTTAATATGTATCATTTATTTCAAGTGTAGGTTTTGGTTTTTGTTAGTAATGTGGGTTTTCTTTACACCGGAAGTTAACAAGTAGGTGTTTTAATGTTTGAGGCTTAGCATTAATCTGTTTGTGTGTACGTTAGTAGGGTGGTTTCATAATTAAACAAGTTAAATAAGCTCTACTTTATAAAGGTCAGGAGACTCTTAAACAAATCAAAAAGTAAAGCTAAATAAAATCTGAGCTTTGTGCAGTCTTGTCAAGTTCTTCAAAGAAGATATGGGCATTGACCAGCACTCCTGAAACTAAGATACATTTTATTCTGAAGTAAGTTAGTTTCAAAGTGTTAGTGGGAGTACTAGACCAGAAAATGTTGGGATAAAAAAAGCTCTGAAGAGATTATGTAAAGTTGAGAATGCTTATGGTTACCTGTATAATAGCTCCAGTAAGATGCTACTTGCAGTTTCAGTCTATAATTTAAAGTTACAAGTGACTTAAATCTATTGAAGTGTTTGAGACAGGGATTCCAGAGTGCATACTGCAATCAGTGATTTTATTTGGGTACTATAATTTGTAAAGGAGTGTTTCAATACTAATTGGAATAGACCTTTAATGTTTAAAATCTTCAAAACATGCTTGGGTTTGGTTTATTCCATTTTATAGTTATTTCTTTTATTAACAAACTTTTCCATTATTACAATAAAATTTCCAGATCTGTACACTTGTGAAATATACATAGTAAATGACCAATTAGTTAAAACCAAAACAAAATATGATCTATCAAGCCAGATCTGGGCAATGAACTGAAGTCATTCTAGTATCTAACATCCAGTACAATCAACAAACAGATCGGACCATGTTTAAGCCTACGATAGTGATGTAACTAGCCAGTATTGTTAGTAAACTTCAAGAAACACATCTGATTCTTTGAGGTAAATGGTACATGAGCTAATATACAGGGCAGCAATCAGACAACATCAACAGCAGCATTTAACCTAAGAATTCCATGACAAGGTGTATAGGAAAAAAAAATGAAGATATGATCAAAGCAAACTTTTCCTAGCTTTCATTCAAAATAGAATTGAGATGTTCCTAAGAACTGAAGTATTAATGAAATGACAGTTAACATTTCAGCATAACTTGGTTATCAGATTAGTTCATTTGGGATGGATAGATGGTGTACAATGCAAAGTAGCACCAACAGCATGGGTTCAATTCCTGCACCAGCTGAGGTCACCATGAGGGATTCTCCTTTTCAACCTCACCCCTCGCCAAATGTGTGGTGACCCCTTAGACTAGATCATCACTGCACCTCTTTCCAGTCAGATAGCACCCCAATGTTATAGTAACACTATGGAGTCATTGTTATTACAAACTTATTTTGTCAATATTCAATTGGTTCTTTCAGAACATAATTGTTTTGCTTATTCTTCATCTGGATATAGCTAGAAAGTTGAAAAGTAAATAGAAACAATGTTCAGTTTTGAAAGGATAAATGGGGACAATTTTACACCGTAGAACTCATTCTCACCTGACATTGGCAAGGTAGACTGTTAGGAGAAAGTGAGGACTGCAGATGCTGGAGATCAGAGGTGAAAAGTGTGGCACTGGAAAAGCACAACAGGTGAGGCAGCATCTGAGGTGAAGATGCTTTGGGCACAAGCCTTTGATCAAGAAACTGCTACAAGGGTAGTACAATGCCCAACACTTGGTGGGTTTGGCTGGCTGGCTGCAATATTTAACAATTATTTTAATCTAATGTAATGATTCCAAGTTGCAAGTGTCACACAAACTGATGTGGGAATGTGCTTTGAGGAAGATGCCACCCAATGACTCCAATAGTAAGGACTAATTTTACACCATCCAAAATTACAATTAGAGAGTAACCACACAGTTATCTTTGAAACAAATTCTGCTAAGATTTTACTAGATAAATCCATCTTATTTGGTATAATTAAAGCAAAATACATCAATTTGGCATACTTAAATATTTGCATGTTTTATCACATCTGTTGACCACATTTACCACTCATTAGTGCGTTTGGAGCTTTTATATTACAAAAATTAGAGGAAATACTGTCAACAGAAAGGTATGATATTTTATTAAGATAGTTATTTTCCCACCTTGAGTGAAGTCATCAGTAACTGATCTGTTTTCAGAGCTAACAGCTCTCCTCAGTATCTCATGTGTATTTATCTGGCTCTCAAGATTCAGTTGAGTTGGTTTGTATGGTTTTGAAACATGCTAAGCAATGGAGTAGCAAGTGCCAGTGAAGACATAGCAAAATTAGTAATCCCAAACTGATTCATTCCTACTTCTTTGCTGCCCTTGAAAATTGCTTGTATCTTTGGACATGGAACATAGATTTGGGAATGGCAATTATTCTTGAGAAAATATCGGTGTCTACTAACTTCTAAAAATCTCAAATTAAAGCAACTGCTTCCATAAATATTTAAAGCAAATGAAATTTTGGGTGAATTCAGGATCAAACTGTAGCTTTGGGTTAAAGTGTACTGGTGCTGGAAAAACACAGCAGGCCAGGCAGCATCTGAGGAGGAGAATAGACGTTTCGGACATAAGCCCTTCTTGGTTTATGCCTAAAACGTTGATTCTCCTGCTCCTCAGATGCTGCCTGGCCTGCTGTTTTTCCAGCACCACACTTTTCAACTCTGGTCTCCAACATCTGCAGTCCTCACTTTCTCCTTAAAGTGTACTGGACTTGGAATACACAGCCAGTGCTTCTTTTCCATACTGCTGCCAAGACTAGGGGGTGCGGGGTGGAAAAACAGAATAAAAGATATTGTTAGTAATTTGAGATCTCTAAAAAAATGAGCAGAGTAATCCTTAAAATGTTGCACGGAGAGCGATCTCTTTAACAATCTAAACTTGTCTTCCCCTGATGTCACAGTGAAGGTGCATTTTGAAGTATAAAAAAGTAAATGCATCTTGAAAAGAACCAAAATCACAGCATTTACATTGATATTTGACAAGATCTTTCAAAGGGCTTGTTTGAGTTTTGAAACCCAAGAACACCAAAGAATGTCTAGTTTTGGCAATTTGTTCACATTTAATATTCAGATTTTGCATTTCATAGCTGACATTTAATTTGTCATTCACTTAGCATCCTTTATCCTTCTTTGGCCACACATACTTGTTTTTGTGAATCTGTAAAACTTGTTAAAGTCCTTAGCTTGGATGCTAAAATTACACCCCTCACAAAATTAAACAAATCAGTTGAAGCATTGATTCTCAACTTTATTGACATTTCACAACATACACAAATATGCACAAAATAGTAACTGCTAAGACTATATAGGCAAATAAAAAATTGAGAGAGTCAGTTAGTGTGCCAAATCCATGATTTAAAATTAGTAATAAACTCATGTTACATTGTGTTTGTGAATTCCTACATTTCACAGGTGATGTGCCAAATTTGAGTTACTGCTTGACAGATAACTATATGCAATATTGCATGAGGACCTTGTAGATTATTCATTTACTTCAGAATCAAAGAATTTCAGACTGAGATAATTCATTTTAATTGTAAAAAGCAAGAAATATTGAGACGTAAAATTCACCTTTTCCAATATAAAATACTGTTACTTCAGAAAAGCAGATTATACTTAAGTACTCACATTGTACCTCTTTTACGTGAGAAATTTGTGACGGTCGTAGTGGGGTAGCGTGGTAGGAAAGAGGAGGAAGTCTGATTGACACTGATATTAACACTTTAGGATTTACATGTACCATCAGTTGAGAAAATTCTATCCATTGGTGGAAGCTGTTCCAAATATTTAGTTTTATCATTTTAAGCAATGGGCGGGGGTGGGGGGAGCAAGAAAACAGAAGGATTAGACATTGCATGGAGATTTGGTGAGTAAGTGTCAAATGGTGAAATACAACTACATTAGGGGCACCCCCTAGGTGTGCCTTCAACTGGCTTGAGTCAAGGGTTCTGAAGTCTTCTAATGTGTAACATTTAGTGTTTAAAACAAAAATTTACCACACTTCCCAGCTACTGGGCACAAACACGAAGATCTATATCACAGAAATGTCACCCTAGAGTAGGCAGGTTTAAATGAAAACTGCATTTGTTCCACATAAGGTAAGCAAGCGCTAAATAATCTTTTCCTGCAATTGAGCCAAAAATATTTAACCTTAAAATTAACAGCACAACCACATGATCAAATATCATTTGTTTAATGCAGTTTAACTATACAACCATCCAGAAGTATGTCAAACATAGAAACCTTGGTGGGAAAATGTAACTGTAAACAAGCCAATCGTTTCCTAAATAAAATTCACAGTCAAAATCTTCATTAAGTTATGCTACTCTACTGAAAATAAAAAAATCAACATGTAAAGCCTGAGCTTTCAAAGATAAAAAAACGTGAAGCAAATTATACATGCACTTGCTTATACACATTATGTGTTTGACAGTGAAGTACAGGACCCACAAGCTTCTGAACTTCCTCCTTCCTTGCCAAACATGCACAAGAATGATCATCCTCCCTTCAAATCAACCCAAGCTTTCACATCTTTCACTTCAGTGTCACTGAAGCATGACCAATATTTTGTATTTATCCAGTGTCATTGCTCTGCCTTGATTAGCTTACAAGAAACATAGTTGAGTGCAGCAGTGTCAAATAATTCTTACTTCTCCTATAACGGAACAATTAACTTCTGCCCGGGTTCCAGTTTTAATTGCTTTGCAAAGAGCTTGCAAGGAAAAAGCACTGAACTGCGATTAGCAAGACAAATTCAAATGGTGATCACCATTTAACTGAATAAACCAGTTCTGTGGTAAAGCTACAGAGGTTTGTAACACCACCTATATGCTCTCATTTTCATTAGTTATTTGAACATAGTGGTACTAAAGATAAGATACTTGGATAGTTTCAGCATTAGTTTACTGAAAAGAGCACTGAGACCAAGTCATGTTTTATGACAACGTTTTCTTGGGAGGTTAATAATCTTTATAAATTGATTAGTCACTACAACAAATGGTTGTCTCTCAATTATAACTTATTTTGCACAAAAGGCCATAATATGATTAGCAGATTGATAATATTTAAATAAAATTAACCTTTTACAATTTTTGATCAGTATGTGGACTGAAGTGTCCTGTGCTTTGCCAGTATGTCTACCATTGAGAGTTTGAGTAAATAAGCTACAAAGCAACATTTATAAGTTGCAAGTATGAGGAGCTGCAAATAGGTGGACTTTTAATACTGTACCCAAAATATTTAAAAGCATTCAGTGTTAGAAATTCAGATGCCTGGAAGCAGCAGTTTGGGAAGTATAATGAGATTATAAAATAGTGATTACATTTCAAAACAGGAAAAACAATATGACAATACCCTCAAGTTGATAAAGGGTAGTAAAAAGAAATCCAATATTGAAGTTGAGAACAGAAAAATCAGATTAAATTGAAGGATACTTTTCTTTTAAAACCCACAACTATTTACTGAGGACTTACGAATTTAGTGTTGTACCTATTCTTGTATGCCTATATGAAAAAAGGGAAGAAACTGTCAGTAATTTAATAAGAATATAATTTCTGAATCACTTATTATTGGGTGATCAGAGTAAATAGACCATAGAGTGTGGTACTACATAGAACAGACAGTATGATCTCATTTTGAATTCTCCTGTTAACTCAGCTCAGTGTTGAGATCTATCCTGTGACAGAATTACAAAATCATGCAGAATCCTTACTATTAATCCCCTTTAAACCGATTAAGAAATTGGATAAGACAGAATTTAGCTGCAATGGCATAGTTCCATGAACCATCAATACATTTACTCACTGACCTAAAATATTCAGAATGGTCGCTTGGGTAAGACTAAAGGTACAGAAAGCATCAATGGTTAACCCACTTCAACTAAGGAGTTTTTGGTGGAAGGAAGGATAGGTTCAGACTGATATAATATTGGTCAGGTTTATTAAATGAATTTTTTCCCCCAGGAAGAAAAAAAAACCTGTCCAAATAACCCCAAATGATATGGGCAAAAGAACTCATTCTCTACTTGCTTCTATCCCATCTCTTTTAGTCACTTTACTAGAGCAGCTTTCTCTCATCAGGTTATGTTCATTATCAGTTGTTGATAGGAACACAAAACAGCACCATTTCTTTCATAATCTGTCAGACCAGATAAACTTTTAGACAAAGGACTGCATCTGAACATTACATTTAAAAATCAGTGGACCTTTAAAAGTTTTATTTTCGTCAAATTAAATTGAGGAAATATGATTGCTTATTCCTTACTCTATCAGAACTCATTTGGTATTGCCATATCATTCAAGAGGATCCTGAATTATGTTAATTATTTCAAAAAAAAGCAAAATATATTTTTAAAATCCAATGAACTGAAACCCAAATAGGTTCGGACTATCAACCCAACAAAACAACATTTTTTTACTCCGTCTGAGCCCTATTAAAACAGAGGTATTCAGATTCTATACAAAAAAAAAATTGGTATCATTGTGGACATTAAAACGCATGAGCAAGTCTCAGTCAAGTAGGCATATATAAGCTATATCACTTCCTTAAAGTCAATGCACAAATATTGGTACATCTGAAATAGCACTGAATGAGAAGCAGGTGAGTGGAAATTCATCAACAGGTTCTCTCTAGCTGGTCAAATAATATTGTGGCACAACACTGTATTTAGAAGCATGCAGAACTACCATATTCAATGCATACTAAGGAATTTGCAAAAGCTTTTTGCTAATATTGTTTTAATCCTTTGCAATGTCAAAGCATCCAAACCACATAAAGAACTTAGAATTAATGATCTTGTACAGATTATGTACATACATTACTTACATCCAAGGATGCAGGATGCAAAAGGATCAAGCACACTTTTGGACTGGAATTGAACGGCAATATCGTTGCAAGGTAACAGTATTATGCCAATTTGGCATGTTTATCTTAAAATATATAGGATGTGAGAATGTTACTGTTGCAAAATTAATAATAACGAGAAACAAAGTGGAAGCTGCACAATCCCAGCCCAAATGCACAACTAGATTCTTCCAGGATACCACATACTCAGTAATGAGAATTAACCATTAAATTTTTAAAAAATTAAAACGTCCTAGGCATTACAGCTGAACGAGTCTTGTGTGTTTGAGATTTGGGATGGTTAATATTAAAATAGATACACACTTGTATTTTGGTGCAGATGACTAAACTTATAAAAAAAATCATATCAATTCTACTTTGCTGTAACTTCTTTCACAAAGTTATTCTGATTCAGTATAACTTGCCAAATGCACCCACAATTCCATTAGCTGTGTTGAAAAATAATTTCATTTAGTTATAAGTTGCGTGACACCTCCTTCAGGTACTTCATTTTTATCTGTACACAGTGCATGAATTATCAGTTCTTAATGCTTTACTTAGTTTCTTTCTGCAGCTCAACAGAACCAGTTTATCCATAAAAGGTTTAGATAAACAAATCTGTATTCTGTCAAAATATGGAGATCTTAAGGTCTCTTAGGGTTCACATCCATGATATGAATGAAGGTAAAACGAGATGGTAAAATTAAACAAGAAACATCTTGTTAAAGAAGTTTCAATAAATGGAAAAATGTAGTTTGCAGAAAATTGTTTGCTGTATTAAAAAATCCAAAGATACATATTATTGACAGTACAGGTCAAGAAGCTGTCTATACTGCACAATGTACAGCACTTAATAGATGCTATGCTAGTCGAGCAGATGACTTGTGTAAGATTTTCTGTTAAAACCATTTCAATGATTTATGAACTGAAACTATCAGAACAAACAAAATTCACAAGGCAGAAAAGGCCACAAAGTGCTCAAAGAATTTTTGTCATACTTATAACATAAAGTGGAGCATTATAAAAGGTTTTTCGCCAAACTGCTCCATCTGCAGTATCAGTTTGTTTTGTAGGTAACTGTGGGCTGATCACTTTACAATGCATTCATTTTTACAGTAAATTTTGGTTTTTCAAGCAATGCAGCCTACATTTATGCCACAAAGTAGGTACGACATTTTAAAGGGAACACTAAACAAAATCAATTTTACATTATCTTACGGTCATTATCAGATTTTTGAAGCCTCGTAAACCATGTCTAAAGAGTTTAAATCAGATTTCTGTACAGTCCGGTATTGAAATAACTGCTTCACGGCAGTGTAATATGGCAATCTGTTTCCATCAGTGAAATTACAAGACAACAATTTTTCTGCCGAGAGGGGTTTGCATGCCATGAATCCGATTGGAAGTGACGCATTTTAAATTTCATTCAAGAATTATAACATAAACCCTCGCACCACGATCTCAACTTTGAACGAAAAATTTGTTTTCGTTTATCTCATCAAAATGGTTGCTGTTCACATGAGTTAGGATCTCAACTGGTTCCAATAAAATAGCAAACATGTGCATGGAAACAAGGGTAGATTCCATTCCCTCACACACCATTGTGCCACGTAAGGTAGTTGGGGGGGGGGGGGGGGGGGTAGTGTTGTTGTTAAGAATGGTTTTCGTACACTTAAAATTTTAATGGATTGACTGAATAACATTTTAAGTTTTATGGAAAATATAAATGGAATAATGAAATATGATATCCTAAGATAATGTGAAATTTAGATCGCTCAACTGTTCCCTGCCAAGTGAAGTAATTCTGTCTATCCAAGTCATTGCCACGGTGATGAATGCCAGTCTCTGAATCGAAGCAGATTTTCTTCAGCAACCAGATATTAAGATTTAACAACAAATTTAATCTTCAGAACTGACTCGTACTTCCAAGTGTTAAAAATCTATTTGTGGCTTTCTGGTCCAGTCAAATCCTTTGGTCTTCCATGTTCTTGCATTGAAACAGCATTTCCATTATCCTTCAAGCAGGTAAACTACAAGCTCATAGGTGGCCATCATTATAGCAGTGTTTGGAATCTGTCTGACCAGATGAGTGATAAGACCTCGATAGAGGGATCTGTAACCTTCTTCAGTTATTACTAATGAGAATGTTTGAAAAAATGATCTGTATTTTGTTCCTTCTTCTCGTAGTCTAGTTCTTATGACCTCTGTGTAAAAAGAAGAAATTTAAAATAGTAAATTCATGGTTAAAAACACAAGAATCCTAATTGTGCTATTATTCAGTCTAATTTCATCTGGGATGTTTGCAGCTTTGAAGTTAAAGCACTTATGTCTGCTAGAAATTCACTCACTACATTGCATTTGCCAAGACCATATGTCTCCACCCTCCCACAACACCTTTCTAATCCCTGTTTGGCTACACATCTGTAGATGCAATTTAAATATTGCATTAGTTCTGAATAATGGCCCAAGCAATGTTGAAAAGCATAAGACAGACAGAAAGATAGACAGAAAAGGAAGACAGAAAAGAAAGGTGGGTGATATGATTCACGACAAAAATTAAGCCAATGAATTTAACTTTTTATCCAGGTTACTGACTCTTAAGAATATTATTTCTTACTTTCTCAACAAGAACCATCTGAGGGGATCTCCCAGTGGTCCACAGTTTAGGGCTGATGTGGCTTACCATAGTTAATATTTAGTACTTCATTTAATACTACACAACTTACAGTATTGTATAGCTTGTGGACCTGTAATTTTTTCTCCATACATTCAACTGGAAAAATTGGTTTTCCAGCAAGAACAAAAAAGGTGTGGCTTCATACCCAGGCAGAAACTGTTTTCACAAATCTAAGATATGCCCACAATTTAGACAATAAGAGGAACGAGGAGTTAGTAGGACAGTGGGAAGGTTGAAGCAGCAGTGAGGAATCACTGATCAACTTGTTGATTGAAAACCAACTCCAGGTTTACCCTATAATAAATAAAACAAAAAAGACAGATACACAAAAAACATACTAACCGTGAGGATATGCTATACTGGTGGCACATGATTTAGATGTCGCAGCAGCCAGCATTAGAGCAATAAAGTCCGAAGCATATTTTACAGAATCTTCTTCAGGATCCATGTTTGAAGAAGCCTTTGATTGCAACAGTTTTTGCTTTATACTTTCATAAATTACAAAGTGAATCACAGTCTCAGAGATGCCAGCATAGGAAGCAGACATTCCTCTGTAGAAGCCTCTGATACCATCAGACTGATATACTCTTCGCACACATTCAAAAGCATTCATTCGCCTTTCACCTCTGTTCCTATAAAGGAAATAGACAAAATAACTGAAGTCAATTTAAGCATCTTTTTCCTCAATGTCTTCTGAGCTGTCCATCAGAAATAGAATTATAGTTTTTGGCAAAGTGATCAATCCTTTCCAAATGTCATAATAGTTACCATCTGTTTAAAAGTGACAGCGTACAGCTTAAGATGCTTTTCAATTAAGATAAGTACTTCAAGAGGATTGCCCCTGTATTAAAGAAAAAAAAATGCTGTTTTGCTGAAAGAGGGAACAAAGGGTAGCAAACCTGGGATAGTATCAGGGCAGGAGGAATGTACGAACAATCAAGGGTTGGTGCGGTGTTGAGGCAGGATGGCAAAATCATCAAAAACAAGACAGTGGAAAAGGGCCAAAGAACAATAATACTCTAAGTAATATGTTGAGAGTCTGTACCAAAATATGCAAATTCAAAATTACTACAAAAATAAAAGGAACAAGTTCCAGTACTATTAAATTGGACAGATAAGGTTATAGGAATAAAAACAGGCTATTTTGCTCCTCAACCCTGTTTCACCATGTAACAAAATAATTGCTGACCTGTGACACTGACATTTTCCACTCTTTCCGCCATCTCAAAAAGAAATAGCTTTTGTTACCAAAGGCACATCAATTTCAATTAAAAATATAGCAATTCATCGAGAATGAATTGTAATTTATGGATGAGTGTTGAAGGCTTCTACCAATTTTTGCATGCTAAAGTGCTTTCTAATTTCACTTCAGACATTTGTTTAACCCTCTGAAAAAGGAATAAATGTTAATTTGAATGAAAAATGTATGTTGTGGAACAAAGGAAATTACAGAACAGAATCAGGCCCTTTGACCCTCCAAGCCTGAGCTGATCCAGATCCTCTATCTAAACCTGCCACCTATTTTCTAAGGATCTGTATCCCTCTATTCCCTGCCCATTTATCTAGATAGATAAATCTTAAATGACACTATCATCCCTGCCTCTACCATCTCCACTGGTAACACGTTCTAGGCACCCACCACCGTCTGCATAAAGAACTTTCCACACATATCTCCCCTCTCATCTTGAACTCACGACCCTGAGTAATCAAGACCCCACTCTTGGGGGAAAAAAAAAGCTTCTTGCTATCCCCTTGTCCATACCCAGCATGATTTTGTCGACCTCAATCAAGCCCTCCCTCAACCTGTCTTTTGAATGAAAGTGATCCTAATGCATGTGACCTCTCTTCATAGCTAGTGTCTTCCATACAAGACAACATCCTGGTAAAACTCTGCCAAAAGGATGTGGTTGCTTTGGAGAGGGTGCAGCAATGTGGCAACCAGAACTGTACACAGTATTCCAAATGTGGCCAAACCAAAGCCCTATATAACTGTAACATGACCTTGTACTCCATACCCAGTCAGAGAAGGAAAGCATACTGTATGCCTTCCTGACCACATTAATCGACCTGCTTTACTACCTTCAGGATAGTATGGACCTGAACACCCAGATCTCTCTGTACACCAAATTTCCCCAGGGCTTTGATTTACTGGATAGTTTGCTCTTGATTTGGATCTTCCAAAATGCATCACATTGCATTTGTCCAGATTGAACTCCATCTGCCATTTCTCCACCCAACTCTCTAACTTATCTAGATTTTGCTGCATTCTGACAGTCCCCTTCACTATGTTACTCCGCCAACCTTAGTGTCATCTATAAACTTGCTAATCAGACCACCTAAACATAAATGATCTGGAGGAAGGTTTATCACAAATAACAGCAGTCCTAGCACGGATCCCTGTGGAACATCACTGGTCACAGTTCTCCATTTTGAGAAATTCCCTTCCTCTACTACTGTCTCCTGTTGCCCAGGCAGTTCTCTATTCACCTAGTGAGTACACCTTGGACACCACTTGACTTTACTTTCTCCATCAGCCTACCATGGGGAACCTTATCAAATACTGGAGTCCACGTATATGACATCTGTAGCCCTTCTCTCAATCAACGTTTTCAGTTTCTCAAAAGAATTCTATTAAGTGGGTAGGTCATGACCTTCCCTGTGCAAAGCTATGATGCCATACTACTGATGTCAGGCTCACCGGTCTATAATTATCTGGATTATCCTCGTTACCCTTCTTAAACAAGGGGACAACATTAGCAATTCTCCAGGGTGCTACAAACATATCTAAGGCGGTAGTTATTTCCTCTCTTCCTTCCCTCAGTAACCTGGAATAGATTCCATCCGGACCTAGGGACTTGCCCACCTTAATGCCTATTAGAATACCCAACGCATCCTCCTTATTTTGCAGACTTGACCTACAGTAATCAGACATCTATCCCTATCCTCAACATTCCATCATGTTCCTCTCCTCAGTGAATACTGACACAAAGTACTCGTTAAGAATCTCACCCATTTTCTGATTCCACGCATGACTTACCTCCTTTGTCCTTGAGTGAGCCAACCCTTTCTCTAGTTCTCTTGCTCCTTTCAGACAAATAAAAGGCTTATCCATGTTTGCTAAAGATATTTCATGACCCCTTTTAGCCCTCTTAATTTCTCATTTCAGAATGGTTGTACTTTGCAGATATTCTTCCAAAGCTTCGGTTTCAGTCACTTCAACCTAATGTATTCTTCCTTTTTCCTCTTAGTTAGTCTCAATTTCACATGACATCCACGGTTCCCTAATCTTATCATTTCTATCCCTCGTTTCACAGGTACATGTCTGTCCTGCATTCTAATCAACCTCTTCTTCAAAGCATCCCACATATCAAATGTGGATTTACCCTCTAACAGCTGCTCCCATTTCCACATTCCCCAGCTCCTGTTGAATTTTGCTACAGTTGGCCTTTCCCAATCTCTCACTCTTCCTTTGTCCAATCAAGATAAAAAGAACATTGGTTAACCAAAGTAAAGTCTTATTTACCGTGCTTCCAGTTGCAAGCGTGTTTTTATTAGCCAGATTGGATTGGTGGCTGTAATAGCTGTAAAGCCTAGGAAGAAATAACAAACACTAACACCAGGACTATGAACAGTGAACTCAACAACATTATAAAAATTTGCTCAAGTAACATTTAAACATTATATATAGAATACTCGTCAATTTAGGAAATTGGTGTTGTTTTCTTTTCGAAAAGAAAATTCTCTGTGCCCTCCCTCCCGCCAAAGAAGATGGACAGATAGGACAGTGCCAAGTTGGACAGTTGGATCTGGGCTAAGTGGGGGGAGGGGAGATGAGGAAACTGGTAAAATTGTGTGCGAGATTGGAGGGTTCCAAGACAGAAGATGAAGTGTTCTTCCTCCAGTTGTTGGGTGGCTAGGATTTGGCAGTAGAGGCAACCCAGGACTTACATATCCTTGGCAGATTGGGAGGGGGAGTTCAAGTGGTCGGGCACAGGGCGGTGGGGTTGTTTGCTGTATGCGTCCCAGGCACGTTTGAAGCATTCCACATGTTGGCGCCCTGACTCCCCAATGTAGAGACCACATTGGAGAGCAACAGATACAGATGAGGGGTTTGGATGTGCAGGAAACTCTGTTGGATGTGGAAGGATCCTTTGGGGCCTTGGATGGAAGGGGGTGGGGTGGGGTGGTGTGGAGAGGAGAGAAAAGAGGAGAGATGTGGGCTCAGATTTTACACTACTTGCGGTATCAAGAGAAGATGCCAGGAGTGGAGGATGGGTGGTGGGGGGGCATGGACTTAACGAGGGAGTCGTGAAGGGAATGGTCCATGCAGAATGCTTGATAGATTTCCCTCCCCAGCCCTATCTTAGGTGGTGGCGTCTGACTCTAGGTGGCAGAAATGGTGGAGGGTGATGCATTATAACTGGAGGTTTTTAGGGTGGAAGGTGTGGACCAGGGGTTCTACCCTTGTTGCAGTTGGAGGGGTGGGGTTCAAGGGTGAAGGGGCAGGAAGTGGAAATGATGTGTTGGAGGCTACTGTTGACCACATGGGAGGGGAAATTGCAGTCCTTAAAGTAGGAGACCATCTGGGATATTCTTGAGTAGAATTGCTCCTCCTGGGGACAGATGCAGAGCAATTGGGAGAAAGGGATAGCATTGTTACAGAAGAGGGTAGTGGGACAAAGTGTAGTTCAGGTAGCTGTGGGTGCAGGTGGGTTTGAATTAGATGTCCGTGCTGAGTCGGTCACCGGAAATGGAGATGCAGAGGTCCAGAAGGGGAGGGAGGTGTCTGAAATGGTCCAGGCGAACTTGAGATGAGGGTGGAAGGTGTGTGAAGTTGATAAACTGTTCAACCTCCTCATGGGAGCATGAGGTGTCACTGATAAAGTCTTCGATGTAGCAGAAGAAAAAGGTGGGGAATGGTGCCAGTGTAGCTACAGAAGATGAACTGTTCCATAGGCTCGACAAAGAGGCACGCACAGCTGGGGCCCATGCTGGGCTACCCTCTAGCCTGAAGGAAGTGCGAGGATTCAAAGGAGAAATTGTTGAGGGTGAGGACCAGTCCAGCCAATTGAATGAGCGTGACAGGGGAAACTGGTTGGGTCAAATGGGAGAGGAAGAAACAAAGCTTGAGGCCTTTGTCATGGCCGACGGAAGTGTACAGGGACTGGATGTCCATAGTAAAGATGAGGCATTGGGAGCCAGGGAACCGAAAGTCAGATGATAGAGGGCATGGGTAGAATCCCAAACACATGTGGGGAGATCCTGGACCAAAGGGGACAGGTTGGGATGAAGGTATGAGGAGAGGAGTTCAGTGGTGCAGCAGCAGGTGGAGATGGATTGATGGGGACAGTCAGGTTTGTTACTTTTGGGGGAAAGAGGAAGAACCGGACAATGTGGGGTTCCTGGACTGAGGTTGGAGGCTATGGAAGGGAGATTCTTTGACGTGATACGGTTGTGGATGGTCTGGGAAATGATAGTTTGTTGATACCTCCTCCCCAGCTCCACCTACTCCCATTTCTCTCTCAGCCCCCCAGGGCCCTGACCACATTCCTGATGAAGAGCTTATGCTCAAAACAGACTCTCCTGCTCCTCAGATGCTGCCTGACCTGCTATGCTTTTCCAGTGCCACACTTTTGACTGTGATAAGAATAATAGGGGGATTAAACGACCCTTTTTAGAAGAATTTTCCCAAAAAATAGAAAAAAAGCTCTAGAGTAAAGCTTAACTAGAAAGAGACATTTTATCAATTGCTGATGCCACTGAAGTCCATCATTTACTTTGTACATTGAATAACTGTCTGAATATGGTTGGATGTAACAGAAATAAAAGTCAGAAAAAAAACTAGCTCAATGTAAATTCTATTTTCAAGAACTTGGAATACTGAATTTTATTTCATAAATTTAACTTTTAAAGTTTGAGCTCTAACAGCTCACCAGGCAAAAACACTCTGCAAAGATACTGAATTAAGAACTGAGCACTGTATTCAAGTTTATGCATGCTTGCTCATCGCTGTTCGAAGGGCAGACAACTGACCTAAGTTACCTAAACGACGATGAACTGAGATAGCTTACATTCCACCATTTTACAAATCAGAAAGCTGGATGCGTTAGTGAGGATAAGAAATTTGAAAATGATAGCAGAGGGTTGTTGACAAGTGTAGAACCAGCTCAAATCAACATCCCTAGATAGGGAGGAAAAATTAGAAGACACATGAACCATTTGGTGGCACCAGACACACAACTGTCAGTCACTCGTGAGAAAATTAAGAATAAAAAGCAACTCAACTGAGGATGAAGTACACAGGAAGTGATAGATTTGTGCTAATTAAATTCACAAACAATTCTTAACTTCAAAAGGAAAATGTACAAATGTGTATAAGCTAAATCATACATTACAATGGAGAAATTAGCTCAAAATCTCAAGACATTTACATTTAAGTTACAATAGAGAGAGAGAAAAAAAGAGTGTTTCTTTGCGTTAACATAGAAAAGTTCCAATTGTAAACTGAATGTCCAGGAAGTCTGACGTTCATTTTCACTTTTGCAAGAAAGACAACCCAACTAACTAATTCCTCCTAAATTAATTATACAGCAAATTGTCAGCCTGTTAATTCCACTTTTAAATTCCTGATGTTATTAGGGCAACAAGTAGCAGCTGTTTTAATTTTACATCCCAATGACCATGCTAGACCCTTGCCACCAACATGGTGAGAAGTAATATCTTTTCAGTTGGGTAAGAACCTTGTCACGGTCACTAACTATAGTGTGGTGCATTTTAAATGAGAATAGAGTTTGACATGGAGGTTAAACAGAGAGAGATGAACTGGTGATGTAGGTGGTGTGTGTGAAGGTCAGCATTTGTAATCCACTCTTAGCTGATTATGTAGTATTGTAATGATTCGAAAAGAATGCATACTAAAGAGAGACAGAGCAAGTGGGTGTGTTTGAGAACATGGTTAAGAATCTTGGAGAGTTAATAATTTAAGAGTGAAAAGCTAGTTAAGAAATTTACTCCTATTGGTGTTGGACCATGGTTACATGCAAGGTAAAGTGATGGGTTTCCTCACCAAAAACAACATTAGTCTAATTGGGCTTATGAAATTCCGAGAATTATTTCTTCTGAATTTCCCCAAGTCAAGCAGACATTGAGAAATAACCTCCAGCATTTATCTCTGAATCGGAAAGTTAACATATTGCATGTTCTATGTGGTGCTCAGCACCACGTCACTAAAATAAACACAGCAAGTGCTTACATACAGACTAGACATGAAACTTAAATTCATGCATTGTGTTTTTTTTCCCCAAAATTATACCTCTAATCTGGAATAACAAACTGTTAAATAGTACTGGTACACATTATGGGCGGCACGGTGGCACTGTGGTTAGCACTGCTGCCTCACAGCGCCAGAGACCCGGGTTCAATTCCAGCCTCAGGCAACTGTGTGGAGTTTGCGCGTTCTCCCAGTGTTGCGTGGGTTTCCTCCGGGTGCTCCGGTTTCCTCCCACAGTCTAAAGACGTGCAGGTCAGGTGAATTGGCCATGCTAAATTGCCCATAGTGTTAGGTAAGGGGTAAACGTAGCGGCATGGGTGGGTTACGCTTCGGCGGGTTGGTGTGGACTTGTTGGGCCGAAGGGCCTGTTTCCACACTGTAATGTAATCTAATCATTACATAATAGGCTCCAATCAGTGCTCAGTTCAATGCTCAGAGTTAAAGCTAGCCGTTATTTCTGCTTACACCGACGATGGGATGATAGGATTTTACACTTTTCTTGGGAGAAACATACAGTATATGCCTAAAACAGACACAGGCTTTCTATATCACAACAAGGTGACCTTATCAGATGAACTTGCAATACTGTACCTTTTGGTAGAAATCAAATAATTGCAAGTCTCACTCAAGTTGAAATATTTTCCCCTCTCTTGAATGACTGAATTGACAGGGCCAAAAAAGGTGATAGTGAAAAAGTTTATCCTTAAACATTGGAGTACTGAAGTTTTGGTATTTGCAGCATGGCTTAGACCATAAAATACCATTAACGGAACACTTACAAAATTTACTGTCAGTAAAACACTCTTACACCGAATGATGGAACACCATTTATGAACAAATAAAAATGCTAACCTTGTCTTAAGTGTAGCAAATACACACAGAAATCAATAAATATAGTGTACATCAGGAGCCTTAAATCTTACATTTTTAATTTCTAGAAGAGTTTACCAAGCAGCCATTTGAAAAACTAGGATTACCTGCAAAAATCCTAACTTGGAATATCATTCTTGCTTGTGCAAGACATTGCCAAGCAGAATAAGACTTTCCAAAATAAAAAGTGATCAATACTGCTATATTAATAAACCTTTGCAAGACAAAGATTTTGTTTTTCTACAAAATATTTTTGCAAAAAATACAACCAATTTGGATATAGTCATATGAACATAACAACTTGGTTAACTACTCTTACATTTTCATTTCCTTACTAAAACAAAACTTGACATTTTTCTCTCAATCTCCTAATATTGTAATGAGCAAAATTGTTTTTTTTCAAAAAAAGTATTTTGCCAGTGAATCTGTCCATTCCCAGCAAAAATGAAATGCATTCACTAAAACAAAGCAACCATTAGAAGGAGAACAAATACCACACAATGTTCAGATTAAAAGCCACATTAGATAATTCTCTCGAACACAAATGACTATATTCGAATCATTGTAAATATGATGGGATAAAGTCAATGAGAATGAAATGTCATCTTGCATGGTTTGTGCGGAGTAACCTTGGCTCAGCTGTTGGTCAGTAACAATTACTATTTATTAAATTTCATGCAATCACTTGAAGAAATGTTTTAAGTTTGCCATTTTAATGAATTAGTTGGTTCAAGGACAAATAACATACTTCAAAGATTTAATTAACTGCAGCATGTTCAAAAGATTCAAACTACTTATTGCAATGTGAGTTCCAGCTTCAGATCTTTTACATGGTCAAAAGAATGAATTACTAACAATTGGTCCACTTTGGGCAACTCAATTACACCTTACATAATTTTGTACTAGGAAATGCTATTCCGAGATAGTAAAAAATCTAAAATGAGAATTGTATGCTGACTGTAAGAAGCACTTTTCATTCATATCTTAAGTCAGCTATGGTTCATCTAGAGCATTAGCAGCAAAAGTAGTTCAAAATTTGTGAGAAGGTTTGTAGCTCGGGTGCTCGTTGTTGTGGTTCTGTTCGCCGAGCTGGGAGTTTTTGTTGCAAACATTTCGTCCCCTTTCTAGGTGACATCCTCAGTGCTTGGGAGCCTCCTGTGAAGCGCTTCTGTGCTGATTCCTCCAGCATTTATAGTGGTGTGTCTCTGCCGCTTCCAGTTGTCAGTTGCTGCCCGCTGCAGTGGCCGGTATATTGGGTCTAGGTCGATGTATTTGTTGATAGAATTTGTGGATGAGTGCCATGCTTCTAGGAATTCCCTGGCTGTTCTCTGTTCACAGACCCAATATTCGATCCTGTTACACTGATCACATGTATTAGATCTCATGTTTCTCTCTTTTTGGAAAGGTCTATGCTACAGTTTTTCATTGACTTTAAGACTAGAGAAGTGAAATGCATCAATGATCAAAAACTTCAGGACAGTAAATTTTCAGTCCACAAGTCAAGCATTTTCATGCATGTCCTGAGACCATAAATCAAGGCACATTCTCACTTTAGAAGATAAAGTACGTATGCAGACATGGTCACTAAATTATAGGAAGGATGTGATTGTCAAGAAAAGCATGCAGAGGAGAGATTCATCAGGAGATTGTGGGGTTTGGAATATTTCAAGTATGAAGGAAGACTGTTTATTTCTTGGAACACAGAAGTGGGGGTGGATGGGGAGAGAGAAGAACAGGACATGACACTGATTAAAGTCTACAAAGGAGTATGAAGAGGCATAGTCAGGGTTGATAATAATAAATTCTGCCTACAAGTAGAGGGGTAAATTATCAAAAAAAAGGTTAGAGAGGATTTAATAGAAATTTATACACTGAGAGTGGTGGGTATCTGGAACTTCCCGCCCAAAAAAGATGATGAAAACAGGAAGTATTACAACATTCAGACAAAAATACATATAGTTTACAAGGCTATGGACTAAGTACTGAGTTAAATGGCCTCTTTCCATGTTGTAATACCATTATAGTGGTCCAAGTAAATAAGTTTTACTTAGAGTTGTGCAGGGCACTGATGAGACAACATTTGGAAATTTAAGAGTTTTGGTCTCTTGTGAAAAGAAGGATGCAAATGCATTAAAAACAGTTGCAAAGTTTCACACAACTGATATCTGGGATGGTAAGTATTTTCACAAGATCCTTAGAAAAAGATACCACATAGAAGGAGACTTTTCAGCCTATCGAGTTTGCACAAGCCCAAAGAAAAAACAAATTGTGTAAACTAGCCATCTTCTCTAATCCCACCTTCCAGCAGCTGGTCTCTAACATTGAATTGCTGTAACCTTCACTCATTTTGAGGGCTCCTAAGTCTGCAGCTGCAGGGTTTCTGCTTCCATCACTAAACCAAGCAAATTCCAGATATTCAACCACTTCTAGATGTCCCATCTAATCTTTCTACCAATCACTTGAAATTTGCAGTTTCAGGATATGGACTTCTCCAGTAAAGAAACAGGTCTTTCCTAGCTATTCAATCTCGGGTTCTCATATTTTTGCACATCTCAATTAAGTCACTCCTCAGCGTTCTCTGTTCCATGCAAACCAATTAAAACCTACCAAATCTTTCCTCATCAATGCAAATGTCAAACCTTGGCGAGATTCTGGTCAACCTTCTCTAGCTCTCTGTGAAACAGTGATCAGAGCTACACAAAATTCCAGCTTTGGTGTAACATTTATATAGGTCCAACCTTACATCTCCACTTTGGTGTTCTATACCTTATCCAATGAATGAAAGCATTCCATATGCTTTCTTTACCACCTTATTTATCAGTGTTGTCATCTTCAAAGAGCAGTACTTCAAGATCTACTCAATCACTCCCAATAACCCTCCATTTACAGCCTATTCTCGAGCATTATTTGCCCTGTCCAAATCGCCACCTTGCTTCTCCAGATGGAATTCCATTTGTCACTCTTTTGCCCAACCACTGATATCACTTCAACGTCCTGGTTGCTTTTTGTCATCTTCAGATTTCCAAATCACGTCTCCATGTTTAAGTCAGATCAGGAACATATACAATAAGCAAGGAATTCATCCTGTGGAAAGGCATGGCAAACAGCTTTCCATTCTTATAAAGGAATGTTTGGACAGGCTGGGCCTGTGTCCATTGGAGTTTACAAGTATAAGAGGTGTTCATATTAAGACCTACAAGACCTTGAAAGGACCTGACAAGGTGGATGCTGTAACAAGCAGGCCACACTCACCAGAACAAGAGTCAGTCTTTGACTATTAAGTCACAATAACATTTACATGATAGCGATGACAAGCAAAGACCATTTCTAACAAGAAAGCTCAACAAAATATCTTGTGACATTCAACAGCATTACAACCATCACATCCCAGGATTCACGACTGACCTGAAACTTAACATATATCGTAGCTATGAGATCAAGGGCAAAAGGTTGCTGTGATTGTCTTAACTCCCTGAAGCCTTTAACTTGTGCCCTGTTAATAGCGAAGGGTGCAATGGAATACTTTGCTTTTACTTGGATAAGTGCAACTCCTGCAACACCAAGGACAGCAATCAACTCACCAACTTAACTATTGAGTTGTTTCATAGTTTGGCTGCAGTGCACACCATCGAGAAGGTGCACAGCAGTACTTTAGGATATCATTGACAGCACCTCCCAAACTCAAAACCTCCATCATTTGATGAAGGGAAGCAGTCAGATAGAAAACTCCAAAGATGTCTTTGAACTTACACACCATACTAACCTGGAAGTACAGTTATCATTCTTTCATCATTGCTGGTGAGAGATTCTAAAACTCCCCACCTCTACATGGACTGCAGTGGTTCAAGACAGTAGCTCATACTACATTTCATGACAAAAGAAAGTCAGCCTTGCCAGTGACACCCACTTCCCATAAAAAAATAAATTTGATAGTGAGCCAAACAAACTCAAGGAGTTACCGATTTAATCAGAGTTGGACTTCCTTAATTATGTATTAGATTATTAAATATCAATGTCCTTGCTGCTCCCAGACAGGGAGTGGTGATGGGTGAATGGAATGCAGAACAGAGTTTCACTTCAGTATTGTCTAGTGGTGGTCGCTGCTCGAAAGTGTTCAGAGGGATGTTTGTGATGTCAGGCCTACAGAACGTTCATGCAAATGAATGGCCTTCTGATATTCAAAGGATATTATCAAATTTCACCTGCCCCACATATTGCAGGTTCTGCACCAATAGTGTAGTGTTTAGTCACTACTGCATTCAACATTTGATTGAAGAAGAAAGTCATTCTCAAATCTAAAGAGTTTAGATACAGCACCAATGGACTGGAACAGTTTCATTATTCAAGTCAGCATCTTTTGCAGAGAGAAAAATCAAGTTGAAAAATCAAGTTGTAGAGTGGCAGACAAAAATAAAACCCATGTAGTGAGAAAAAATCCAAAAGGTAAAGATACACTCAAAACGCACATAATATTCAATTGCAATTCTTGAGTTGTCAAACTCACCATTTATGATAAAATATTCTTCCTCTATCTTCCCTTGTGCAAAATCTGATTATATTCTATATTTAAATAAATATACAGTTTGAAAATCTTGGAGAAAACATTTTAGCTTTGAACTTTTATGTTCTCTTTCTGATTCTTTTACCTAGGCCTTTTATCAGGTCTAGATTGACAAGCATCTTAGGAGAGGAAAAGTCAACTAAAGTAAGCTATTTATTCAGGCATGTTTGCAATTCCAGTTTTCAAAAGTCTCATTATATATGAGAAATGGAGATTGTATTTGAGAAATTTTGCAAATGGGATCTCACTCCAGTTATTTATTAAATGATGTGCATTTGACTGAAATAAGGTGCTTTTGTGCATTGCAGTAACAAACATGCTTTATCTACTGTCATGTATTTCAATCATGTTTTCTATCTCTCATTTTAGATTACTTTGCCCCCCCAGGACAATATTAAGTTTAGAGCCCTTTACCTTGGATTTCTGACTTCTTGTGACATGCTAAGTCAAAACACTAATACTTGACAATCAATTAATTAAAATCAGTAATGTATTCATTCATGTCAAAATTTAATAGCTACCACTCAAGTATGCACAGTAGCCACATCCTAATCATTCAAACAGAAATACCATTGAAGTACTTCCTTCCAAGTAATAAAATGAATCAGAATACAATAACCTGCATACACAAATAGAGAAAGAAACCAGCAACAATAAAGAAGATACTTAACTTCCCAATAAAAGTGACAAGGTTAGCATTTTCCTTCTGAAACTTAATCTGAAATTACAGAAACATCTCTTGACCTTCCTTTTCAGTTTTTCCAAACACAACTAAAACTCAAATAAACCACACGATTTTCATATATGATCCCTAATGTTTCAGGACTATTATTTCACAATTAATGAACAAGCTGAAAAACAGGTTTTTTTCCACATTTGCTTCTGTCTTCCTCACAATTTTGTTAAAACATAAATAGCAATGTGAGCCCTAATTGAATACATCAACAAACCCATGTTTATTGTTTTTGGAAACAGAGGGGGGTAATAACAGTACAACCTGAAGATAAACCCTCAACACAGGAATCTACTGTGACTGATCTCCAAAGTTTCAGCATAATTTTTGGTTTCAAATATATTTCTTTAATGTGGTTAACAAACAAGAACTAACACCAGATACATACATTATTATTTTATTTCACAAGAAAAATATGTAACTCTGAAAAATGATTCTTAAATTCAGCTGATAATATTTTCAGAAATAATACCCTGGATTTTACCAGGAGCTTTGCAGTGTTGTTGAAATTTTTTTTAAAAAACAACAGGTCATTATTAGATTAGTATGAAAAATTCAATCATAGCAAGAGTTTCCCTGACAGTGAGCAATTAATTCAGCACAGGCCAGGGATCAAATTTGTAACCTACGTGGTTCAGTGCTATACAAAATATAGCCGTTAAGCAGATCGGGAAAATCTCAATGTTAACTTTTCACTATTCATTTTGAAAGCTATTGAAAAAGCTAATAGTCTATGGAATCAAAAATACCAATTAAGGATGAAGTAATGAATCAAGTAAGCAGCTTGAAATTGCATACTGCTTGATTTTCTATGGTGACAAAATGTTAGTTTGTTAACCATGGTAATTTCTTTGGTAAAATCATGAAAATTTTCAACCCTTTTGTGAAATAGCCCAGTTATGCTTTGCGCTAACATGTTATACATTCACCCAATACAACTGCAGTTATTCCTCTTGTGCTCGACCTAATAGAATGGTGGTGTAATCTCAAATTTGTTTTTCCTGTATAAAATTATCAAAAACTTTCATAAAGTGTGTTTATTTTAAATTAAATGGGAATATTAATCACTAGTAATCAAAATATTATTCCATACCCACTTTCTCAGCATTTTCTCCAAAAGATCTCAACAGTAACTTTGAAATTAAATTTAATAAATCATGGGGCTTCTAATATACTGGCTTTTCCTAAACATAACAGTTAGCCCTGCTGAATAACTTAGTTAAATAAACTAGGATGATACAACTAAAAAAAGTTTAGATCACTGGAAATTGTGAATAAGAGGCAATGGACATGGGCTATATTTAAGTACCAGGGTAAACAGAATGTTTCAGACTTGTACGGTATATTGGAACAGTCTATTTTCTTTCTTGTAACCTCACTTAAAGTTGACCGTTAATGCAAATCTATGGAACTGCTTTTAAAAAAGATTTTATTGTCTAAAAAACCAAATTAGGAAGTTGTATTTGAAGTTAGTCTGAGATTATTAATTTCATTCTTCAGATAAGACAAGACATTTCTTTAAAAACTGAATTTGTCTAGATTATGCTTAAATCATCTCCATAAATAATTATATGAAGTGACTTTTAAACATGAAACACTAAGCAATCATACATTTTCTGTGACATCTAAGTGAAGAAACCACTCGCCAATTTCGTATAAAATGCTGAAATAAAACAACACTTATTATAACTGCATTGAGTTACCCATTTAAATACAACAACATTCAACTCAGATTGAAAATTCACCTCAGATTGAAAATTCACCTCATTTTATAAATTTACTTGCAAGTTTCCAAATTTAAGTAATAAGGCTATTTTCTCCAAATATTGTTCCTCAAAAGGAAAGCAACAGTCTTTACTCTGACCTGCCACTCCAGCCGAGACCATATGGACCTGACTAGAATCTGGATCAAGGACCGTGTTCAACTTCTCCTTTGAAGTCGAGTAAGCAGCGAAGTATATTGCTCTGGATAGAGGGGAAAAAATTGCACAAGTGAAATGTTAGTCATACCTTAAATGCAGCAACTTGCCAATGATTTAAAAAAAACTCTCCTTGGCATTACTTTCTTGAAAATGGTGTACATGCATTCAAATTTAATTCACATTTAAATATTTTCATTTAGAACTATGTCCCATAAACAAGAGGTGAAAAACAAAAATTTATTATAGACAACCACCTTGGATTCACAAGGTTTAAAGACAGTGAATCTATGGGGAAATAGTTTAGATTTAATGTTACATTCAATGTTCTCCGTTTTCTTTTCTGCGTGCAAGTGTGCATCACTTGCAAACTTACACATGGTACTTTAAAGCTGCAACTTTAGTGACCTGCATAGAACTTCCAGGTTGCTGCGCAGCCTAGAAGGAACACAGATTGCATTTGTTCAAACAGGATTCGTCAAGTTGTATGTAGGCAATAGGACATTTGGCCATCGTTAAAGATTGGGCCATTATATATCTATACCAGGAGTCCTTTCAAAAACTAACAATTGATTCTCCTCCTCCTCATTCTCTATACTTTGTAACAACTCAAGCGGGCCAGTTTCATTAATTGATCTTCAACGGATGCAAATAATAAAGATTACACAGTGCAATTGGACAGAATAAACAGTGTTTAAGGATAATGTTTGTGACCAGAAGCATCCTCAGATTTAAATAAATGCAAACAAGAATTGGAGTCAATTTACAGATCCAGTTGGGAATACTTGGGAACTTCCCAGGGTTTTTTAAAATAAAAATGGTTTTCAAAGTAATTACCGAAAGGTTAGCAACCTAGAAGAGAGAAATGTGTTACACACACAAGGCTAACCAAATTAAGTCCACAGCTTTGGAAAATAGCCTCTCAAAAATTGCATTGATAAAAGATCAGTATTCAAAACAGCTAATGCTGCAGTCCCAAAGGTCACTCTTTCAGCATCTGAAGACAGAATAGACAAGTTCACATTTTACATGTGAACAATTTTTCCATTGGAGTTGGAATGGTCAATGTGATTGTGCAACATGTGTGGACTGTAGTGTATCAAAAGGGCAATGCAATACTTTCAGCAGAGCGTCATCTTACATGTGGTAGAGAAAGTATAGAATTTGCCATCTGAGCCAAGCTGACTGGCCAGATACCAAAGCCTAGGAACTGGCTGGTTTGTACTATTCTGCAACTTATAATGCAGTGCATTTGTCCACTTTGTTCAGAATGAGAAAATCAAACTGATTTTGCATTCAACCAAATTAGTAACTTACTGAGCACACACTTCCAGAAGTTGGCACAAAAATCCTCCTGATAAAGCACTTAAAGTAACAATAAAGCTCTTCAGCTATTTCTTTTGCATACACAGGTGCACAATACCTTTATTCTAAATCAGAGCTACTAGACAACACAAAAGGCTACAGCAATTTCCTTCTGACAATCCATTAATGAAGTTAATTACTTCATAAAAATCCTGCTGAATAAGAACATCACAGGTATCAAGCGTTAGAAAGCTGGCACTTGGAATGTTAGCAGATGTTCTGTACTCACATCCATGGTAATAAAAAGGACTGCTGAACTGAGTTATTTACAATACTTCAGGCCATACTTACTAATGGTCTGTTAAACTGATAGGTCATAACTGAGTGACTCAATTAACCTTTGGTACTGCTCTTAGTCACAGAAGTCAAACTCAACAAGCCATATGTTTGCTATTACTATTACTAAAATTTTTGAACATCAGTTTGGAAAAATACCATTAAGTGCACGTATATTCCTTTTACAACAGGTTTAAGTGCTACTTGTGACACTTCACTATTAGGGAGAAAAGATCAGTCTGCTGATTGTGCACTGGATACAAAGAAAACAGGTATACTTCATACTATTTAATAAATTAGTGAAAGCAATTTGTTTCTTAAATTACATCCTCCATTTAAACTACGTCAAAAGGAACCCTCGACTGCGTAAATTCTGTTTTCATTCATTTAACAGGTAGACATGGGTTCTTGTTATTTTTAAATCAATACCTGAAATAAGCCAAACCAGCAGAACTACAGACAATGTACCAATTATCTTCAATGTTAATTCAAAAATAAGAGTGGTCTCAAATTATTTTGTCCCTGCCCAAAGCTATTTATAATTGCTAAACTGAGGCCATGATTTCCTATTTACTGCACCCAATGAAAGAACATTTAGAAGTTGACCTTGTTTTCTTATATGCACAGCCATTTTTTAAAGATTGCAGGAAGTAAGAATTAAAAATTAGATAACCTTGTATATGGTTCAGTGCAGTTTTAAGAAAATTAATTTTGAGTGTTAAAATCAGGTTACACAGAGATGGAGGCAAGACATTTACTTCAAGTGCTATACCGGATTACTGCTGAAATACAATGATTTTAACTTATTTTTCATTTAATTCAATGACACTTTTTCAAAGTGGATAGGACATTGATAATGGATGGGGTGAACATTAATAAGCAAGATTAAGAGGCCTGGATTAGGCATGAGGAACCTGGATGGTGTTTGAAGAGTAAATAAGTTGCCTTGTTTGGATGGTTTGTTTCTTGTGCTGCTAAGGAAAGTGGAACTGAAGATGTTGGAAGGATATGCCAAAATGATCCACAATTTCATAAATGCAGGGTGATGTTATGGAATTAGGAAGTAGCAAATGTGCAAAAAAGGTCCAAGGATGGTCCTAGTGAATTCAGGCTAGAAAATTTAACATCACAGAAGATGGCTTTTAAGAGATATTAAATCAGAAAAAAAAAAGGTACTTGGAAAGATTTGACTTAACATGAGCCAGCTCAGATTTGTACAAGGCAGATCATGCTTGACTCAAATTATTGAAAGCTTTTGTTCAGTAACAGGGACTACGATTGATGTTGGCCAGATAGAATATTAAGAAAACATTTGACAAAACAATGAAATTGAAGTTCATAGAAGGATGTTTGTTTGGATAACAAAGTGGCTTAAGGACAGAAAACATCAAGGTCGGGTAAACAGCTATTTTAAAGAATACAGATGACAGACTGTGTAGATCCAATGCTCAGAGGCATTGTTTTTATCCAAGTCAAATTTCAAAATTGCCAATGATAAACTTTGGATGTGGTAAACACTGAGGATGATACCAATCAACTGCAAGAGGACATCGATTGGTTAACACAATGGGCACATGGAACTTAAATGATGAAGGGCTTTTGCCAGAGACATTGGTTTTCCTGCTCCTTGGATGCTCCTTTTCCAGCACCACTCTAATCTTTAATCTCTAGCATCTGCAGTACCCACTTTCGCCAAGATAGAACTGAATACAGAGAAATTAGGTGAGGTACTTGTCGGAAGGGATAGGATTTAATGAACCAGTCAAGGGTGTGCAAAGACAGAGGGCACCTAGGTGTCCACATGTATTAATCTTTGAAAGTGGCAGGGCATATTGACAGCACATACAAAAATATAATCAGACCTTAGACTTTCTAAACAGAAGCACTGGTAGAATTGAAGAGTGTGGACAATGGTGGTGAGAAATTTAGGCAAATACAATGAGAATTCTTAAAAATCTGATTTTTCAATGTCAGCAAAAAAAATTCAGACTTTCCTCTTAGTTTAAATCGGCCAGAGCTGGTAAACACTGACGAGCATAAACTCAGTCCACCTGCTGTGAATGTCCAGCGATCTGGCTATCTTGGTCTGACACAGCTTAGATGGCATCTCCTATCCCCGAAGTGCACACTCTCTTGTTAAGCACAGATAGGAGTACAAGGACCCTACAAGAAAAGTTCATAGATAGGTTAAGCAAGAAATGGAGTATGATGTGGTAAAGTGTGAAATTGTCCATTTTGGCAAAAAAGACCATCTTTGCTAAATGGCGAAAGATTGCAGAGAGATCTGGGTGTCCTAGTGTATGAATTACAAAAGTTTGTATGCAAATACAGAAAATACCAGAGCTAACAGAATATTAATGTTTTACATTGAAACAAATCGAATAAGAGTAGTGTGGTTATGCTTCAGGTACACAGGCTGTTGTTGAGTCTAAATCTGGAGTACAGTACTGGTCATTCTAGTTCACAATCACAGAATTGTTATGGCACAGAGGCCTTCAGCCCACTGTGCCTGCACCAGTTCTATTACTGAGCACCAATTACCTGACTTTTCTTCACACATTCTTACGGAAGGATGCTAGTGTTGAAAGCAGTTTAGAGAAAGGTTCTGAGGAAGCGTCACTCGATTCGAAAAATTAACAGATTTCTCTGTAGATGCTGCCAGACCTGAGTCAGAGTCAGAGATATACAGCACGGAAAACAGAACCTTCGGTCCAACTTGTCCATGCTGACCAGATATCCCAACCCAATCTAGTTCCACCTGCCAGCACCCAAACCATATCCTTCCAAATCCTTCCTATTCATAAACCTATCCAGATGCCTTTTAAATGTTGCAATTATACCAGCCTCACCACTTCCTCTGACAGCTCATTCCATACATGCGCCACGCTCTGAGTGAAAACGTTGTCCCTGAGATCTCTCATATTTTTCCCCTGTCACCCTAAACCTATGCCTTCTAGTTCTGGACTTCCTCCACCCTGGGGAAAGAGACTTTGTTTATCCTATCCATGTCCTTCACAATTTTAGAAATCTCTAAGGTCACCCCTCAGCCTCAGATGCTGCAGGGAAAACAGCTTTAGCCTACTGAACATCTCCCTATTGCTCAAATCCTCCAACCCTGGCAACATCCTTATAAATCTTTTCTGAACCCTTTCAGGTTTCACAACATCTTTCCAATAGGAAGGAGACCAGAACTGCACACAATATTCCAACAGTGGCCTAACCAATGTCCTGTACAATAGCAGCAAGACCTCCCAATTCCTATACTCAGTACTCTGACCAATAAATGAAAGCATACCAAACGCTTTCCTCACTACCCTACCTACTCCACTTTCAAGGAGCTACGAACCTGCATTCCAAGGTCTCTTTGTTCAGCAACACTCTAGGACTTTACCATTAGTGTATAAGTCCTGCTAAGATTGCTTTCCCAAAATGCAGCACCTCTCATTTATCTAAATTAAACTCCATCTGCCACTACTCAGCCCATTGGCCCAGCTGATCAAGATTCCATTGTAATCTGAGCTAACCTTCTTCACCGTCCACCACACCTCCAATTTTGGTATCATCTGCAAACTTACTAACTATACCTTATGTTCATATCCAAATCATCTATATAAATGACAAAGTAGTGGATGCAGCACCAATCCTTGTGGCACTCCACTGGTCACAAACCTCCAGTGTGAAAAACAACCCTCCACCACCACCCTCTGTCTTTGAGCCAGTTCTGTATTCCATGAAATCTAACCTTGCTAACCAATCTCCCATGGGGAACCTTGAAGACCTTACTGAAGTCCATATAGATCACATCTACCGCTCTGCCCTCCATCATCTTCAAAAAACTCAATCAAGTTTGTGAAACATGATTACCCATGCACAAAAACCATGCTGACTATCCCTAATCAGTCCTTGCCTTTCCAAATAAATATACATCCCTCCAACAACTTGCCTACTGGTCTATAGTTCCCTGGTTTGTCCTCAACACCTTTCTCAAACAGTGACACCACATTAGCCAACCTCCAGTCTTCCAGCACCTCACCTGTGACTATTGAGGTTATAAATATCTTACCAAGAGGCTCAATAATCACTTCCCTAGCTTCCCACAGAATTGTAGGGTACACCTGATCAGGTCCTGGGGATTTACCCACCTTTTATGCATTTCAAGGCACCCAGCACTTCATCTTCTGCAATATGGACATTTTTCAAGATGTCACTATCTGCTTCTCCACATTCTATATTTTCTATGTCCTTTTCCACAGTAAATACTAATGCAAAATACTTGTTTAATATCTCCCCCATCTCCTGCTGCTCCACACAAAGGCCATCTTACTGATCTTTGAGGGGTCCTATTCTCGCCCTGGTTACCCTTTTGTCCTTAAAATGTATTTGTATTGGATTGTCCTTAACTCTATTTGCCAAAGTGAGCTCACGCCCCCTTTTTGCCCTCCTGATTTCCCTCTGAAGAATATTCCTACTGCCTTCATACTTTAAGGATTCACTTGATATATCTTGTCTATACCGGATAGATGCTTCCTTCCTTTTCTTAAATCAAACCCTCAATTTCTTGAGTCAGCCAGCATTCCCTATACCGACCAGCCTTTCCTTTTGTCCTAACAGGAATATCTAGTAATTTCTGTTTTGTTCCAGAGAAGGTTTGCTAGACTAATACCTGAAATGAAATTGAATCATTTGACCCCTCTCACTGTCGAATGGCAAAAGCGATGAAATGTAGCTCTGTGTGCATTCGACAGCGAATGAGCATTCTACTAGACCTGACCTTTCCACTGCAATCGCCAAGCTCCCCATAGAGACAAGCCAGATGCACATATACCAGAAACAGCACAGTATTGCTGAGGGGAATGGACTCCTCCAGTTTACCGAGTGTCTCTGATGAACTGCCATCTTGCAATTGTACATTCACTCAAAGTTAGTAATGGCTGACACCCTCTCGCTCATCATCTTCCATGACTTGGATAGGTTCCTTGGCTCCAGCAGCTGAGATGCAGCAACTTGAAGACTTTCTTCCTTGATCAACCAGAGACCTACCAGTGATGTACTAACCAGATCATGCTTCTGAATTTGCAGCCTCGACAGAGGACCCGCAGAGGTGAAAGTCTGTGAGGTGACAGAGTGCAGGAGAAAGCACTTTAAAAAAGGGATCTGTGGCCTCTTAGTCAGAAGTGGAGGGACTGATGGCTTTTTATGCCAGCAATGCTGTGGGTACTACTCATTCCTGTTTAAAGAGAAGAGAGGCAATTATTTTGTGCAATAGGGGTAGAAGCTTGAGCATCAAGTTAACACTGGTGCTAATAGGAGGGTCATGCAGTACAGCACAATGAGGCTTACTGGGTTGCCTATGAGATGTTTCCATGACCCCACATGCAGTCTCAAATCACTTCCACACAACCAGGGAATCTTCTCATGGGGAGTCAAAAGTCAGCTACATTGCTGGACAGACTTGGCTCTTTCTGCCAGTTAGGAGATATTTTCTCCTCCAATTAGAGGAGCAATTGACTGAAATCAAAGTGGAAGGAAGAACTGTTTAGTGGGGATGCGTTACCTTCTTCTGGCGCTGCTGTGTACTACGTTTGGATCACACCATGGCACTGACTTGGGCCGCCTCACAAGTATGAATTTGATGTACTGAACATAACTAGGAGTCTCAAACTATAACCAAGCCTTCAAAAAGGCACCAGCAGACAATGTACCATGACAGTTGCCACAGAGGTTTGATGAGAAGACAAAATGAACAATTATGCATAATCTTGGCTTTAAATTTATGTAGGATTAAAATAAAAAAAACTCTATTCCATATTACACAAAAACAAAAAGTGACTTGTACATAAATTGCATTGGGTGTGTATTCTGTACAAAATGGAAACTTCTCTAAACATAAAGGCTTTTAAAAAAAAACCCACTGTTCCCACAGTACAGAAGTCAGAAAGACAATTTCTTTAGCCAATAAGTTAAAACAGCCATCTTAATGAATAATACTCAAACATCAAATGCGATCTTGCATGGCACTACAAATAAGCTATAGTTTGCTTACCTTGACGGTGCGACGCCTATCAGATTAGGTCCTAATCCCCTAAAGAGAGAACGTGGACCCTCTTTTTCTAGAATCATCCTGGGGGACGAAAAAAATTAAAAAAAAAGAGAAATGAGTATACAAAAAAAACGTCTAGTACTCACGAATTTTTTTATTTACAATACATCTTTTAGATGATGTGGAGCTCAGAAACTAGGTTATTGTAAAGTCTCAAAATTTCAAATTGGACAAGTACTGTATAAACTTGGACTGATGTGAAATCAGCCTTGAACTGGAACAGTTTACGAAAAAGGCAGCAGCTATTTGTATGATCCTGTCAGCAATGGCTTTGATGTCACAATGTAAGACTAATTAACCGTGTCCAAAACCCCTTTCTTACTTCAAATATGTTTTGATATTTTCACCTTAAAAGACAAGTTTTCTTGTCTCGGCTACTATGTGACAAATTCTCTTGTGGTCCACCAAACTGCTGCACGGAAAACCTCTTAATGATCCATTTTAAAAATTGAACAACCATTCATTACTTTACCAATGGAGGAGTGCTGGGGGGGTGGGGGTTGGGGAACGACATTTTTTCCTTCTCACCATCAAAACTCAAATTTGGAAATATCCCTCATCCTTGACCGTTCGACTCGAGACAACTGAAGTGCCCCAAGTTTGGCCTTGTACATTTTCTGGGCCAAATCCTGAAGTAGGACTTGAACCCTGAGCTTCTGAATCAACGGCAGAGAATTACAGAATTGATTTTGCAGAAGCTGCTATTTGGTCCATTGTGACTGCACTGGCTCTCCAAAACTCTAATGGTTTGGTGCCATCTTCCCTGCTCTCTGTAATCATGCACATTTAAATCAAAATAGAAAATTAAAGCTCAGATTGAAACTGCCTCCGCCGCTTCTGCAGACACAAACTACTCATTTTCTTAAATAACATAACTAAAATCTACCCCTTCACGTTCTTGAGCATTTTATGAACAATTTCTTCATACACAGTACTTCAGCTAAAGAAGAACACAGATTCAGCACAAAACAAAACATTGTGCTTTTAGACACTCTGCCACTATTAACTTTCTGATATTGTAAAGTCTATTAGCCACTCTTTTCAGCTGTCCAAATACCCTCAGCAACTAATGCACATAATTACCCAAGGCTCTCAGCTACTGCGCCATTTTTTAATGAGTGGTGTTCTTTATTTTACACTGTCTCTCCACATTCTAAAATGGATCACTTCATACTACTCTGTGCAGAGGTTCACCTGCCACTTATTTGAGTACTACATTCTCATCCTCTGTTTACAAAGCTTCAAGTTTTGAAGTTTCCAGAATCTTTGAAATGGTTCCTATTCCAAGATCCAGATCATTAACATAAATTAGGAAAACCAGCAATCCTAATACTAACCAGCGATCTCAGCTACAAATCTTATTGCAGCCTCAAAATATCTATTAGTTTTATACTTGGACTCCTAATCCTCAGCTAATTGTATATCCTTGTCATTACTGTTCCATGACCCATAGATTTTCTCAAGTCTGTTGTGCTTCACTGTACTGAACACCTTTTGGAAATCCATGTGTACTACATCAACAGTTTTACTCTCATCAACTCTGTTACCTCTTTACAGAATTCCAACAAGTTAGTTAAACAAGAATTTTGCTTAAGAAATTCTTCCCAAACACACATTTGTCCACATGGCTATTAATTCGATCCCCATTACTAAAGTTAAACTGCCTGGCTAGAACTGCCGGGCTTATCAAGACAAACTTTCTTTTTGAACAAGGGTCTGATCTCCAGTTCTCTGGCACCATCCAAAGTCCAAGGTAGACAATGATTATGCCCAGTGTCTCTAATTTCTACACAAATTCTTCAATACAATGCCTGCATGCATCTCACCACTTTGACAACTCAAAATAGTTCATCAATAGTTTCTACTTATCAATTTTGAACAATTCTAGTGATGGAGTTTCAACCACTGTCACCATGGGCTGGGGCAAGATCTGCTTCCTTGCTAAGCACAGATGAATATTTTTACATGTAATATCACAACTCCAAGTGTAAAACTCCTTTTCGTTCCGAAATCAGCCTTAACCTTCCCTTCAGAAAGGAGTGGAAGCAAGAAGTAGAGAAATAAACTTGGTGGTTTTAAAAACAGTTCATATTGCCAAAGAGGAATTTCGTGAGGACTTAGAGAACATAAAAGGATGGGTAAATCATCAAGGACTTGATTTTATCTATCCCAGAACATGGTGCAGAAATATTTGCAGCACCTATTACTACAGGTGAAGTACCTGATGACTGATGACTGGAGCATGGCTAATGTTATACCTTTTGTTTAATAAAAGTTCTAAGGACAAACCAACGAATTACAGACCCAAGTTTGATTTTGATTGCTAGTAAAATCTTGGAGGTGATTTTAAAAGATGGATTTATGGACATTAGAGGAGCAAAATTTGATTAGAGATAGTCAACATGTTTTATGCGAGAAAAAGTGTCTTACAAACTGGAGTTTTTTTGAGCAAGTCACCAAAAACGTTGGAGGGCAAAGCAGTCGACGTTGTTTATTTGGACTTCAGAAAAACCTTCAACAAAGGTTTCATATGGTAGATTAATTAGTGAAGTTAGGTCACATGGGATTCATGGGGAGCTTGCCAATTGGATACATAATTGGCTTAATGTCAGGAGTCAGACCGATAGTGAAAGGTTGCTTTTGGGACTGGAGACCTGTCAACATTCCACAGGTTTTGGTTTTGGGTCCTCATTTGTTTGTCATTTATTAGAACTGATTTTCTATATTCTGATCCAAATATGGTTACTAAATGTTTTAGCAACATTGGTGGCATAGTAGACAGTAGAGAAGGTTTTCTAAGATTACATCAAGATCTTGATTAAATGGATCAATGGACTAAATAATGGCAGATGGAGTTCAATCTGGATAAATGCAAGGTACTGCATTTTGGTACAACAAATAAGGATAGGGTTTCCTCCTCTACAAGAATCTCGGGGAGTCCCTCTCCCATTGCAACTCACAGGTAACTTCCTCTGCCCTGAAACTCTTCAACCATGTCCTGAAACAAACTCTACTTCAACAGTTTCCTCATTTCCCCTTTCCCCACCTCACCTTAGTTCCAAACTTCCAGCTCAGCACTGTCCCTATGACTTGTCCTACCTATCTTTTCCACCTATCCACTCCACCCTCCGACCTATCACCTTCATCCCCTCCCCCACTCACCTACTGTACTCTATGCTACTTTCTCCCTACCCTCCTCTCATTTACGTCTCCACCCTTCAGGCTCTCTGCCTATTTTCCTGATGAAGAGCTTTTGCCCAAAACGTCAATTTTGCTGCTCCTTGGATGCAGCCTGAACTGCTGTGCTTTTCCAGTACCACTAATCTAGAATCCTGTTTCCAGCATCTGCATTCATTGTTTTTACCTTTTAAACATTTAATGGTAGAGCCTTGGTTAGTGTTGTAGAACAGAGTGACTGAGAATTCAGGTACAGAATTCTTTGATGAGAAAGTGAGGACTGCAGATGCTGGAGATCAGAACTGAAAGTGTGTTGCTGGATATGCGCAGCAGGTCAGGCAGCATCCAAGGAACAGGAGAATCGACGTTTCGGGCATAAGCCATAATTCTTTGACGTTTGCATCAGGGTAGTTAAGATGTTTAGCATGCTTGCCTTCATTGCTCAATCGTTTGAATACTAGAGTTGGGAACAGACGTTGAGGTTGTACAGGACATTGGCGAGGCCTCTTCTGGAGTAGTGTGTCCAGTTCTGGTCACTCAGTTATAGGAAGACGGCTATTAAGCTAGGTGGGGGGTTCAGAAAAGAATTTTTATGCTGTTGCCAGATATGGAACATTTCACTTATAATGAAAGGCTGGATAGACTGGGACTTTTTTTCACCGGAGCCTAGGAGGCCGAGTGTACATCTGAAAGAAGTTTATAAAATAATGCGAGGTATAGATAAAGACACCCCTAACAGTAACTCTTCCTAGGATGGAGAATTTCAAGATTAGGGTGCACATTTTAAAAAAGGTGAGAGGAGGAAGATTTTAAAAAAGATGAGGGGCAATCGTTTTTTTATGCAGAGGGTGGTTTGTGTCTACAAGAACTTCCTGAGGAAGGTGGTGCATGTGGGCACAGTTACAAATGTTTAAAAGAAATTTGGATAGGTACATGAAGAAACATTTGGAGGGATATGGGCCAGGAACAGGCTGGTGGGACTAATTCAGTTTGAGATTATTTTTGGCATGAACTAGTATGACTGAAGGGTCTAAGTCTGTGCTATATAACTATTTGCTTATCAAAGACTTGGAGATTCTCCTTTGTTAGATTCCAGACTTTTTTTGCATAAATCATCTTTGCTTTTGTTCATTTGCTTTTTTCAACTTCCTTCTGAACATTTTATAATCAGCTTGGATCTTAATTGTATTTTTCACTTGATACTTGCCATAAGCATATACTTTCTTCGTCATTTCAATTCCAAACTTGTTTTTCGTTGAGGAAGTTCAGTTAACTGATTTGGAAATCCAAAAAGCAGTACCCAAAGCCAGGCAAAAATTGAGAAAAAAAAAGGAGTTCCCGATTCATTTCACATCTATGCTTAGTTTAATACAAGACCAATATTTCCACTACTGATCATTATCTAGTTATTCTTGACTAGATTTGGATTTCCAGCAAGGACAACATTGGATTTGGCTGTAATCCCAGCTATCCTTCAATAGCTAACTAGCAGATATGGAGACTGGGTGTTAGACTAGGTTCTAGAAAGCTATGTCTACGACAATACAATTCAAGACAAAAACTGACAAGTTGTAAGATAGCACAGAACTATTGCAGAAATCAGAGTTTGATAGCGTACAACCTAACAAACAGTTAATCACACTGCAGAGTATAATCCTTTGCACATCTCTTGAAACAAGTAGTGTACACTTTACAAATCTTGCAAATACTACATTTCAAGAAAGTTGTATAGTGTCCAAAATTTTCCTATGTAGTATAGCATTTGGCCTGGACATTACAGCAATAGCAAGGTTGAAGCTCAGTGGAATTATGAGCAAGTTGAACAGGAACCTGTGTCCAACAACACATTAGCCTAGAAACAGCTCAGAGATATCAGAAGTATCACAGGGGTCTGTCCTCACCAACTGATTCAGCATCAAAACAATTAAATGAACCAAAAATGCTGTGCTTGCCCATTAGCTTCTCAATGAAAGAGACAATTAGCAGTGCATGTAGAATCAAGTGACCCTTTACACTTTGTGATAAATTGTTCATCAGCAATTACTACTTATTGGACTCAAAGGTTAACTGTACTGACCAAGTCTCATTCCTTCAGATGAAAATCTATACAAATAGTAACATGCTTTAATTTTTCGGTCCATCTCGCTCCCTTAATCACATCTGCTCATTCCAATCTTTCTTTGTTATTCATCATTTAAACCCAATTTGTATTTCCTGCCTGATTTTTGGTTGAAGTCTTTTGTGCCAATCTTCTCTAAAAGGGAATTTGTCAGAGAGGTGAACATTGCAGCTGCATGCAAAATCCAGGCCAATGCACATTGAATGGTCATTGTAGAAAAGTGACAGGTGGTTAAATTAAGTACAGCCACTTATCTTGGTTCCAAAGAATATAAAACATGAACAAACAGATAGATATGGGCATAGAAACAAGACTGCAATAATCAGACACCTGAGGAAACAGGAACTGGGATACAAGTGGAGTGGAATTTACAAAATTACCTGAAACATTACAAATAAAAGATTTCAAAACAGAAGATCACTCCAGGAAAAACAACGTAAACATTATCTGAAACGCAGCTTGAATGAAACAACATTCATGTGAGCAAGAGAGCAACAGACAGATAGATAGAAACAGGGGAAATAAAGTGTTAAAGAACTGCACTTAAGAGACACCTAGGATCCTTTTCTCAAGCATCATATGGGACACAAACTAGTTTGTTAGTAAATCTTTATTGCATAGAAGAGGTCTAAGATTAATAGGTTACTGCATATTCCATCAGGTCAGCACATTATATGTTAACAGTAAGTAGTCTGGACACCTAGTAATCAAATGACTGAACCATTTTACAACAAAAACTTTAAAGATAAATTAATAAAGCAAATTCAATCATTAGAATGCCATAGCCCCTTGAAGTTGCTGGTAGATATCAAATTGCCTCCCAAGGTAGCCCTGCTAACTACGTTCTGCCTTATGGTACCGAGGACTACTGTAGAATTCTTCCTGCAGTTGCTCATTGGAACAAATCTAAATTGTTTTTTCTTGACAAAATTCAAAGAGATACAGCCCACCTATGTTCCATATAGTGAACCATAACATTAATATTTTATTTGTTTGATGAGGGGCAGGCAAAAATGACATTTCTTTCTGAACTCTGCCAGTTTAGTAAGTACTTGTCTATATTTAAAAAAAAAAGTTGAATCTGCCTCAGTCTGTTCCCAAACATAACTACTTGCTTCCATCGGCAAACATGGATAAAGTAAATAACTGAACCTTTGTACCAAGGGTTCACTCCAAATCTCACTCTAAGGATTCATGTTGGGATAATTTTACCTTGAACACAACTCAGATTATGTAACCCATGTTAAGAAACTTATACTTTGATGTGTAACACTTCCCTCTCTCCAAACTACAATGTTCAATTAACAGATCTAGAGATGGGTCACATATTAAAGTTTATTTTTCCCCACTATCAATTCTAACCTTGAAAGATAAACACGGGTTAATTTTTAAGCATAATAAATGTAGCCTTGTTTTGAATTGCATTCACTTGAGACGCAAACTAATTTCTTAAACAGGTGATTCACTTTATTTCAGATTTAACACTTCAACCCCATCCTGAAAGATGTTTTTAAGTTTTGCGAATATAGTCTAAAATAAATTATAAATTGCATTTTTGTAGCAGAAAGAGAAGATGGACTCATCCATAAACTGGTAAAAGGGGACTATATCCAAATATAGTATTAGCAATGGGAAAAAAGAAAGCAGCTTTACTGATTCTTCACCACCCATGGCTCCTGCTAGACTTTGTTCAAGAACATAATTAAATTCAGTGACAGTTTCATTTTTTAGCTAGAAACTGTCACTACCCATCAAACCAAATCTTGATCTCATGTAGTTATGATTCACATATCAAAAGGGTATATGTTTAACTCTTGTTAGAGGATACCTTTTTGGGAAAAAAAAACATGGGGAACACCAAAAAATTAAGCACCTATTCCACATGCACAAATGTGGCTACTACATTTAATATACCGCATTTAAATATTAGTTTTACAATTACATAAACAGAGAGCCCACGAACAATGCTTCCAACTTGGAAAATGCAGAACTTACTTTAAGCAATGCAGAGGGCCAGGTGAGAACCGAGCCACCCGACTCACACGTGCCCCATTTATTGTATTGAAGTGAACTTCTGGGATATACAAAGTGACGGATGACGACTGCAATCTGGTTTTCACTACTTCCAAAGGACACGTTAAAATAGCTCCAACTGTCCCCCCACAGCTGTCAAAACAAAAAAAAAGGTAGAATTCAAAATAAATAGAATATAAAAATGCTGAAAATGATCATTCTACGTAACATAGCAAACCTGTCTCTACAGTGGAGTCAGGAACACTATGTTGCTTTGTTCTTAACTAGCTCAAATGGATGAAACACAAGAATACTGAAAGTGGAAATTTCAGTAGTTCAAGATTTAAAATGGCTGACTTTGGAAGCAAACGATCAAAGTTAATTAACTTCCTTTCCAGATCCAAATAATTTTTATTGCACATCTGTCTACAATTTACAATGATAACATATGTCATATAATTAATAGATCAAAAGTGCCCATCCTAACCATATCTGAGCAATGGAAACTGCTCAAGAGCCAAAACAAAGAAAGTTAGCAGAAGCTCTGATTAATAGCAATTTAAACAACAATTATGTAACTACTTGACTAGTACAAGAAGCACAAGACCAGGCACAAACCACAGTAGCCAGGAACTAATCATCGCCCTTTCGTCACCAAAAACTTTGCCATAAAACATTCAAGTTGCACTTGATAAATCAAGTGCACAAACAAAATCAAAGTTATCAAATTGGCAAAAGTCTTAATACAAAACAAAGACTCAATCTTGTACAGCTACTTCAACTATGGAATGTCCAGTGATCTGGCAGTTCTTTCATGGGACAAAATTTCAAGTGAATCTCTGAACAATGCGATGCTTTGTTTAGTAAATTTGTCTGTTGGCAACAGTCACCTCCTGCAAGATAGAAATCATAACCCAAGGCTAAGTTCACTTTCCACTTAAAATTATTTCCTTTCACGTCCAAGCTATTTTCATACATATAAATGTAACATGTAAAACTTCACATTCATGATTTATCACAGGAAAAGTAACTGCTCTCTTAAGGAGATTCCATAATTGATCAAAGGAACAAAAATGTTGCACCATGATGAATAAGACTAACTGTAGCTCAAGAATGCACTTTGATTATTATGGTCTTAGTGACCAAGCATTTAAGAAGTGGATCTCTCACTACACACTGATCTTTTAGCAGTTTTCATGTTGTTTAAGGAATGACCAGTGATTAAAATTTTAGGTCAACAAGCACTACATATTTCACACACCATCTACCTCAAGTGTCAAAATTTCCCTGATAAACTGTTTTATTACAATAATATTCCAGAGTACAGAGAAGCAAATGAGAGAGAGTTTTGAACTGAGTATCCAAGAATTTAAAAAAGTTACAGCAAAAAAACCTGTGAATTTACATGCAGTACAATATGACTGCCTGATTAACTAGCTTCAATCCTTTACAATGAATACTGTTCAGGTGAATTTCCTGAAGATGACCAATTTTCATTTGCATGTAGAGTCTTAATAACAGAATTAAAATGAAAGCTAGTACAGCTAATGAATGATTTCTTAATTCATTGAAATTATACAACCATGGTCTGAGTTTCATATGCATACTATAAATACATAAATAGCCCTAACAGTATAATAAAGATCAAATTTAAATCATCTATTTGTCTGGACATTGATACATGTATTAGGACATTATTTCTTACTTAAAAATCACATTACACAATTCAAGATTCCAGAAGTGACTCAATATACATTGAATAGCAGATCATACAAAGCTAAAAAATTCCAAAAATAAAAAAAAAGGAGACAGACAGGTTAATGATGATTTTGGAAAAAAGCCAGTCAGCACAGAGTACATTAAAAAAAAACTGGAGAAACTCAACCTGGCAATGTGAGGAGAGAGATTAGTTAATGTTTCAAAATTTTTTGGAGCCTTAGTTTGTTTTATGTCAGATTTTCAACAGTGGTAGTATTCGGCATTTGTACGAAACAAAATACTGTACAATTACGCATTTACAAAATAAGAAATACATCCAAACTGTTAGTAGATCTTATCAGGACGGAATCCAGTTTTCCTTGCATGGACAAAAAGGGGACTTATTCAACATAAGATTCCTTATTCAAAAAAAAACAACAAACAAACAAACAAACAAACACAGTATATCTGCACTAGGTCACAGAACAGTGACCACAGAAAGACAGAAGACAATGTGTCAAAGTAATAAAATTTCCAATGCCATTTGCAGTTTAAGATATACAGTATTTGATCTTATTTCAAATTTAGAATGAGGAAATCAACTGTGCACATCTTCCCACCTGAACTTGAGTTTTTCTCAAGTCTAATACAATTATGAACAATCAATGCCTAATTTGATTAAATTGTAGTGCAGAACAAAAAAAAACTTTTACATTGTGCCTTATTATCTGCAGTCTCATCTGCAGTGCTGTGGGCTATTATAAAGGTAGTTTACAAAATTGGATTTTTCTGAATTAAATTTTACTTAAAGCTCAAAATTTAACAAATTGAAGAAACTTACAATTGGAGAGATAGATTGATTTTTATTTATTGACATGTGCATTGGCATACAGAAAAGCTTTGCTTACGAGCAGTACTAGGCAGATCAATATAAGCAAGGATATAGACATCAAAAAAAATTTAAACAGAGGCATATCGGTTAATTGCAATAGGTGAGATCAACGTTAGCAAGATCAACTTTGAGGCTTGGGAGTCCATTCATTACTGCTGCAAATGTGTTGCTGGTCAAAGCACAGCAGGTTAGGCAGCATCTCAGGAATAGAGAATTCAACGTTTCGAGCATAAGCCCTTCATCAGGAATAAGAGAGAGAGAGCCAAGCAGGCTGAGATAAAAGGTAGGGAGGAGGGCATTCATTAGTCTAATAATAGCCAAGAAGCTGTTCTTGAACCTGCTGGTGCATGTTCAGGTTGACAGAAGAAGTTGGAAGCAATCCTCACTGGGGTGCAATGGGTCTTTGATGATATCGGCAGTCTTTTTGCAGTAGCGAGCTGTGTAAACAGAGTCCACGGATGGAAGGTTAGCTTCTGTGATGGTCTGGGCTGTGCACACCACCTTCTGTAGTTTCTTACTGTCCTGAGTGAGCAGTTGCCATACCGGCCAGTTATGTACCCAGACAGCATGCTTTCAATGATGCTTCTATAGAGGTTGGTGAGGGTCATTATGGAATGACCAATTTCCTGAGCTGCCGCAGCAGAGTTGTTGTGCCTTCTTAACCTGTCCTAGACTTCACATGCAGATGCGTTGGTCATCAATTATTGTCACTCTCTGCAGAATAGAGTGCTGAAGCAAATATGTTCCATAAATCCAGCTGTACTACTTGGGGATGGCACAAGTAGTCAGCTGTGTAGGTTAACAAAATAAAAATGAAGTTGTCGTACTCCCAGAGGACACAGGGCTGCCCTCTCATTAGAAAAAGAGATGACTGTGGTGCATTCTATTGGAGGGTCACCATTCCTGAGGAATGGAACCACAGATCTTAAGAAATAGGAACAGAATTAAGCCATTACGTTTGATAAGTTTTTTCTTTAGATTCTTGCACACTTGATGCAACTGCAATTCGCCAACTTCTGTGAACAAACACCAAATTTTATTAAGCAACTACAGTACAAACTGGACAAACTCCTAACACTCTTGGCCGTGCTCGCAAAGTGTGTCAAGAGGTCTCTCTGAACAAAGGAAACAGTTCTTCCTTTAAACAAAATCTTTACATCACAGTCAGTAATGCCCACAAGACAACCCCCAGTCACTCCAACAGTCACATGCACCTAAATACACAATGCAGTGACCACATCAATTTCCAGAAACAATATAATGTAAATCATCCCTTAATGGTCAAATCTGTTGTGAAATTTTTTTTAAAAACTAGAGGGAGTAGTCAAAATTCCAACTGTAATGTCCTTATTGATTTTGAATAGGATCATCATGCAAACGTAAATTATCTCTGAATAATGAGATGGTCATATAAATGGCTCCGAATAGCAAGGGATGGGAATCTAAAATTCCTTACAATCTACCGGTATGACAGAGGCATCCCACCATAGCCTCGAGACATCCAGTTTCCTGCAGGTCAGCACAGCAAATTAACTCTTTAATATCATCACCACTCCATGTGTTTCTCAATCCAATTCTCCTGTCTTCTCTCCAAAATCTTTCGACTTCCTTACTAATCAAGAACTAAAACAAACAACTAACTAAATAATTGTGGGTGCTTTAAATCAGAAACAAAAATTAGAAACTGTTGGAAAAGCCCAGTAGGTTTGGCAGCACCTGTGGCAAGAATTCAGAATAAATATTTTGGGTTAGAGTGGTGCTGGAAAAGCACAGCAGGTCAGGCAGCATCAGAGGAGCAGGAAAATCAATGTTTCAGGCAAAAGACCTCCTACTCCTTGGATGCTGCCTGACCTACTGTGCTTTTCCAACACCACTAATCTAGACTCAGACTTCCAGCATCTGCAGTCCTCACGTTTGCCTTCTTTACACCTGTCTGTCTTAAATATAGAGAACAATTTGGCCTCTGCATAACTTCTGCAGCAAGGAATTCCACAGATTCTCCACTCCAGCTGAATAAATTCCTCCATCATCTCAGTTCCAAAAGGTTGCCCCTTCATTCTGAGTCTGAGTCCTTGGGTCCTCGTCACTCCTGCTAGTGAAGGCCTCTTCCCCACATCCATTCAACCAAGGCCTCTCATTCTTCTGCAAGTTACAGTGAAATTTCTTTTCTCTCCCCTCCCATCCTTCTAAACCCATAAAGTGTAGGCCAGAGTCCTCAAACTGCTCTTCATAAGCCAAGCCCTTCATTCTTGTCAATCTCATTTGGCAATTTATTATTCAAATATTCTCAATTAAAGGGCTGCACAGTGACTTCACAATGCCAGGGACAGTTTGATTCCACTCTTGAAACTCTGGAGTTTGTACATTCTCCCTTTGTCTGCATGGTTTCTGCCACATGCTTCAGTTTCCTCCCACAATTGAAGTATGTGCAGGTTAGGTGGATTGGCAATGCTAAATTGCCCTCAATGTCCAGGGATGTGAAGACTAGAGGGATTAGCCATGGGAAATACAGGGTCAGGGTAGGTCTGGTTCGGATGCTCTTCTGAGTGTAAGTGTAGACTTGATGGGAGATCCTCATCATCACAGGTTCCCTACAGTGAGGAAGCAACCCATTTGACCTACTCAGGTTGATTGCCTGCCATAACTTCAAAGCCAAGTTTCAATACCACATTCAATAATACAAAAATTAAGGATTCAAACTGAACCTGAAAAAAAAAGTATTATTTCAATTGCCTCTATCCTCATCCACGCACTTGAATCCTGACTGTCACATGGGGCTGCTACCCTCAAATCAGGGTCAGGCTGGATTTGAAAATATAAGGCTGGTAGGTTCAATTTCACAGCAACTTAAAGTCATTTGTTGAAGCCAACCCAGGAAAGGAAGTTATTGTTGTGTGTAAAGTACCACAAGCTCCATTTAACTCTACTTATTAGCAAAGTTCACAAATAATCCAATACTGAAACAATTATTTAAACTTCATGATTTGGAGAGGCCGGTGTTGGACTGGGGTGTACACAGTTAAAAATCACAACACCAGGTTATAGTCAAGCAGGTTTAATTGGAAGCACATTAGCTTTTGGAGTGACGCTCCTTCATCAGGTGATTGTCACCTGATGAAGGAGCAATCACCTGATGAAGGAGCGTCGCTCCAAAAGCTAGTGTGCTTCCAATTAAACCTGTAGGACTAAAAATCATAACACCACGTTATAGTTATTTAAAAGGAGAAAGTGAGGACTGCAGATGCTGGAGATCAGAGCTGAATGTGTTGCTGGAAAAGCGCAGGTCAGGCAGCATCCAAGGAACAGGAGATTTGACGTTTCGGGCATAAGCCCTTCTTCAGGAATGAGGAAAGGGTGTCCAGCAGGCTAACATAAAAGGTAGGGAGGTTTTATCTTACCTTTTATCTTAGCCTGCTGGACACCCTTTCCTCATTCCTGAAGAAGGGCTTATGCCCGAAACATCAAATCTCCTGTTCCTTGGATGCTGCCTGACCGGCTGCGTTTTTCCAGCAACATTTTCAGCTATAGTTATTCAAACGTGATTGCATGAAGCAACCACAATAAGACCCCTTCAAGTTAGCAACTTAAAGTTTCACAACTCAGATTGTCATTATCCCGTAATGGACTTCAACACCAACCAAGCCTCTTTCCTCGGTCCAGGGTTTGAACTATATGCAGCATTGTTCTCCGGTATTCTACTCCTGAAGAATCCTAGAGCTGAACTGTTACACAAATTTTCCATCCTTCAAGTTTGTGGCATGGCATTATAGATGATCCTTTAGATTCTTTCATCCAAAATACTGGAAATCTGCAGCTTGCTTTTTCAGAAATAGCTTCCTTGTTACATTCAGCATTGACTGTCTGTTTGACAAAACAGCTTTCCAGTGATTAACTCCTTAATTTTTAGTGTAGGGCAATTAGTTGTCCTTGTTACATAAGGCAGCCATTTATCAAGCCATTGTTGAAACAGTTTTGTTTATGTAGCTTCAACTCCTCCTTCCTGACATGGCTAATTGCTTTCCAATTCCTGTACATGTTTATCTTGACAGTTCTTGCGGCTTCTTTCAATCTATGAACAGTTAAAAAGTTCTGAAATTTAACTTCTGTGATCGTATCTGATAGTGTAATGCACTGCACTAATAAAACCATGAATTACTAATAAAATAATATGTCTTCTTAGCGAAAGACCAGTCAAAGGACATTTCGAGCAAAATGCTGCCTCAGTAACAAAATTAACTCTGGATCCTTTTAGTGTGGTAGGCTAAATAGAGCACATCCAACCCAGTGATTCATACTGGACAGTTCATCCAAAGATGTGCATTAAAATATTGAACTTTCCAAACAGTGAATTGTTTTGCATTTGCTCTTAAAACAGACTTCTAGTCATCTTCATGTGAAGCACTGATGACAGAGGCACAGCATGGAATAAATTAAGATAACTCTTCAGATCAACAATTTCTTAGTGAAGACAATATGTTCTAAAGTATAGTAAAATTCTTAAGTTGGTAACAGTACTGATCTAGGAGGCACTGAATTAAAAAGCAAAATCTAAAGCAAATCTCAGTCTAAATGTGAGAGGGGTCATAGTTTTCTCACATTTTAATATGTTGCACCAATTGGAAAATTGCAGTTTTACTTGACTGTAAAACTGCACTCTGGCTAGAACACTTGTCAGAACACTTGTCAGATAAAGCTGGAAAATGTGTTGCTGGAAAAGCACAGCAGGTCAGGCAGCATCCATGAAGCAGGAGAAGCGAAGTTTTGGGCATAAAAAGCCCTTCTTCAGGAATGAGGAGGGTGTGCCAAGCAGGCTAAGATAAAAGGTAGGGAGGAGGGACTTGGAGGAGGGGTGTTGGGAATGCAATAGGTGGAAGGAGGTTAAGGTGGGGGTGATAGGCTGGAGAGGTCTGGAAGATTGCAGGTCAAGGCGGCAGTGCTGAGTCTGAGGGTTGGGACTGAGATAAGGTTAGGGGGGCAAGGGGGGGGGGGGGGGGGGGGGAAGGGGAGGATGGGGAGGAGGAGAAATGAGGAAGCTGGAGAAATCTGCATGCATCCTTTGTGGTTGGAGGGTTCCTAGGCGGAAGATGGAGGTACTCTTCCTCCAGGCGTCGTGTTGCAATGGTCTGGTGATGGAGGTTACCAAGGACATGCAGGTCCTTGGCCGAGTGGGCGGGGGGAGTTAAAGTGATCGGCCACGGGTCGGTTGGGTTGGTTGGTGAGGATGTCCCAGAGGTGCTCTCTGAAACGTTCCCCAAGTAGGTGGCCTGTCTCCCCAATGTAGAGGAGGCCACATCGGGTGCAGCAGATGCAGTAAATGACGTGTACAGAGGTGCAAATGAATTTGTGATGGATATGGAAGGATCCTTTGGGGCCTTGGAGGGAAGAGAGGGGAGAGGTGTGGGCGCAAGTTTTGCATTTCTTGCAGTTGCAGGGGAAGGTGTCGGGAGGAGGTTGGGTTGGTGGGGGGGGGGGGGTGAATCTGATGAGGGAGTCGCGGAGGGAGTGGTCTTTTCAGAACGCTGATAGGGGAGAGGAGGGAAATATATCCTTGGTGGTGGGGTCGGTTTGGAGGTGGCAGAAATGACAAAGGATGATACGATGTATCGGGAGTTGGTGAGGACCAGTGGGGTTCTGTCCTGGTGGCGATTGGAGGGGTTAGGCTCAAGGGCGGAGGAGCGGAAAGTGGAGGAGATGCAGTGGAGAGCATCGTCAACCACGTCTGGGGGAAACTGCGGTCTTTGAAGGAGGAGGCCATCTGGTTTGTTCGGTGTTGGAATTGGTCCTCCTGGGAGCAGATGTGGCAGAGGCGAAGGAATTGGGAATATGGGATGGCATTTTTACAGGGGGCAGGGTGGGATGAGGTGTAATCTTGTTAGATAAAACAAAGATGTGCTTTGAGAAACTGAAAATCTAAACAAACCATAAGTTTGCTAAACAGAAACAGAATTTCTTGTGAATAGGAAAATTTAAAAGGCTAAAACATTTCAGTTCAAATGAAATATTACACACCAAGTGTTTTCCCCGCCGTATGTGCTGAATAAACATCTTGTTCAAAAGCATTGCTTTTTCTTTCATCATGTTCTGTTTAAGCAACTGGATGCATCACTGGTAGCCCTCAAAAGTAGATTAGAGAATGAAATGTACAATGTAACAATTATGGCCATGACCTAATAAAACTATGTACTAAAATACAAAACAAATTGCACAATTAAAAAAAATGAACGTTTTGTAACAAAAATTTGACGATTAGTGAATTCCATACCAATAATTACAAGTCCAGTTCATATGCCTTCAAAAATCAAAGAATTAAAACTGAAGGTAGTTCAGAAAGTTAAAATGGTTACGCGGAAAACTTGTTTTTATTTTACAAAAAGGAAACATGTCAAAATTGGAAACCAGCAAATTTAATCAATAGCAGAAAAAGAAATTAGAACATAAAGTGTCTATTAAATAATTAATTATTCAAGAAATAATCCCATGGAAGAGCACAAAATGCTGGACGACTAGACTATCTTTCTGCAGTTAAATGGACACCTGTCTATTTATTCTTGTATAGGAAGGTTTACATTGGACAAAATACACTTAAAAATGAAATACTTAAACATTTAGACATATGCAATAATCAAAGCTTCCACAAAAACCTAAGTCAATTAAATAAAAAAAATCAAAAAGATTGTTCCTGTTCGGATGAGAGGCAAGGCTGCTAGTTGTAGGGAATGCTGGACGATTAGAGAAATTGAGGTTTGGGTCAAGATAAAGGAGGAAGTACACATCAGGTATAGACAGGAGAGATCGGGTGAGTCCTTAGCAGAGTACAAAGACAGCTGGAACATACTTAAGAGGAAAATTAGGAAGGCATAAAAGGGACGCGAGATAACACTGGATTCTCCTTCACCCTATTTGCCAAAGGGATTTTATAAATACATTAAGGACAAAAAAGTAAGCGCTTTTCCAGCAACACATTTTCAGCTCTGATCTCCAGCATCTGCAGTCCTCAGTATAGGACACCTCAAAGATCAGCAAGGCAGCCTTGTGTGGAACTGCAGGACGGGAGATATTGAACGAGTCTTTGCACCAGTCTTAACTGTGGAGAGGAATTGGAAGAAACAGAACATGGAAGATACATAACATGGGGAAATAGATGGTGACATGTTTAAGTGTCCATACAAGAGGTGGTGGTGCTGGATGTCTAAAAACAAAAAAGGTGATTAAATCCCCAGAACCTGATCAGGTGTACCCTAGAACTCTGTGGGAAGTGGATCCACTTGCTGAGATATTTGGAAGTACTGATCGTCACAGATGAGGTGACAGAAGACTGGAGGTTGGCTAACAGGGTGCCACTATTTAACAAAGGTGGTAAGGAAAAAACAAATCAGGGAATTATAGACCCATAAGCCTGACATCAGTGGATGGCACATTGTTGGAAGGAATTCTGAGGAACAGGATTTTATATGTATTTGGAAAGGCAAGGGCTGACTAGGGATAGTCAACATGGCTTTGTGCAAGTTGTCTCAAAAACTTCATTGAGTTTTTTGAAGTTACAAAAGAGGATTGATGAGGGCAGAGTAGCAGATGCTATCAATTTGGATCTGACAAAGTTCCTCGTGGCAGACTGGTTACCAAGGTTAGATCACATGGAACTGTTCTGAATCAAAATGACTAATCTCGAAGGTAGAAAACAGGGTGGTGATGGAGGACTGCTTTTCAGACTGAAGGCCCGTGACCAGCTGCAAGGATTGCCTCTGGGTCTACTGTTTTTCATCATTGAAATGCATGATATGGATGTAAACATAGGAGGTACACAAAGTTTGCAGATTACACCAAAATTGGAGGTGTAGTGGACAGTGAAGGTGACCTCAGATTACAACAGGATCTTGGTCAGATGGGCCAAGAAGTGGCAGAGGGAATTTAATTTAGTTAAATCTGAAGTGATGCATTTTGGGAAAACAAATCTTAGCAGGATTTATACATTTAATGGTAAGGTCCTGTGCAGTGTTGCTAAACAAAGACTTTGGAGTGCAGGATCATTGCTCCTTGAAAGCGGAGTCGCAGGTAGATAGGATAGTGAAGACGACTTGCCAAAGAATCAGTTAGACTAAAAACGTCAGCTTTTTTCTCTCCTTACAGATGCTGCCAGACCTGCTGAGATTTTCCAGCATTCTCTCTTTTGGTCTCCTCCTCTAGTGAAGACGACGTTTGGTATGCTTTCCTTTATTGCTCAGATCAAGTACTGGAGTTGGGAGATCATGTTGCGGCTGTATAGAGCATTGGTTAGGCCACTTTTGGAGTAGTGTGTGCAACTCTGGTCTCCCTCCTGTGAGAAGGATGTTGTAAAACTTGAAAGGGTTCAGAAAAAGACTTACAAGGATGCTGCCAGGGTTGATGGGTTTAAGCTATAGGGAGAGGTTGAATAGGCTGGGGCTGTTTTACCTGGAGCAGAGGCTGAGGGGTGACTTGATAGAGATTTATAAAATCATGAGGGGGCATGAATAGGGGAAATAGAGAAGGTCTTTTCCCTAGGATAGGGGGAGTCCAGGACTAGTGGGCGTAAGTTCAGGGTGAGAGGAAAGATTTAAAAGGGACCTAAGGGGCAACTTTTTCATACAAAGGGTAGTGTGTGCATGTACTACCAGAGGAAGTGGTGGAGGCTGGTACAATTACAAATGTCTAAAAAATATCTGGATGGGTACATGAATAAGAAGCGTCGAGGGGGATATGGGCCAAATGCTGGCAAATGGGATTAGATTAATTTAGGATATTCGGTTGACACAGAAGAGTTGGACCAAAAGGTCTGTTTCCATGCTGGACATCTGACTGTATGACAAATTCAAACCCAAAAAACAAAAATCGCCCGATTACTTCTTGAAGGAATCACTCCCATTTGTAAACAGGCAGATGGATTAGGCCCTTAATCCTTATAAATATCAAAGATTAACATTGTTCTTACCAAAATACCTCCATAATATGCACTAAGTATTGCAACACAAACCTGGAATTCTCAACTTTCTAGAAATCAATGCATTCAGAACACCCTTCTGGAACAAAGTGTCAAATGCAATTATGCATCTGAAATTCCTCCCAACCCATGATATTGGGAAGCAAGAGAAGGAAAACATAACTGTGGACCATCAGCATTACGCTAATTAGTCAAATTTTAGAAGCCAATTAGGGTTTTATGCAGCATTTTATACAGACATGCTCAGTGAGATTCTGTGGAAAAAAAAGGAATTAACATTTTCCTTTTCCATCTGATCAGTGTTTTCTTGGATACCATTCCATTGCCAATCACTATTATTTTCTCTCCAAGATCTTAACAAGTGGAAATGAGAGTTTAAAAAAAAGACGGCAAACTGATCCCTGTATTCCCTCATTAATTTCCCTGAATAATTTCTCAATAAATTTGCAGTTTTTAATATCCATGTTTTGCTGTATCTGCACAATAAAAGATTGTTATTGAAGTTCAAGAACTGGGTAACCCAAGAAAGTTTTATGCAAATCAGTAATCCTATATGCATTCACTACTTTAATTCTGTGGTCTCCTCTTCTTTCAAAAGAAATGGGGGCAAATGATGATGATTAGTAATTGTCCCATGTTCTTAACATTTTCATTAATTGGCAAAGTGAAATAAGTATCTTAAAAAAAGTGAATTCAGAAAATAGATCATCAGAATGCCTGATAAATTACTGCCCCTTAAAGCAAGAGCTTTCAGATTGGATTCTTGCTACTTATAACAAGAATAGGTGTAGGTACACTGTAGTTGGCTTCATACCCCCGAACAATGGGGCTCTTTACAGTTAGACATAATAGGAATATACTTACATGTACACGTGCAGCCATTAGTGTATACTTAATAGGTTAAAAATAGGCATTTGATTTGAAATAAATTTTAAAAAAGGAAAGTCTGCTGTTAAGAGGAAATTAAGAGGATGAAAACTGGTTGTGGTAACTCGCCATTCAAATTTGAATAGCGAGTTAGAGGTCAACAATTAAGTTACCCTACTGTCATTGTCAATTTATTTCAGAGTATTTATAGCAAGATGATTGTACCTCTAAACGGATGTGCAATTGATCCTTTCTTCATTGTATCACACTGTACCCATCCTCCAACATTATAACTCATGCAGATCAAATACCTTAGGGCCACGGACAAATAAGAACTTACGCGTGCTACGCAAAAAGGACATTATCTTGATTATTGCAATGCAGACAGAAAAAAAAACATTTTGCACCAATGTATATGCAATGGAAAGTTAAAAATCACACCATACCAAGTTATAGTCCAACAGGTTTATTTGTAAGTACAAGCTTTCACAGCACTGCTACTTTATCAGATAGCAAGTGCAGCAGGATCATAGGACAATTTATAGCAAAAGATCATAGCGTCAACTTATGCCATACAGTTAACAGGAATCTAGGTTTGTTCACTCTTTCATTTTTTAAAATGGGTTGCAGGTTTTGATTCATTTATATGTAAATCCCAGAATTTCTTTCAAGTCACATTACTGAAATAACTTAAGGTGTTACTAAAAAATTACATCCCAGCTCAGACAATGCATTAAAAGGTGTGTGAGGTTAGAGTCTGTCTGTATCCCAATCTGGAGTCAGACTGGTTCTATTTCCAAAGTAGGAATTGATAACATGTCACATGGACTGACTGCTTACAGATTGTGCGTTTTATGAAATAAAATAGAATGCATCTGCAAATACAATTCAGCAAATGTACATATTCAAACAGCGCACACAATCTGTAGGCAGTCAATCCACATGATATTTTATCAATTCCTACATATTAAATGACTCAAAACCTGTGTAATTTTTAACTTTGCCGACCTCAGTCAAACACTGACACCTCCACATCAGATGCAATATCAAGCAATATAGCCAATTATTCTGATCTCTAACTAAAATTATGCTTTGATAATGTTAAGCTAGGAAATGGAACACTACATAAAGAACATTGACACTCCTCATTGTGGGTTCGGGTATCATATGGTTAAGATCTAGCTCATGTTACTCTGTCCCAAAAACAAGTATTTCTTCGAGAAAGCAATGATTGCACTCTTGTGCAACCCCACATTATAGAAAAAAATCATGCTTTAGAATCAGCATGCTGTGTTGGCAATGTAGCTGCATTACAACGAACACATTGTAAACATTTGCACTTTAGAAACAGTGCCCCTAATTCGTCAATTACGTTACAGCAAATTTGCATTAATGAAACACTTATTATGGCAGAATGACCTGTAGAATGATAGTTTGTCACTTCCCATATCTTTCATGCTGTAACCTGAATCAGGTTGCCACTAATGATAGGTTAAGTCCACAAAACAGTAACTGTTGCTAAATCCACTACGAGGTGGACAGATTGCTCAATGTTATTTTACGTAGGTCCCAAAAAAAAATATCAGAGCAAATTGCCTGCTCACGAGCCTGAACAAGTTTGAAGTCAGACGTCACTGGTGAAAGTTCAATGGAAAAATAGTTGGCTTAAGTCAGTCAATTTCACAACTGTGTGGTCAGGTGGAAATGATAATTGGAGACAGGCACAATTTTGTCATTTTAATCCTCGCATACTAAAATTTTAAAATGTGGTAAACTATGCAGCGTACTAAACAGATATAATTTCCCCATTCAAAAACTGTGCATTAATAAATCTATAATCTTCAACAACACATTTCAAGTAAACATAAATTAGATGCCCTAAATGCTGATCATGTTTGAAGAGAGCTTTAGCACTAAATTGTAGGGGTGAGTTCATGTTAGGGCAGATTTGACAAATTTAAAAAAAGGCAAAGAAATAAGCTGTACAGCAGGAGGGTAATGCAGGAAGTGATAACTGGAGCATGGCACGTAGGGAAAAAAAACTTCCAAACATAAAGAGTGCACCAGCAAATGGACACATCAAGTGATTTTAAAAAAGACATTTATACATTCTTTACCTTGATACACACCACATTTAAATCAAAAGATGGACAGCTTAGTAGACAAAATATAGAAAAATAAATTGCTGTTACAGAGATGGCTCCAATATAACCACAGCTGGGAAATGATTCTAGGGTATTTGATATTTTAGAAAGTCACGAGGAAAGCAAAAAAAGGTGGGGCATTTCTATTAAAGGAGGATGAGTACAGTAATGAGGAAGGACCTTGATTTAGAAATAACAATGTATTAATGGTATGTGGAGGTAAGATTTTAATCCGGAGTTAAAATGAATCAAATTGGAAAAAGGTAGGCCCAGGATTCATCCCTTGGGCATTTCAGAGAACAAATGTTTTGAAGGAACAAGCAATTTTAGATCCGACCATGTGCAATGAAACATTATTAAAAAGGTAAGAGTGAGCATAATATGATGAAGAGTACATTCAGTTTGAGGCTGAGAAATTTGATCCCAAATAAGCTAATGTCTTAAAAGTTTAAATGAAGAAATGAGTAAAATGAACGATTTGATTAAAATTGACTGTAATAGTAGGTTTAAAACATGGTAGAAAAAGGAGTGGTAGACATTTAAAGAAATAACAAATATTGCATTGACAAAAATGGCTGAGAGAAGAATGCATCATTTATGGCTAAGATGGTAACCCAAGGATAGCATTAAATTTGGCAAGGAAAGATAGACAAACTTGCAAAATTTGTTAGTAAGCTAGCAGATTGGGAATATCTTTAGAGAATAATGATCAAAGAGAAAAATTGGATAACAAGGGAAAAATCAGCAAAACTAGCAACGGTTTCAACAAGAATATAAAGAACAAAAAAATTGTACAAACAGTATGTTTTCGTCATGTGAAAGAGTGGGAAACAATGAGAATGAGAAAAGGCAAAACATACAGTTTCCAACAAATCTCTTTCTAAAAGGCAATAATATGCAAGATTATCAAAAGCAAACAAAAAAAAAAGGACATTAAAAAAAAATCAAATCTACTGGAGAGAAAACTAACAAAACTAAACCTGGACCGGATGGTCTCAGTACACATCTTAAAAAGGAACAGCCACAGAAGTTGGGGATGCATTGGCTAAATATCAAAATTCTGGAAAGAATTTCACATTGGAAAGCTACAAATGCTACATCATTATTCACATGGGGACGACAGAAAATCAGGGGGCAGCTAATCCAAAATCTGTCAGAGTCAGAGACATACAGCACGGAAATAGACCCTTTCAGTCCAATCCAACCCAATGTAGTCCCACCTGCTGGCACGTGGCCCATATTCTGCCAAACCCTTCCGATTCATGTCCATCCAGATGCCTTTTGAAATGTTGAAACTGTACTAGACTTCACCACTTCCTCTGGCAGCTTATTCCATACAGGTACCACATTCTGAAAAGGTTGCCCCTTAGGTCTCTCATATGTTTCTCCTCTCATCCTAAACCTATGTCCTCTAGTACTGGACTCACCCACCCCAGGGAAAAGACTTGGTCTATTTATCCTATCTATGTCCCTCAATTTTACAAACCTCCATAAGGTCATTCCTCAGCCTCCAACACTCCAGGGAAAACAGCCCTAGCCTATTCAACATCTCCCTATAGCTCAAATCTTCCAACCCTGGCAACATCCTTGTAAATCTTTTCTAAACCCTTTCAAGTTTCACAACATCTTTCCGATAGGAAGGAGACCAGATCTGCACGTAATATTCCGACAGTAGCTTAAACAATGTCCTGTACAGCCACAACATGACCACCCAACTCATGTACTCAATACTCTGACCAATAAAACCATATCAAATGCCTTCCTCACTACCCTATCGACCTGTGACTCCACTTTCAAGGAGCTATGAACCTGCATTCCAAGGTCTCTTTGTTCAGCAACACGCCCTAGGACCTTACCATTAAGCATCAGTCCTGCGAAGATATGCTTTCCCAAAATGCAGCACCTCACATTTACCCAAATTAAACTCCATCTGCCATTTCTCAGCCCATTGGCCCATCTGATCAAGATCCCGTTGTAATGTGAGCTAACTTTCTTCATTGTCCCCTACACCTCCAATTTTGGTGTCATCTGCAAACTTACTAACTATACTTCTTGTGCTCGCATCCAAATCATTTATGTAAATAACAAAAAATAGAGGACTCAGCACCGATCCTTGTGGCACTCCACTGGTCATTCCACTTACTAGAAGAGGCTAGCAAGAGTGCGCTAACATTGAAGAATTAGCCTGCATTTATTTCAATAAAATGTGTTTTACAGATGAACTCAGGGCATATATGGGAACAAAGGACTGGGACATCTTAGTTATTATAGAAACATGATTGAGGGAAGGACAAGACTGGCATCTCAATGTTCTGGGATTTCAATGCTGTAGGAAGGATAAAAAAGGAGACAAGAGGGGAGGGGAAAGTGCTACTTTTGGTTTGGAAACTTCACTGCTGTAATTTGAAGGAATATTTGAGGGATTATCTAGTGAAGCTATTTGGGTGGAACTCGGAGATAAGAAGGGGTTGACCACCACGATGGGAATACAGGTAGTTTCTTCTATAACGTGATGGTTGCATTCTCTTGCAACCCAGTTTTATGGAAAAATTGTGCTTTAGAAACAGTGTTTAAAGTGTTGGCAATGTAATGGCATTACAGCCACGTTTTAAAAGTTTGCACATGAGAAAGTGTCCTCAATTCGTCAATCGTGTTTATAGCGAATTCTCATTTACAAAGCACGTGTTATAGCAGAATGACCTGTACACTATAAGCTCCTCCTCCCCCAACTGAAGACTGGAGGATAGCTAATGTTGTGCCTTTATTTAAGAAAGGCTGTAAGGAGAAACCTGGGAACTACAGACCAATGAATCTGACGTCAGTGGTGGGTAAGTTGTTTTTTTTGGAAGGGGAAGGTCTGATCAGGGATAGTCAGCATGACTGTGTGGGGGAAATCTGGTGTCAAACTTGATGGTGTTTTCTGAGGATGTAACAAAAAAGCTCGGTGGGGACAGAATAGTAGATATTGTCGACAAACTTTAGTGAAGTCTTTGATAGGGTTCTGCATGGTTTCTTTTGTAGTTAAACTATTTTTCTCAACCTATTACATACCTCTGGAATAGGTGGGACTTGAACCAGAGCCTCCTGATCTACAGGCAGGGACATCACTATGGCATCACAAGAGGATCAAAGATTCCATTTGGCAGACTGATTAGTAAAGTTAGATCACATGGTATTCAGGGCAAGTTTGCCAAATGCATATATATTGGCTTGCTGGAAGGATACAGAGTGTGGTGATGGAAGGCTGTGGCCAGCAGTTTTCCATAGGGATTGAAGCTGTGTCCATTGTTGTTTGTCATTTATATCTTTACTCAGTAGTAGGGGCGTGGAACACACTCCCTGCAACAGTAGTAGACCCACCAACTTTAAGGGCATTTAAATGGTAATTGGACATGCATATGATGAGAATGGAATAGTGTAGGTTAGATAGACTTCAGATCGATTCCACAGGTCGGTGCAACATTGAAGGCCAAAGGGCCCGTACTGTACTGTAATGTTCTATTTAAAAGTGATTTGATGAGAATTTAGGAGGCCTGGTTCATTTGTTTGTCAGTGACACCAAAATTAGTGGTATAGTCCACAGTGAAGAAAGTTCTAAGGAATCTGATTAATTGAGGCAGTGGCAGAGTGGCGTTTAATCTGGATAAATGTTAGGTATTACAATTTGGTAAGGACTTATACAATTAATGGAAGGACTCTGCAGAGTGTTGCCGAACATAGAGAGACCCTGGGGGTTCAGATACATAGTCCTTTGAAAGTTGTGTCATAAGTGGACTGAGCAGTTAGGAGGCATTCACCACACTTCTCCTCATTGCTCAAACCATTGAGTACAGCAGCTAGGATGTCATTTTGACATTGTACCAGACACTAGTTAGGCCACTGCTGGAGCGTGTACAGTTCTGATCATCCTGCTATTAAAAATATTGTTAAATTATAGAGGGTTCAGAAAGACTTAAATCAGAATGTTGCTGGGACTGGAGAGTTTGAGATAAAAAAAAAGGAGAGGATGAATAAGCTGGGATTTTTTTCACTGGACCATAGGAGGTTGTGGGGTGATATTATCAATGTTCATAAAATTATGAGGGGCACAGATAAGGTGAATAGCAAAAGGTTTTTTTTCCCTTAGGGTGAAGTGTACAAAACAAGAGGACAGATTTAAAAAAGGGAGCCGAGGGACAACTTTTTCCACACAGTGGTTCACTAACACCAGGTTATAGTCCAACAGGTTTATTTGGAAGCACTGCTCCTTCATCAGGTGGTTGACAATCACCTGAAGGAGTAGCACTCAAAGCTAGTGCTTCCAAATAAGCCTGCGGGACTAGAACCTGGTATGTGTTTTTTTAACTTGATAAAAGACAGTTGAAATGCTACTCAGAACTAGAAAACCATAAAAAAGTGCCAGACTCCGATGGGAGTCTCTGAACAGTTGTGGTGTAGTGACAAGAACACAGAAGAGCCAGAGACAGACAGAAGCATGTACCAGAAACAGCATGGTCAGTACAGTTACTGTAAATTTTCCATTGATTCTGAGAACAGTAGTTTAAGTTGTAATGAGAACTATTTGAAGCAATGATCCTTACTAATAAAAGGAAACCAGTTTGTTCGGTTTTAATTGAGTTACAAACCAACATGAGTTTGACAATTATTTGTATGGTATCTCAAATATAATAAAAATGGGTAAGAGATTTACTTCTTTATAGTAAAGACAATACAATTGAGTTTGATGTGAATATTGTTGGAAAAAGGAAATGTCAAAATAAGATTTTAAATTAGATTTGATTCTCTACAATATGGAAACAAACCCTTTGGCCCAATGAGTCCACACTGACTCTCCGAAGAACAATCTACCCAGACCCATTCCCCTACATTTACCCCTGACTAATGTACCAAACACTATGGGCAATTTAGCATGGCCAACTCACCTAACCTGCACATCTTTGGATTGTGGGAGGAAATTGGAGCACCCGGAGGAAACCCATGCAGACACGGAGAATGTGCAAACACTGCACTGATAGTTGCCCAAGGTAGGAATTGAACCTGGGTCCCTGGCACAGAGGCAGCAGTGCTAACCACTGAACTACCCTGCCACCCTTTTTCAAAACAGGTAGTTCTTCTTCCACAACAGATGGCATAAATCTGGAAAAACTGAAAAAGGCCATTGATTAGAGGCCAGTTGAAACTTTCAAAACAGTGATGAATTTTTGTTAGGTCAGTGTCAAGTAACATAGAACACTGATCAATATGGATCTAATCTAACAGAATTAGAAGACAACCTCAAAGGGCTAAATAGCTTACTCCTGCTCCAAATGTTTAGGTTTTACAGGTTGGATCACAATGCTTTTTCTACCAATATTGTTCACCTCAGGAAGCACCAATTCTAACTGTATTAACTTCAGAAAAAAGAAATAGTTTTGCTGGAAACAGGAGTGTAAATACACTACACACCCAGAGTCTGAACCACAACTATCAGATCAGACAGCCCAGGTTTGGCATCAAGTATTCAAGGAGCTCAGTCGTTTTGTTGAAAGGGTGTTGTAATTTGCCTCAGTTATACCATAGGCAGGTGGGGTGGAAGAGAAAAAAAATCTCTGCAGTCTCGATGGATATTACATTGCTATTGCAACTAGTTAACACCTCCATGGAGTGGGCCAACACACACACAGTAATTCCAATCAGACCATGACAGTATCTCACAATATTTTAAAACAACCATCACAGCAATCTAGGTTAGCAATGTCTCAGGGTTGAAGGGCGGGCTGTTAAGTAAACTGATTTCAATCAAGATTAAGACAAAAAACAGCAGAAGTAGCATCAGTACAACTCAGAAAAAAAGAGCGCAGCTGACCAGAGTTCCCACTTTTCAACACCATTCAGTAACCCCTTCTGGATATTCACTAGTTAGGATGCAAGTAAAGCAGGACCATGCCATACCGAAACTTCCAAGTGGCTAAGTAGCCTTCTGACAGTCAATCCCCCAGTTAGGGATATTTTTAGATCTAAAAAAGAAAAAAAAATCAAACCCAGAGACAGAAAAGTGCAACAGCAGAAGTCAGAATGTATGGAGACCAAGAAACAAATTGGCACACAACTACAAAAGAACATAAGTGAAAAATAATTTCTTCCAAAAATTATTCTGGAATCATTTTTGGATACATGCCTCAACCTTTTAAAAGGTTAAGTGCAACAACAGAAAATACTTAGGATAATTGTAAATTAAAATCATAGTATACTCATACATCAAAAACACATTTTGTCAAATTGTTTCATTAAAGATCAAAGACTTAAAATAACCTACTGATTCAGTCTATTTTGCCATGCAACAAGCAGCTTTGGGTTTCTACAAAGAGAGTGAGTGGTAGTGGTGCATGACATATTGCTGAATGCAGCAAAAACTTAGGCTAAAATCAATCACGTAAAATTGAATATTTGACGTTCGAAGGTTGTTAATATGCCAACTAATTGCATCAGGTGAACAGGAGACTGGCAGGCAATTGAAGACATAATAAATTGTTAACAATTTCAAGTTCAAATAGAATGCAGACCTTTGGAAACAGAATACCATATCATCCTCATCTCCAAGGTAACTTTCATATCAATCCAAAAGTCAAATTCACCAATGGCTTAAAATGTGACAGCAACGTTACAAAAGCTCCTCTCCATCAGGAATCCTGTCAGATGATATCATACATTTTCTCACCATTTTGCTCATTGAACTAATGCAGATGCCCAATTCATACTTTCAGCATAGAAAGCAAATAGTAACTCTCCCTCCCAGCTGCAATCCATTTAATTTTTAACATCTATTCTTATGAGTTTTCTTGAACTACAGCTCAACAATAGGTGCTCAGACTATCAAAAGGTCAAGAAGGAACGTTAACATTACAAGATATTAATTATAAGGAACAGAATGAAAGCATACTTGCGGAGTGCTCCAGCTGAATCAACTGTTTTTGTGGGAATTACTTTGCTTGAGGAAAGCAACCGGGAATAAAAAATGGAACTAAGTCAACCAGAATGAGCTGCCAGTGGAAGTGGTGGAGGCTAGTACAATTATAACATTTAAAAGGCATCTGGATAGGTACATAAATAGGAAGGGTTTACAGGGATGTGGGCTAAATGCTGGCAAAAAGGTAGAGATTAATTGAGGATATCCAGTAGACATGGATGAGTTGGATTGAAGGGTCTGTTTAAATGTTGTACATCGCTATGTCTCTAGTTATACAAGATCACACTGTGACCAAATCTTGTACATAGACATATACTCAAGACATTTTTTGTCCTCCACCAATGCTTGTTGATAAGAATCGGTGACTGCCCACTTTTCCTTATTTTGCACCTGTAATAAATAATTAATGTTCCTTTATCTTGCATTTCTCCTAAACAGAAAGATGACCTTTCATTCAGCATTACGAAGCACTGTGAGAATGTACAATGCCAATTCAAGTGGGAGGTAAAGATTATCTTACAGCAAAGCTGGTAACGCAAGCATAAAGAAAAAATCTTTAACACATCATTTACACTTAAATATGGATGATACCTTTACAACACAACTTCATAAGTTTTTGGAAGAAAACAAAAGTGAGGGTACTTTATCTAGAATGTTACTAATATGCTACAAGTTAGAATCAGACAGTAAATCATTCTTTTCTCCCTCACTGACTTTTTTAAAATGATAGAATGCATGTGTACTGTTTTTAGTTTCTCTCAACTATCGATTATTCACGAAGTAACATTTGCTTGTGTGCATGCCTTGTAAATGTTAGGGGAACCCATATTTTACTAATTATTTTCATTGCTGTATCAGCAAATACATGAAATCTTGAAGAGCAATGCCTGCAATGTATAATAAACCAATGCAGAATGATCACAAAAAAGTTAATGACAATTACAATACACTTTTCAAACATTATTCTATACAATGACATACGACAACTCACGCAAGATGCAGTTGGAGTGAAATTTTGTATATTGCCTAAGTAGTGAATTGTTCACAGTTTCTAAGTTCTGAATTTCTTCTTCTCACTTCCCTTAGCCTTAGGAATGAGAAAACCATTTAGAGCCTCTAACATAGCCAGCATTCCTGACGAAGGGTTCATGCCCAAAACATCAACTCTCCTGCTCCTCGGATGCCAGCTGACCTGTTGTGCTTTACCAGCAACACATCTTGACTCTGGTCTCCAGCATCTTTCTCCCAGACTGTGTTTGCTTGTAGTCTGGTGTTTTATATGACTCTACAATGAACTGCCAACCATATTTTAATACAGTACTAATCACTAAGGAGGCCTAATTTCATTCCTCTAATGTCAACCAGTTTTGTCTTTGTGTCTCTACTTTGTTGCTAAATCTTCAATCCATTGCTTTGTTACCTAAAAATGTGGCTATTTCAATGTACTTCTTGCTGGTCTTCCACTTAAACCTTCTGTGAAATTGAAGTTATCCAAAGCGCTGCTGACTGGTCCTAACTTTCTCTGAACAACTTCTCTTTCCACTCCTCCCACTTCCTCCAAACCAAAGGAGTAGCCATGGGCACCCACATGGGCCCCAGCTATGCCTGCCTCTTCGTCGGATATGTGAAACAGTCCATCTTCCGCAGCTACATGCAGGTCCTTGGCCTCCTCCATCGCCAGACCATGGCAACACGACGCCTGGAGGAAGAGCCATCTTCCGCCTAGGAACCCTTCAACCACAAGGGATGAATGCAGATTTCTCCAGCTTCCTCATTTCCCCTCCCCTCACCTTATCTCAGTCCCAACCCTCGGATTCAGCACCGCCTTCCTAACCTGCAATCTTCTTCCTGACCTTTCCGACCCCATCCCGTCTCTGGATTATCACCCTCAACCTTGACCTCCTTCCACCTATCGCATTCCGACACCCCTCCCCCAAGTCCCTCCTCCTTATCTTTTATCTTAGCCTGCTTGGCACACCTTCCTCATTCCTGAAGAAGGGCTTATGCCCGAAACATCGATTCTCCTGCTCCTTGGATGCTGCCTGACCTGCTGTGCTTTTCCAGCAACACATTTTTCAGCTTTAACTTCCTCTCAGCCCTGTTCACCTATCACACTCCTATGCTTATATTTATATTGGTTCCCAGAGAGGCAATGTCTTAGGTTTAAAATTCTCGTTCTTATTTGCAAATCTCCTAATGGCCTTACCTTTTCCTATCTCTCTAATTTCCACTAGTATGTAGTACTTAAGCTAGTTGCTAATTCTGCCCTCAAACTTACTTGGTTTTAATCACTTTATCATTGCTGGTCATGCCTGCAGCGGCCTTATCTCCGAGCTTTGAAATTTCTTTCAGCCCGTTTCCACCTTGCTTTGCTCATTTAAGACACTCCTTTAAAACGTACTACTTTGACCAAGCTTTTGGTCAACTGATCTTATGCTGTAGCGTCATGTTGTATTTTGCCATTCCTATGAATGTCTTGGATATACTTCCAAATATGAGGTGAAATGTAAATATGTTGTTGCAGTTGTATTACTCAAAACGTAGTTCTAATTTTCTACGTTCAGAGGTGGAATTAAGACCATGGGATTGCACAGGGCCCCAAGCTAGAAGACCTGTTGCAATGCCACCTCAGCAGCAATACAGCTGATCCCTGTCTATTCAATCTCTTTCTCAACAATACGCTTAGTTAAACTTTTAAGGATGGTAGAAGTGAAAGACATCTTGTTTATTATGTCAATAACTAGATATTTTATTGACGTGTGGAGGAAGAAATGTGGGAAAGCAGAGGATGTGTAGTTCTGCTCCTCTGATGCTGCCTGACCTGCTGTGCTTTTCCAGCAACACTAAAACAAACCAAAACCAAAACCATCTGGTTTGGTCTGAGACAGTTACCAATGAAGAGGGATACAGCCAGTAGCTGGGGAATGAAGCAAAAACAAAGTTTTCTAATATTTATTTTGGGGGGGGGGGGGGGGGGGGGGGGGGGTGTGGGGGGCAGGATCGACGGGGATTTGGCAGTCGGATCAGCCAGTGAGATAAGTTTGCAATAGTCCTACCAGACCACAGGTTGCTCTCATTACAGAGAGAGAATTGGTGGCTTAACTTGAAGGTTAGCATACCTCAGGCAAAGGGAGAAGTCGAGGATAGTCCTCGATGGTAACCTCGGCCAGGGTAAAAACTGAATCCACACTGTTCGCAATACTCTGCATCGCCAACTGATTGCCCAGTCAGTCAACTGAACTAGCTGACCTCCTCTCATCTAGTACAGGATGTAGACGAAAATTCTGATAATTTAACAAGAGTCAAGAGAAAAGTGGTGAGACAGAGCTGAGTGTTGTTAATATACACGTGAAAGCAAATGGCTGCTTTCAGTCACTAAAGGAGCAGCATGCGAGAAATAAACAGGGACAAAGAATAATCAGAACATTTCAGCGCAGTACAGGCCCTTTGACCCATGATTTTGCACCGACCTAGGAAACTAATCTGAAGCTCATCTAACCTACACTATTCCATTCTTGACCATATGCCTATCCAGTGACCATTTAAATGCCCTTAAAGTTGGCAAGTCTACTACTGTTGCAGACAGTGTGTTCCATGCCCCTACTACTCTGACTAAAGAAACCACCTCTGTCACCTGTCCTATATCCATCACCCCTCAATTTAAAGCTATGTCCCTTCATGCTAGCCATCACTATCAGAGAAAAGAAAACTCACTGTCCACCCTATCCCACCCTCTGATGATCTTACATGTCTCAATTAAGTCATCTTTCAAATGTTCTTCTCTCAAATGAAAACAGCTTCAGGTCCCTCAGCCTTTCCTCCAAGACCTTTCCTCTATACCAGGGAGCATCCTAGTAAATCTCCTCTGAACCCTTTCCAAAGCTTCCACATCCTTCCTATAATATGACGACCAGAACTATACAGAACAACCCAAGTGCTGCTGCACCAGTGTACGGAAATCTCTCTACACCACATCAACCACTTTACCCTCATCCACCTGTTTGGTCATCTTTTTGAAGAACTCAAGGTTTCAGGGGCACAACCTACCCTTCACAAAATCGCATTGACTATCCCTAATTCTTTCTAGGTGATTACAAATCCTCTCAACCTTTTCCAACATTTTCCCACAACCAAAAGAAGGCTCACTGGTCTATAATTACCAGGATTGTCTCTAGTCCCCTTTTTGAACAAGGGGACAACATTTACTATCCTCCAGTCTTCAGGCACTAATTCTTGAGACATCATAAGTTAAGGTGTAACAACAGGAAGAAAAACCATTATACATGATATGCAGCAAAAATTAGGCAGATGACAGTGGAAAGAGCACAGTCGTACCCAACTGGATAACAACGGAGAGGTACAGGAGGAAGCGAGGGTGTTCAACCGTGTCAACAACTACAGACAGGTTGGGAAGGACTAGGAGGAATAGTTTAGATTTGTCACAGTCACACAGGACGTTAGCTCAGTCTTTGCTAAGAACTATTTTGGTACTGTAATGGGGCAGAACCATAGCTGAGGGGATGCAATTATGAATTAAGGTAGATGGTAAGGATTTGTGAGGCAACATGTTCAAGGAATTGAAAGGGAAGGGAGATTGCAAAATAGTGTCCTAGCTTCAAGGACATTGAGGACATTAAAAAAACAAATACTGATGACAGTAGGTTTAAAACAAGGATAATATCAGAAGAGAACAATTTACAATATCAGCCAACTTGGGAACCAGAAGCAGAAGTTGAATGGTTAGCAGTTTGTTTGGAATAGATTTTGAGAGAGCAGAAGGTGGGTGTCATGAATAAAATGAGCTAGGTGCAGGTACATGCAGAACTGGAAGAATATAGAATACTATGTACAGCATAGCCTCAAAGCTATCTTATTCTGAATTAGTGGTGCTGGAAGAGCACAGCAGTTCAGGCAGCATCCAAGGAGGTTTCGCTGCTCCTTGGATGCTGCCTGAACTGCTGTGCTCTTCCAGCACCACTAATCCAGAATCTAGTTTCCAGCATCTGCAGTCATTGTTTTTACCTCAAAGCTATCTTAGTTGAGCTAGGTTAATGTAAAAACTATTTTAACCATTCACAAAGAGGATTGATAGAAACATCTGAAATCAGAAACAGGACAGTCTGCAGTTACACAGCATCTGCAAGTTTCACTCTCTTCATTGACAATTTAGAAACTACTGCTGAAAATTTAGAGTGTCATTTTTGTCTCAAAGCTTTAAAAAAAATTAGAAGCCTCTTCTCCCATCCCTTTCAACTCCTGAGGTGAGGAGGCAAATTGGGTTAAGGAAAGAAAGCCCTAGATTCACCTAAATCTGTGGTTTTCTGTCACTTTCTGTGAAAGTACATTTAAAGACAGAGGGGAAGAGAGAGAGATTAAACAGATCTCATTTTATAAAAATTGAAGCTACTGGCTTATTTATTCTCTTGCCAGTGATGGTGTGGGCCAGGGGAGTGTTACTCAGTCACAGCCAGTCAGCCAGCCTTCGGCAGCCGGGGCTGAGTGCTTCTAGGGTGGGAGAGCAGGTAAGAGAGAGCCGGGGACTGGCGAGGCCTACTCTCGCTCTCAGAGCTGCATTCCTCCCCAGCCCCTGCGAGATCACCAAACACCACCAAGCCCTAAGTTAAAATAAAATAAAGAGGAATAAACCCATAGACAATTTTAAACCAAGAAGAAAAAAAAAACAATGTCCGCATATTTAAAAAAAAGGTTCGAACTAAAACAGTTGGCAACACGCCCACTTCCACGATGCAAATAAAAACATTTATAAAAAAAGTGAGGCCGCACGTTTTAGTTACAGGAACATAAATAAATAACGCGGTTGGTTTAGGGAGGGAAGAAGAGGCTCAGTACAGAAATAAGATCAGGAATGAGGCTTCGAACACGCCGCTCGGTAAATGCGAGAAATAAGAGAGAGAGAGAGAGAGAGACCGTGCCCGGCCGTTAGCTTACCCGCCAGCAAACAGATGTACCAAGGGGTCTCTCTGATTCATGGTGAATCATTATTACCGCGAGCGAGGGCCCGAGTGGCGGTCTCCCTGGGAGCAGCTCATGCCCCGTGCCTGCCCGCTCGCGCCTCTCCCTCCCCCCCCAGCTCCAACCGCAGCTGCTCGCGCCTCTGATCCTACTCCGGTCCGGTGCTGCACGCGCTGATGCCTGTCTGTTTAACGACCGACCCACTCCCCCTCATCGCACTCAACCGGACACTCTCCACTGGAGGGGAGGGATGCCTCGACTATTATTATCGACCTGCCACACTGGCTACGACCATGACCCCGCCCCGTACCCTGGCTGCCCTTCCCCTTTGCATCCAATGAAAGCCAGGGACGCGCACCACTGCCACGCCCCTCCACCCATTCCGGCGCACTTGCTCTCCGCATGATCACCAGCCGTGCGTGTCCGTCTGCAGGACAAAAGTGTTGCCTTACATTGTGGTGTGTGTGTGTCTGCGCTTCGTCCGAGCACTGTACTATACAGGAGCTCGGGGCCTGGCTTGAAGGAGTCTGAGAAGCTCATGGGGTAACTGTCCTTCACCACAGAGGACGAGGTGTCCAGCCACCAAAGCATTTCCATTACTTTACCTGCTTGAAACAGCTGAGGGGGACAAATTCTGAGCCTTGCCAGTGATTCTGCAGGCATAAATCATAAAGGTTTATCATGATCTGTATTAACTCATGAGGTACAATGCACTCTATTATCCGGTCCATTTTTTCTTCCCTCTTGCTGTCAGCTGATAGCATGTTTGTCATAACTTTCAGGCTTCAATCTCATTTGGAGGATTGAATACAAAAATCAAGGCTGATACGACAGAAGTCAACACTGTCACTATCAAAAATGCAGTCTTTCAGATGTGATGGTGAGTTGTGAAGATGTGAAGTTCTAGTCCAATTTGCCTGCCTGGGTAGGTGTAAAGAAAATCACAGGTTGACTTTGAAGGAGAACGGGGAGTTATTCATGGTGGACCGGATCAACGTTTATCCTCAATCAGTATCAGAAAAGAATACATGGTTTGGTCATTATCTAATTGCTGTTTCTGTGAGTTTAGGAGTGTACTGTTTGCAAAATTGGTTACTTTAATTCCTTTATTTACAATAGCACATTACTGGCTCTCACAGAGTTGAGTTACTGGTTGTAATGAAAAGGATGATATATAAGCGTAGGTTTTCATTTGACGTAACATTATCCTCCATTAATGTCTGATTTTTACCATATTTTTCCAGCTTGCACCACTAATCTTTAGTCACTTTTAAATCCATGTCAATCCAGTGGGCTTCAGGCTTCTAAAAGTTCAAATACAGGAAATCATTTGTAATATCCGTATCTTCTAAATTCATTCAGGGTAATCAAACCAATGGAGCGATGCCTTTAGAAAAGTTATTAAACTTGGCAGTTTAGCTTCTTTTCTCCTGGAATCAGGAACTTTCTAACTTCCTATTTGACATTTAGATTATGATGGAGATAGCTGATGTAGATAAAATACATAAAGTTAGTCTTCTCTCTTCATCTATCTGTTGCAGGTGGTCAGATCTTGTCATCTTATAACAGGAATCTCAGAATGTATATTCCAAAGATCTGTACTTTAGTGTTCAATATTAATTTCCTGTATTTCCACAGAAGTTTGATTAATCAGTGAAATATGGTTATTTTCTTTCCAATGCAAGAGTTTGGTCAGAGTTTAAGGATATGGGGTTGGCCTTTTAGGACAGAGATGAGGAGAACTTTTTTCTCCAAAAAAAGCCGTAAGCATGTGGAATTTTCTGAAACTGAAAACGTTGAAGCCAAAACATTGAAGACTTTCAAGAAAGATGTAGATAGAGTTCTTAGGACACAAGAGTTCAAAAGATATGGGGGGAAAATGGGAACAGGGCGCTGTGTAAATGATCAGCCATGATCATATTGAATGGTGGAGCAGTCTCCAAAGGCTGAATGGCCTACTCTTGCTCTTATATGACATGTTTCTGTGTTTGTGATCGAGAGGTAACTTCGCCACTTCTGTTAATGAGAGATAATAGATGTTGGAAACTAGAAACTGTGCAACAAAAATACCTATACAGGGAAATCTCGATTATCTGAACAACACAGGCGGGGGGTATTTTGTTCGGATAATCAAATGTTTGGATAACACAGTTTACCCAAGCACGGGACCTTGAGATCTTGTTGAGGTAATCCAAAATTAGGATAATCGAAGTTCAGATAACCGAGGTTGTTCTCTATTCCTTTTGATACAACTGCAAAATACTGCAGATAGAGTTATAGAGTTGTACAGCCTGGAAATAGACCCTCTGGTTTAATGCATCCTTGCCGACCAGATATCCTAAATTAATTTAGTCCCATTTGCCAGCATTTTGCCCATATCCACCTAAACCCTTCCTATTCATGTCCCAAAATGGATTCCTTTTAAATGTTGTAATTGTACTAGGCTTCACCACTTCCTCTGGCAGCTCATTCTGTGCAAGACCACACTCTGTGTGAAAAAATCGCTGCTTGGGTCCCTTTTATAACTTTCCACTCTCACCTTAAACCTATGCGCTCTAGTTTTGGACTCCCCCACCCCAGGGAGAAAACCTTGGGTATTCACCTTATCCATGCCCCTCATGATTTTAGAAACCTCTATAAGGTCACCTCAGATCCTCTGATACTTCAGGGAAAAAAAGCTCAGCCTGTAGCTCAAACTCTCCAATCCGGTTATATCCTTTTATGAGCCTTTTCAAGTATTACACCGTCTTTTCTATCACAGGAAGACAAGAATTGAATACCGTATTCCTAAAGTGGACTAACCAAGGTCTTATGCAGTCAAACATGACTTCCCAATTCCTACGTTCAATGCACAGGCCATTCAAGGAGTAAGTGAGGACTGCAGATGCTGGAGATCAGAGCTGAAAATGTGTTGTTGGAAAAGCACAGCAGGTCAGGCAGCATCCAAAGAGCAGGAGAATCAACGTTTCGGGCCTGAGCCCTTCTTCAGGAATGAGGAAAGTGTGTCCAGCAGGCTAAGATAAAAGGTAGAGAGGAGGGACTTGGGGGAGGGGCGTTGGAAATGCGATAGGTGGAAGGAGGTCAAGGTGAGGGTGCTAGGCTAGAGTGGGGTGGGGGCGGAGAGGTCAGGAAGAAGATTGCAGGTTAGGAAGGCGGTGCTGAGTTCGAGGGATTTGACTGAGACAAGGTGGGGGGAGGGGAAATGAGGAAACTGGAGAAATCTAGGTTCATCCCTTGTGGTTGAAGGGTTCCTAGGCGGAAGATGAGTCCCTCTTCCTCCAGCCGTTGCATCCAAAGAGCAGGAGAATTGACGTTTCGGGCATGAGCCCTTCTTCAGGAATGAGGAAAGTCTGTCCTGCAGGCTAAGATAAAAGGTAGGGAGGAGGGACTTGGGAGAGGGGTATTCTGCCTACTTGCGGAACGTTTCAGGGAACACCTCTGGGACACCCAGACCAACCAACCCAACCATCCTGTGGCTCATCACTTCAACTCCCCCTCCCATTCCGCCAAGGACATGCAGGTCCTTGGACTCCTCCATCGCCAGACCATAGCAACAAGACGGCTGGAGGAAGAGCGCCTCATCTTCCGCATAGGAACCCTCTAACCACAAGGGATGAACCTAGATTTCTCCAGTTTCCTCATTTCCCCTCCCCCCACCTTGACTCAGTCAAATCCCTCGAACTCAGCACCGCCTTCCTAACCTCCTCCCTACCTTTTATCTTAGCCTGCTGGACACACTTTCCTCATTCCTGAAGAAGGGTTCATGCCCGAAACGTCAATTCTCCTGCTCTTTGGATGTTGCCTGACCTGCTGCGCTTTTCCAGCAGCACATTTTCAGCACAGGCCATTAAAGGCAAGCATACCAAATACTGCCTCCACTACCCTGTCTGACTGCAATTCCAATTTCAAGGAACTATGAACCTGCACCCCAAAGTCTCTTTGTTGAACAACACTCCTCAGGACCCTACCGTTAAGTATATAAGTCCTACACTGATGTGCCTTCCCAAAATACATCACCTTAAATTTATCTGAATTAAATTCCATCTGCCACTCCTCAGTCCATCAGGCCCATCTGATCAAAGTTCTGTTTACTCCATGATAACGCTGTCCGATACACCACCAATTTTAATGTCATCTACAAACTTATTAACCATACCTCCTATATTCACATCCAAATCATTTATATAAATGACAAAATGCAGTCGACCCTGCACCGAGCCTTGCGACACACCGCTGGTCACACGTCTCCAGTCTGAAAAACAACCTTTCCCCACCATCTTTGTCACATAGAACATAAAACATAGAACAGTACAGCACAGAACAGGGCCTTCAGCCCACGATGTTGTGCCGACCACTGATCCTCATGTATGCACCCTCAAATGTCTGTGACCATATGCATGTCCAGGAGTCTCTTAAATGTCCCCAATGACCCTACCTCCACAAATGCTGCTGGCAACGCATTCCATGCTCTCACAACTCTCTGTGTAAAAAACCCGCCTTTGACATCCCCTCTATACTTTCCTCCAACCAGCTTAAAACTATGACCCCTCATGTTAGTCATTTCTGCCCTGGGAAATAGAGTCGATAGCCAGAGACGATCTATGCCTCTCATTATTTTGTATACCTCAACTAGGTCCCCTCTTCTCCTCCTTTGCTCCAATGAAAAAAGTCCGAGCTCAGTCAACCTCTCCTCATAAGATAAGCCCTCAGTCATCCTCTCCTCATAAGATAATCCAGACAACTATGTTCCCCTGAATCCCATTCCTCCTGACCTTCTGAATGAGCCTACCATGGGGAATCTTATCAAATGCCTTGCTGAAGTCCATATACACCACATTCACAGCTCAACCCTCATCTTTTCTAGTCACATCCTCAAAGAACTCGACAAGATTTGTGAGGCATGACCTGCCCCTCACAAAGCCGTATTGACTGCATTTAATCAAGCCATGCTCTTCCAGATGGTCATAAATCCTATCCCTCAGAATCCTTTCTAACACCTTGCAGATGACACATGCAGACTTACTGGTCTGTAACTGCTGTGGATTTCCCTATTTCCTTTCTTGAAGAGAGGAATTACATTTGCCTCTCTCCAGTCCTCAGGTACGACTCCAGTGGAGAGCGAGGATGAAAAGATCCTCGCAAGTGGTGAAGCATTTGCATTTCTCGTTTCCCAAAGCAGCTGAGGACAAATCTGGTCCGGGCTGGCGACTTGTCAATCTTAATGTTTGACAAAATTTTCAGCACATCAGCTTCCTCTATCTCTATCCACTTCAACATGCACACCTGCTCTTCAAAGGTTTCATTCACTACAAAGTTCGTTTCTTTCGTAAAGACAGAAGCAAAAAACTCATTTAGGGCTTCCCCTACCTCCTCAGACTCCACACACAAATTCCCTATGCTATCCCTGACCATTCTCTTATTCCTCACATAAGTGTAAAATGCCTTTGTGTTCTCCCTAATCCGTTCTGTCAAGCCTTTCTCGTGCTCCCTCCTGACTGTCCTCAGACCATTTTTAAGCTCCTTCCTCGCCTGCCTGTAATCCTGGAGAGCTGAGCTTGACCCTAGCTTCTTCTACCTTATGTAAGTTACCTTTTTCCTTTTGACGAGAAGTTCCACTGCTCTCGTCATCCAAGGTTCCTTTATCTTACCACTTCTTGCCTGTCTCAGAGGGACATATTTATTCATCACTTGCAACAACTGTTCCTTAAACAATCTCCACATGTCTATAGTACCTTTACCATGGAACAATTGCTCCCAATCCATGCTTCCTAACTCATGTCTAATTGCATCATAGTTTCCTCTTCCCAATTAAATATCCTCCCATTTTGCCTAATCCTCTCCTTCTCCATAGCTATTTAGAATGTGAGGTAGTTGTGGTCACTATCACCAAAATGCTCTCCCACCATAAGATCTGATAACTGCCACAGCTCGTTTCCGAGTACCAAGTCTAGAATGGCCTCTCCCCTCGTCGGCCTGTCAACGTACTGAAACCCTCCTGAACACACCTTACAAAAACAGCTCCATTCAAATCTTCTGCTCGAAGGAGGTTCCAATCAAGATTGGGAAAGTTAAACACACCCATTACAACAACCCTACTACGTCCACACTTTTCCAAAATCTGCCGACCTATGCTTTCTTCCATCTCCCTGCTGCTATTGGGGGGCCTGTAGTAAACCCTTAAAGAGGTGACTGCTCCCTTGCTGTTCCTAATTTCCAGCCATACTGACTCGGTAGGCAGATCTTCCTCGACAATGAAAGCTTCTGTAGCTGTGATACCCTCTCTGATTAGTTGTGCTACACCCCCTCCTCTTTTCCCCCCTCCCTATTCTTTTTAAATGCTCTAAACCCTGGAACATCCAGCAACCATTCCTGCCCCTGAGAAACCCATGTCTCTGTTATGGCCACAACATCATAAGACCAGGTACTGATCCATGTTCTAAGTTCGTCACTTTTATTCCTGATACTCCTTGCGTTAAAGCAAACACACTTTAACTGATCCCTTGGTTCCTTGCCAGGAAAATCCTTCCCACTAGCTGGTCTACCTCTTGCTATTGCCTCATCTGCATCAACTCTCACCTCCAGTATACAGCTCAGGTTCCCAACCACCCTGCCATACTAGTTTAAACCCTCTCGAATTACTCAAGCAAACCTTCCACCCAGGACATTGGTCCCCTTCCAGTTCAGATGCAACCGTCTTCCTTGTACAGGTCCCACCTTCCCCAGAAGGCATCCCAATTATCTACATATCTGAAGCCCTTCCTCCCACACCAGCTGTGCAGCCACGTATTAAACTGCGCCCGCTCCCTGTTCCTCGCCTTGCTATGTCGTGGCACCGGTAGTAAACTAGAGAACACTACTCTGTTCGTCCTGCTTTGCAGCTTCCATCCTAACTCCCTGAAATCACTTTTTATATCTTCGATCCTTTTCCTGGCTATATTATTAATGCCAATATGTAACAAGATTTCTGACTGTTCGCCCTCCCCTTTTAGAACCTTATACACGCGATCGGAGACGTCCCGGACCCTGGCACCAGGGAGGCAACATACCTTCTGGCAATCCCGATCCTGACCACAAAATCTCCTGTCGGTTCCCCTATCGAGCCCCTACCACGAGTACTTTTCTATTCTGCACCCATCCCTTCTTTACCACAGTGTCAGGCTCAGTGCCAGAGAACTGACTGCTATGGCTTTCCTCTGGTTGGTTTCTCCCACCCCCCAGCAGTATCCAAAATGGTATACTTATTGCTGAGGGGAATGTCCACAGGGGATCTCTGCACTGTCTGACTGTCCCCTTTCCTCCCCCTAACTGTAACCCATTTATCCTTGTCCTGAGCCTTAGGAGTGACCAACTCCCAGTAACTCCTCTCAATTACCCCCTCAGCCTCCCGAATGATCCGTAGTTCATCCAGCTCCAGCTCCAATTCCCTAACATGGTTTTCAAGGAGCTGGAGTTGGGTGCACTTCCCACAGATTTAGCCAGCGGAGACGTGTGCCATGTCTTCCACCTGCCACATTCTGCAGGAGGAGCAAGCAACTGCCCTAGCATCCATACCCGACTTATCTGAACACGCACTCAGTACTAAAGTAGAAAGCTCAGTTCAAGTTGCAACAAAAATGCTTAAAAGACTCTGTAGGTTGGCAGAATCTGTGGTGAGATAAAACAAATTAATAATGGAGCTTAATGACATTTTGTGAGTTCCAGAATTTTCTACTTTTATTTCTTGTGTAGGTCATTACTGTCTTTAGAATGATGCTGAGTCAAACTTCAAAGCAAGTAATGCAAAGCCATTCCTGGGCCATTTAAACTGTGAGTGACCAACTGTTGGGTAACAATAAGCTTTCTTATTGACAGAATTTTGATTTTACATTCTGCTCTTAGACATGCATTATTAAAGTTTTCTGAGTGGGTCTTGTATGCAGCATTGCATTTGGGCACTAAAAGAGAAAGCATATAGAAAATGCAATGGAAAAATATTCCAATTTGTGTTGGTGCTAACATATATTTTGCCAACATTAGAAATTTCAAAGCTGTCAGATCAACACAGAGACAGGTGTTGACTATTCAGTATTTCAGCTTTGTCAAAGGGTCAGTTAGACTCAAAACATCAGCTCTTTTCTCTCCTTACAGATGCTGCCAGACCTGCTGAGATTTTGCAGCATTTTCTCTTTTGGATTCAGTATTTCAGAGTTGTTTCATCATTCAGTTTGATCATGATTGAAGTCTATTTAACCCCATTTATTTGACTTAGATTTGTAACTCTAAACATTGTTTCCTAACAAAAAAATCATGAGGGAAACAAATCAGATGGATAAAAACCAAGTGTCTCCAACATTTGGAAAGATACATGTGTTGACCTGATCAATCATTTTTGTAAGATCCACAAAGACAAAGAAAATAGGTTTCTCCAGCTCCTGCTGCCATCTAAGTGTAAAGGCAATAATAGTTGTTGAGCAAGCAGCTTGAAAATCACATTGACTCTCTGGATAAATGTTGAAGCCATTTTTTAATTGCTGAAAATGTGTTGCTGGAAAAGCATAGCAGGTCAGGCAGCATCCAAGGAGCAGGAGAATCGATGTTTCGAGCATGAGCCCTTCTTCAGGAATGAGGAAAGTGTGCCAAGCAGGTTAAGATAAAAGGTAGGGAGGAGGGACTTGGGGGAGGGACGTTGGAAATGTGATAGGTGGAAGGAGGTTGAGGTGAGGGTGCTCGGCTGGAGTGGGGGTGGGCGCAGAGAGATCAGGAAGAAGATTGCAGGTTAGGAAGGTGGTGCTGAGTTCGAGGGTTAGGACTGAGACAAGGTTGGGGGAGGGGAAATGAGGAAACTGGAGAAATCTGAGTTAATCTCTTGTGGTTGGAGGGTTCCTAGGCGGAAGATGAGTCGCTCTTCCTCCAACCGTCGTGTTGCTCTGGTCTGGCGATGGAGGAGTCCAAGGACCTGCATATCCTTGGTGGAGTGGGAGGGGAGTTGAAGTGTTGAGCCACGGGGTGGTTGGGTTGGTTGGTCTGGGTGTCCCAGAGGTGTTCTCTGAAACGTTCTGCAAGTAGGCGGCCTGTCTCCCAACTATAGAGGAGGCCACATCGGGTGCAGCGGATGCAGTAAATGATGTGTGTGGAGGTGCAGGTAAATTTGTGTCAGATATGGAAGGATCCCTTGGGGCCTTGGAGGGAAGACCTTCCTAGACCTCTTCCATTTCCATCTTGGGCGACCGAATCAACACTGACATTTACTATAAACGAACCGACTCCCACAGCTACCTAGTCTACACCTCCTCCCACCCTGCCCCCTGTAAAAACGCCATCCCATATTCCCAATTCCTTCATCTCGCCGCATCTGCTCCCAGGAGGACCAGTTCCAATACAGAACAACCCAGATGGCCTCCTTCTTCAAAAACCGCAATTTCTCCCCAGATGTGATCGATGATGCTCTCCACCACATCTCCTCCACTTCCCACTCCTCTGCCCTTGAGCCCTGCCCCTCCCACTCCACCAAGGATATGCAGGTCCTTGGACTCCTCCAATCCCAGACCATAGCAACACGACGGCTGGAGGAAGAGCGTCTCATCTTCCGCCTAGGAACCCTCCAACCACAAGGGATGAACTCAGATTTCTCCAGTTTCCACAATTCCCCTCCCCCCAACTTGTCTCAGTCTCAACCCTTGAACTCAGCACCACCGTCCTAACCTGCAATCTTCTTCCTGTCCTCTCCGCCCCCACCCCCACTCCAGCCTATCACCCTTACCTTAACCTCCTTCCACCTATCACATTTCCAACGCCCCTCTCCCAAGTCCCTCCTCCCTACCTTTTATCTTAGCCTGCTTGGCACCCTCTCCTCATTCCTGAAGAAAGGCTCATTCCCGAAACGTTGATTCTGCTGCTCTTTGGATGCTGCCTGACCTGCTGCGCTTTTCCAGCAACACATTTTCAGCTCTGATCTCCAGCATCTGCAGTCCTCACTTTCTCCTAGCCATTTTTTAATTGCCTTCCATGTGGAAAGAACTTTGCTTATGGTTGTTGCAAACATTCCAGGGACTTTATTTCTGTACATGGAATGACATTGACATTTCATATATCTTGTGCTACCCTTTCTTTCCTCCAGAAAGCAAAGAAAATATGCAGATAGTTAAGGACAACTTGTTCTTGGATCGGTAGTTTGGCTGGAATTTCATTGTTTCAAGTTTGCTTCCATGAACATTTGAATTCAAACGAATACTGTCACCAAATTAGGTTTGGATACTGCTTTTGTTTGAAATATTTTATCTTTCTACACCATATTACTTTTTGCAGAAGGACAGAGGGACAACATGTTTTTCATATTCTGCAGTGCACCCACAACCCACTAGTATAGACAGTACTCGTGGAGGTCACTTTGAACACGATATGTAACATAACCCCGAGAACTCACTTTATATCTAATAGGCCTGCCCATTGGAGTGAAAGGGCAACCAGTAAGAAGCAGGCTAACAAATAATGCTCTCACTATCAGATATTAAGTGATATATTCCTTCTCTATAACAGCTTGCAGTCCAACTACAACAAACATGTGCATGCTATCAAAATGGAGGAAGTGCAACAAAACCTAGGTGTCCTTATATCCCAGTCGCTGAAATTAAGCATGCAGGTGCAGCAGGCAGTTAAGAAGCCAAATGGTACATTTGTCTTTGATATGAGAGGATTTGAGTACAGGAACATGGATGTCTTATCCAGTTGTACAGGGCCTCAGTTAGACCACACATGGAGTATTGTATGCAGTTTTGCTGTCCTTATCAGAGGAAGGATGTTCTACGAATGGAGAGAGTATAAAAAAGGTGTACCAGATGGATTCCTGCGATGTCATGAAAGATGTATATAGAGAGATTGGATCATTATGGTTATTTTTACTGGACTTTGGAGAATGAGGGTGAAGCATAGGAAGGGACATTCTCAATAAAAGGGGAGACCAGTGTTCACAATTTAAGGATATGGAGTGAGAGATTCAGGACTGAGAGGAAGAGAAATTTCTTCACCCAGAGAGTGGTGAGCCTGTGGAATTATCTGCCACAGAAAACAGTTGAGATTAAAACATTGAATGGCTAATTCCTTCTTGAAAACATAGTTCTTATGGCTAACAGGGATCAAATAGATGATGGGGAGCATTGAATAATCAAGTGGGAGAGCACATGACAATATAACAGTAGTAAGATAAAGTTTTGAGCCTGACTACAAATCTTCAAAATACCTACAGGAGTGTCATATCAGACTAGAACCATTATCTGATTTCCACGGAGTTTCTCCAGCACATTCTGTTTTATTAATGAGGAGCATTAGTTTGCTTTCAGTTCAGAAGGATCAGGAACTGTGTTTTTCTTTTGTTAGAAGAAAAATCCATAGTTTCGAAAGCTTTTGGTTCTGGTTCACGGAAGACCTGGTTGAAAGTAAATGCAAGAAATAGTTTCTCCTAGAGAAGAATTAGTTCAGACAAGTTCGGAAAAGAGTTAACTCAGCTTAAGAGCTTTGGTGTGAAAAGTCTAGAATAGAGGTGTTTTATTAGAACCTGGAATGTGTTATTTGAAGCTGAGAATATTTAAGCTCAGTTCTGGGACTAAACAAGAAAGTGGCTATCAAACTTTTCAGACCAGGAAGTGAAAGAAACAAATACATTAAATTTATAGTTGTGTTTGTGAAGCAAATACCTTTTGGCCTTTAATACTGTAAAGTAATGCTGTTGGGATAGATTAGATTGTATTTTTACTGTGAATTTTGAAAATGTTTAACTTCTGTTATATGCTAATAGTTTGACTTATCCTTTTCTTTCATTTACTTTTGTGTAATAAACTTTCGTTTATTGTTAAACCAAATCTTCAACTTTGCATGCTCATGCTTCAGTGAAAGACCACACCTAATTAAATGAAACAAAAACAAAATATGCTCACATGCCAGGTTTCAGTCTGGGTTCTGACTTGTCTGCTAATAACTTCAGCTGAGATCACAACAAGCTATGGCACATGCCAATAATTAACATGTGAAACACACTGCAAATGCTTCAAGTAAATGGTCAATGGTGAAAGTTAAACTGTTATAGTCCTTTTGATGGAGAAGGAGGTCTGCAGTTAGTCAGGGATTACTGCCACAGTCAGTCAAAGGCTTATATCTTCATAGTCTGGGGATTGGGTCGTTGGTCAGCCTTGCAGATTGAGTGCAATCATTTCCAGGTAAGTTATTTGGTGTGCTGCAAGGATGGGGCAACTTTTGCTTCAATGGCAATGGAAAATACTGAATATATTGGAAGAGGACAGAAGAGCAGTTAGTGGTGAAGCACAGGCAAGAACGTTGGGGAGGTCACAGATAGTAGGCAGAATTAGTAGTTTGGAAGGAAGAGCTGGGTGAGGGCCATTAAGAGTACATGATCTTTGCAATACTGAAAATTGTAGTCCGTGACCCGGGGTGAGATTTGTGTGTGATGGCAAAGTTAAAATAAATGAGGACACTGGGAGTGAAGTAAGAGACAGAAGACAGCAACACTTAACATTGCTGAGTTTAGAAGATCATTGACATTCTTCTGGCACTGCTCGGTATAGCATTTCACTCAAGACAGAGCACTGACCCAAGCTGCAATTTGTACCAAGGATGGCTTGCTGTGGGAGTATAAGTCCTGTGGTGATCTGCTGTAAAATGGAGTGGTCTCCTTCCTTCGACCAAGCCATCTCGATCTCTGACTGCAAGCTTTCCTTTTATCTGGATCATGTCCTGAACATAAAGGCCATGATCATTCGTGATTTGTTGTATCTGGATAGTGTGTAGCCAGCCATTAACTTTGGTACCAGTGACAGGAATGCATATATGCACTTCTTCAAAAGGCACCCAAATCCATTCTATAATTAAGGAGGTGAAGAACACGAGACAGCATGAGAAAAGCTTCATCTAACTATGGTGGACTGGGCACATTGAAGGTCGGTAAAAACAATGACTGCAGATGCTAGAAACCAGATTCTGGATTAGTGGTGCTGGAAGAGCACAGCAGTTCAGGCAGCATCCGAGGAGCAGTAAAATCGACGTTTCGGGCAAAAGCCCTTCATCAGGAATAAAGGCAGAGAGCCTGAAGCGTGGAGAGAGAAGCTAGAGGAGGGTGGGGTTGGGGAGACAGTAGCATAGAGTACAATAGTTGAGTGGGGGAGGGGATGAGGTGATAGGTCAGGGAGAAGGGTGGAGTGGATAGGTGGAAAAGAAGATAGGCAGGTAGGACAAGTCATGGGGACAGTGCTGAGCTGGAAGTTTGGAAATAGGGTGAGGTGGGGGAAAGGGGATTGAGGAAACTGTTGAAGTCCACATTGATGCCCTGGGGTTGAAGTGTTCCGAGGTGGAAGATGAGGCGTTCTTCCTCCAGGCATCTGGTGGTGAGGAAGTGGCAGTGAAGGAGGCCCAGGACCTCCATGTTCTCGGCAGAGTGGGAGGGGAAGTTGAAATGTTGGGCCACGGGGCAGTATGGTTGATTGGTGTGGGTGTCCCGGAGATGTTCCCTAAAGCACTCTGCTAGGAGGCTTCCAGTCTCCCCAATGTAGAGGAGACCGCATCGGGAGCAACGGATACAATAAATGATATTAGTGGATGTGCAGGTAAAACTTTGATGGATGTGGAAGGCTCCTTTAGAGACTCGGATGGAGGTGAGGGAGGAGGTGTGGGCGCAGGTTTTGCAGTTCCTGCGGTAGCAGGGGAAGGTGCCAGAATGGGACGGTGGGTTGTAGGGGGGCGTGGACCTGACCAGGTAGTCACGGAGGGAACAGTCTTTGCGGAAGGTGGAAAGGGGTGGGGAGGGAAATATATCCCTGGTGGTAGGGTCTTTTTGGAGGCGGCAGAAATGTCTGCGGATGATTTGGTTTATGCGAAGGTTGGTAGGGTGGAAGGTGAGCACCAGGGGCGTTCTGTCCTTGTTACGGTTGGAGGGGTAGGGTCTAAGGGCGGAGGTGCAGGATGTGGACGAGATGCATTGGAGGGCATCTTTAACCATGTGGGAAGGGAAATTGCGATCTCTACAGAAGGAGGCCATCTGGTGTGTTCTGTGGTGGAACTGGTCCTCCTGGGAGCAGATACGGCGGAGGCGGAGGAATTGGGAATACGGGATGGCATTTTTGCAAGAGGTAGGGTGGGAAGAGGTGTAATCCAGGTAGCTGTGGGAGTCGGTGGGTTTGTAAAAAATGTCAGTGTCAAGTTGGTCGTCATTAATGGAGATGGAGAGGTCCAGGAAGGGGAGGGAGGTGTCAGAGATGGACCAGGTAAACTTAAGGTCAGGGTGGAATGTGTTGGTGAAGTTGATGAATTTCTCAAACTCCTCGCGGGAGCATGAGGTGGCGCCAATGCAGTTATCAATGTAGCGGGGGAAGAGGTGGGAAGTGGTGCCGGTGTAATTACGGAAGATCGACTGTTCTACGTAGCCAACAAAGAGACAATGAAACTTACTTAAAAAAACACTTGCTGAAAACAGGAAAATTCTACCTATTTGTTGAAGTTCATTGATTGTGGAGGAAAAGTTGACAACTAAAAAAGCCTTAAAATGATCAAGCCTTGAGGTGACATGATATATGGCAGCATTTCCATGTGGATAAGTTAAGGCAAAGCTGGAGTTAGATATTTTATAGAAATGGAAATAAGTGTTTGTGACGCCTAGAAATAGCTCCACATTGAACTGCTTGTTAAGACTGCAAACACAAGGTTGAAGACAAGGCATTAGCAGACAAGGATGACTGAATATGTATTAAAGGAGTAGAGTTCATGATGAGTGTTAACTGGAGACATTGGCATTAGGTTTCTTTTAAAATGGTATCTGGAGAAAGTCAACCCTCTTCCAAGATTTTTTTTAGTCAAGCAGGCTGACAGCAGAGAAGCAGTGGTAAAGAGATGTCATGCAGTGGTTGAGTTGGGGCAAAGGCCTGCACCAAGGTGATGATGAACAGAGGCCCAAGAATGGTTTCTTCCAACACCGAAGAAATTATAACATGGAAACAAACTACAAATTATTAATAAAGATGTTTTAGTTATAATTAGGTAGGTAGGGACAGAGTAAAGCAAGGAGAGTCCTATAGAGCTGGACAATGGAGAATTGACAAAAAATGGTTGACTATATTTAAGACATTGAAGATAAAAGCGAATGAGGAAAGTAAGGAAATATTCATCGAAGCAGAAAAAACTATGCTCATTCCAAATTTAATAACATAATGAAGTTCACATTTTTGAAGAGGAGATAATAAATATTTGAGTTAATTAAATAAGTAATACATTTAAAGTAATTAAATTTAGAAGACTGAAATTTCAGAAATCAACTTAACTGTGGAGGCAGTGATGGGTTTAATAAACTGAGTACACTTGTAGAACTGTTCAGTTACAGAATGAATGATCAAATTTTATACAATTTTTTTCAAAAGCATAAATGGTTTGCTTAATGTTTTGAAAACTTTACATCTTAAAATGGAAGAAACCTATTCAGCATCTGGGGATAATGAAAATTTAGAGGAGTGGTTGCTCTTCATTCTGAGTTGATTTTAGTGTTCAAACTAAAGGCTAGGTTGTCCATTTGTCAGCAGACTACTTTTGGAAATAGTGGAATGTAAGTAATCATGCTAGTGGCAGCTCAGAATCAAAACTTTTTCCCAAGCTGAACTCCCACTTCAATTACTGGCTTCATAGATACACTTGGATATTATGAGAAAAACTGCATGGAAATGCTGAAAATCAAGAATTCTATTGAAATGGTACTTCCAACCATCATGGTTGCTTTCTTGGAAAGTTTCTGCAAACTTGTGAAATATATGGGAGGAATGTTCCCATTTTCATCTCAAATGTTTTGTCAAGTGAGATTTATGGCAACCAATCTGCCAAGACTCAAAGTGGTCTTTCTCACACAACCTTCTGCTATTCACCTCATTCATTATGCAACTGGGCTCTGGGGTGCCTTAGTCAAGAAAACAAGAGAACTGACAGGTGAATGTGCTTGCCATGCCAACTTTCATGCCATATTTAAAGTTTAGCTGCACATCACTTGAGATGCTACAAGCCTGGAAAACCTGAGCATCACAGACAGGGACCTAGGAGTTTGGGTGTTGGAGACAAGGGGGTCTTTTTTCTAGCTGACCACCACTAAGGCCAGGCCACCAGAACAAGTCACCTGAGACACAAATTGCAACCTGAGTCAGTGCTGTGCGACAGGTCTTCAGGGACTTCTAGGCAGTGCAGGAAATATAGAGGCATAGAGTCACACAGCATGGAAACAGATCATTTAAAGCAACTCATCCATGTTGACAATTTTCTCCACTTCTCAAGGAATAAATGTCATCATCTTTTCTCTGCCACCTCATACTCACAGGTCCACCATTCACTCTAATTCTGCCACTGCATATGCCTCTCACCAAGATACTAGGGCTACAACTTTCAGTATGGTGTGTATGGTGTCCACTAAATGGCACTCATCCACTGCATCCTCCTAAACTACCAGTCTTTCCTATGGTCTGTGGAGGCTGGCAATCATCAAACTTCTCACTCCTTCCGAGGACAAAATGCTGGATTTAATGGAGATGAGCATGATTGCTCATTTGGGGATAAAGAGACCTCAATGGGCAATCGATCCATACAGTTACATTGTGCTGAGTTGTGCTGCTTTTCAATTACTCTCCAAGGTCCACTCATTATTCACACAGGGTTTTATTCCTTTCAGCATTGAGGACAAAGTAGAACTGCAGATGCTCGAGAGTCAGATTTGAAAAGTGTGATGCTGGAAAAGCACAACAGGTCAGGAAAGGTTTATGCCTGAAACGTCAACTCTCCTGCTCCTTGGATGCTGCCTGATCTGCTGTGCTTTTCTAGTGCCACACTTATTGACTTTTATTCCTTTCAGACAATTAATTTCCTCTCTTCTCATGCAGGCACCAGCGGCACCCTGTGAATCTCTGAAAGGAGGCCAACAATGACAGCCTGAGTTCTGCCTTCACCTCTGAGGAGGAAGTCATTACAGGATGCCTCAGAAGATGCAATGATAAGACTGTCACCTGCACCATGCACCAGCTCAGTCACTTTTGCTTCAGTACTTTCTCTAGTTTAGATGTGGATGGACAATTTAGTGAGCATAGCAAGTTACATTTTCACAGCTGGTTGAGGAACCTATGATCATATGATCTTTTGTGGGCGGCACGGTGGCACAGTGGTTAGCACTGCTGCCTCACAGCGCCTGAGACCCGGGTTCAGTTCCCGACTCAGGCGACTGACTGTGTGGATTTTGCACGTTCTCCCCGTGTCTGCGTGGGTTTCCTCTGGGTGCTCCGGTTTCCTCCCACAGTCCAAAGATGTGCAGGTCAGGTAAATTGGCCATGCTAAATTGCCCATAGTGTTAGGTAAGGTAAATGTAGGGGTATGGGTGGGTTGCGCTTCGGCGGGTCAGTGTGGACTTGTTGGGCCGAAGGGCCTGTTTCCACACTGTAAGTAATCTAATCTAATCGAACAAATGCCCCAGGTTTCTGACACACAGGATTGCTGGAAATGATGCACTTGCTGGTTGTTTAGGAGGATGCGGTGGATGAGTGCCATTTCGTGGACACCATACACGCCATACTGAAAGTTGTAGTCCTAGTGTCTTGGTGAGAGGCATATGCAGTGGCAGAATTAGAGTGAATGGTGGACCTGTGAGTATGAGGTGACAGAGAAAAGATGATGACACTTATTCCTTGAGAAGTGGAGAAAATTGTCAACATGGATGAGTTGCTTTCAACAATCTGTTTCCATGCTGTGTGACTCTATGCCTCTATATTTCCTGCACTGCCTAGAACTCCCTGAAGACCTGTTGCACAGCACTGACTCAGGTTGCAATTTGTGTCTCAGGTGACTTGATCTGGTGGCCTGGCCTTAGTGGTGGTCAGCTAGCAAAAAGACCCCCTTGTCTCCAACTCCAAGCAGAAATAAAGCTGTTCATGACTTTTTAAAACTTCACAAACGTGTGTAGGAAGGTAAGAATTGCCAGAGGCATTTGTTAACAGAGTTGAAAGATTGAGATGTTCACTAATGTTATCAGTGCTGTGCTGGTTCTGGTGCACATACGCATCATTGTCTGCATGGACAGATTCGTGACCACCAAAGAGACCCAGGTCTAGCAAGTTCGGTATCTGTTAGTAATGTGTACAGACCGCCTGTGCGTTGTGTCACCATACTTTTACCAGACCAGAGGGGCTGCTCTCTTATTGCAGAGAGAAGCAACTAGTGGTGATTTAACCTGAAGGCAACCAGACCTCAGGCGAGGGAAGAGATTGAGAAGGAGAGCCTTTCATGGTAATCTCAAACTGGTGATGGAACCCACTCTGTGTGCATCACACTGCTCTATAAACCAATGATCCAACCAACTGAGCTAAACCGACTCCCTGTACAGACTGCACTCCCTTGCTCTATTCATAGGAATTGAACATCAATGGCAAGGAGAGAGGGGGGATGAGCTCTATGACCTTATTCAAACAAGCTCTAATAGCGAGGACTAACACAAAGGAACCTCAGGAGCATGTTATCGGGGCATTCTGGAGATGCCCAGCTACTCCACAACTACCCATTGCCTATGATTACGAAGACTGTAGTAGTTCAAATTGAGGAAGATGAACCTGCATCTGGGCAGGAGATTCTCAGCAGGCCCTGGCCCAGGCCCTCCAAGCCTACAGGTACCAGAAGAGGACAATCCAAGTCTTCTAAGCCAACTGGGCCAACCATCAAGAAGGATCCCTCTATCTCAACTTCAGAAGTCAGCACTGCACTTAGACAAAATGGGAGACATAGGAAAAAGGAAATTTACTGAGGGCTTAGAAGTGGTACAAGTGAAGCATCATGGAAAGTAAAGTTTTTTTTAATTCACTCATGGGACATGGTTATCACTGAATGGTTCTGCTTTTGTTACCCATTCGTAGTTGCCTTTGAGGTGGTAGGAGTGAGCTTCCTTGTTGAACTGCCACAGCCCATCTGATACATGTAGACCATTGGGAAGATGTGTGGTGCCAGTCAAACAGCCTGCTTTGTCCTGGATGGTGTCAGGCATTTTGAGTGTTGTCAGAGAGCAACCATCCAGGCAAGTGGAGAGTATTCCATCACACTCCTGACTTCTGCCTTGTAGATGGTGGACAAACTTTGGGGAGTTAAGAAGTGAGTTACTCAATGCAGCATTCTTAGCCTCTGACCTGGTTTTGTAAGCATTATATTGATATGGCAATCCAATTCAGCTTCTATCAATGGCAACTCCCTGGGATATTGACAGTTGGGGATTTAGTGTTGTTGTCAAGAGTGATGGTTAGATTGTCTGGAGTTGAAGATGGTCATTGTCTGAATCTATGTGGCACTGATGTTACTTGATACTTGTCAGCCCAAGCTTGGATATTGTCCAGATCTTGTTGTGTTGAGACATCCGTCTAGGAACCCTCCAACCACAAGGGATGAACTCAGATTTCTCCAGTTTCCTCATTTCCCCTCCCCCCACCTTATCTCAGTCCAAACCCCCGAACTCAGCATCACCTTCCTAACCTGCAATCTTCTTCCTAACCTCTCCGCCCCCACCCCCACTCCGGCCTATCACCCTCACCTTAACCTCCTTCCACCTATCGCACTTCCAATGCCCCTCCCCCAAGTCCCTCCTCCCTACCTTTTATCTTAGTCTGCTTGGCACACTCTCCTCATTGCTGAAGAATGGCTCATGATCGAAACGTCGATTCTCCTGCTCCTTGGATGCTGCCTGACCTGCTGCACTTTTCCAGCAACACATTTTCAGTGTTGAGACATGGACTACTTCAGTATCTGAGATGCTGCACATGGTGCTGAACATTGTGCAATTATTGGCAAACATCCTTCCTTTTGATCTTATGATGGAGAGAAGGTCATTGATGAAGCATCTGAAAATGGTTGAACCTAGGACACAACCCTGAGGAACTCCTGCAGAGATGTCCTGAAGCTGAGATGACTTGTCTCCAACAATCACAGCCATATTCCTATGTTTTGGTATAACTCTAATCAGCAGAAAGTTTGCCCCCTGATACTCATTGATTCCTATTTTGCTAGTGCTCCTTGACACTACACTTGGCCAAATGTAGCTTGATATCAAGGGCTGTCACTCTCATCGCACTTCTGGAATTCAGTCCATGCTTTTGCCCATGTTGAATTAATGCTGTAATGAGGTCAGGAGCTGAGGGGTCTTGGTGGTACCCAAAGTGGGTGTCACTGACCAGGTTATTGCTGTGCATGTGACGCTTGGTAACACTGCTGATGATATCTTGCACCTGATGATCGAGAGTAAACTGATGGCTGGGTGAATTGGTCCTGCTTTTTGTGTACAGGACATATCTGAGTAATTTTCCATATTGTTGTATAGTTGCCAGTGCTGTAACTGTAGTGGGAAACTATGGGTGTGGCAATTCTGGAGCATAAGCCTTCAGTCCTATTTCCGAATGCTGTCAGGTCCTTTTTGCCTTTGCAGCATCCAGTGTTTCTCAACATTTCTTGATATTATGGGAACAAATAAAATTGGCTAATGCTAGGGTCCATGGGAGGAGGCAGAGATGGAACATCTACTGAGCAATTCTGGCTGAAGCTTGTTGCGAATGCTTCAGGCTTATCTTTTGCACTTATGAAGTGGGCTTTCCCACCACGTGAATGCGATATTTTTGCAATTTCCTTCTCCAGTGAGTTGTTTAATTGTTTACCGCCACTTATGATTGAATGTTGCAGGACTGCGGAGCTTAGATCTGGTCCGTTATTACTTATTTGTATCTATCACTTGCTGCTTATGTTATTTGGCATGCAAGTAGTCCTGTTTGGTAGCTTCACCAGGTTATCATATCATTTTCATGTATGCCTGACTGCTCCTGACATGTTCTCCTGCACTCACCTTTGAACCTTTTATAAATGCTTATTCACAGGCACCATTAAAATACAGGCACACAATCCTTTATCTGAAATGCTCAGGACCACTGGTTTTTGGAATTCAGAATTTTTCAAATTTCAGAATAAGTGACAGTTTGATGGTGAAATTTTTAAAATTCTTTCCGGAGGAGCAGACTCAGTGAGCAAAACGGGCCTTGAGACAGAATTGAGGCCTGCCACATTACCCTCCCCACCGCCTCATGTCGTATCTGTGTGACAACTATTGAGTTGGTGTCAACTTGCGTTAACTGTTTGCATGCCAAACAACCTTGTTAATGAGAAAAGAAATTTCACAAAAAACCTTTGGACTTTGGAGCTTTTCGGATTTTGGGATTTTGGATAAAGCATTATCTATCTGTATATGTTCTAGTACAATTTTCACTGCCAGACTTAGTGACAGCCATGAAAGAGATGAGTACTCTCGTCAGATATTCCAAGGATGAAAGAAGTTGTAATGACTATGCAGTGTTCATCTCTCACAAGCAACCAAATTCTTGGCTACAGATAGCCTTAGACATCAGCGATCCTTGACCCATCACATTGTTGACTGCAAGTAAAGTTGCAAGTTTAATATGAACAACATTGAAGTTAGACAATGATACACAGGGAATGTGTGAGGGCTTGGCCTGCATTCCACACTTTAACTCACTTCGTGAGAGACGGCCTTTGTTAGTGATGAGTTCACATGTCAGGGAAAGGTCCATTCTCAATATGAGCTGGTCAAGGGACTGTCCTGCCATTCAAAGATGCAAGATGTATAATAGTTAGCTCACATGTCCACTCCACTTCATAGCTCACGTGTCTGCTGGGAAAAGCTATACACAATACTACCTCTCTTCATCATTGTTCTACAGGATGCCCAAGCATTCCAGGGTAGCTCTGCATCATTGATAGGTTGCCAATAATCTAAGTGTCAAAAGGATTCTCAGTTTCTCCTTAACCTGTTGGTTGTTATGAGAGACTTCATTGCACAATACTCAGTGACATGATGTCCTGACAGCAGCATTAAAGTTTAACTAACCCAAACACTATGTGATGTTAGTGCACCATTGCACTGATTTAATTTTTTTCTCTCCCAGCAAGTAGGATATGTCATGTGCAGATACTTGAAAATGGGGTTTGTGAAGAAATCAAATGTCCACTTACAACCATACAGAAAATGAGACTTTCCATTCTTCAACAAAAAAGATAAGGATTGCAAAAATAACAAGGTACGCATGTTCTTTGCATTAAGCAGTGCTGCTTGCCACATTACTAATTGAATGTTAAACAATTATACAAAGTCCAAACCCAGTTCATTCCTTCAGAATGCAGGCGTAAATTAAATCATCTCCAACCTCTCAGGATTGCTGATGCACTGCTCTTCTTTTTGCTGTGAACTAAAATATTTTTTACAAGCATTACCCGGGTGGCAACTCAACATAATGAAATAGGTCTGCACTATTAGGCCTGATCTCTGCTTCAAATTGCATCCCTGTCACTGACACTGGGTTCTTCTTAATGTTTGATTCCCAACATTAACTGATGTTTCCTTTATCAAGACAGATTATTTTATTTCAATTTGTACTACATAGACTTAACTGGCAGGTGACATAACTTTGTTCAATGTTGCCCCAAAGAAATGAATGACTTAATAATTTTGTCATGTCCTTCCCCTTCACCGTTGTCAAGCCTGTCATACTCGAGTTACCTACCATTTGCTGTGCAAAATTCTGATCACGTATTCAAATCCTTTTATGGCCTAACCCCTTTATATCTTTGTAAACTCCTCAGTCCTACAACTCTTCAAAAGCATTGCATTTATCTAATGCTACCCACATTTGTACCTCCCATTCTTTTTCCTCACATTTGATGGATGTGCCATCTAAGTCCATAGTTCTGTAATTCAGTCCTGAAAACTTTTCACAAACAAACTCTTTCTCTTCAGATAAGGACCTCTTTTAACCTTGCCTCAGATACCATGCTTTTATTTCAGTCTGTTTCTCCTTCATTTTTTATTTCTTTGGTGTAATGGCAAATTTGCCTAATTAACCTCTGTGAAACTCTTTGGAGTGATTTTCAACATCAAAAATTGATAAATGAAGGGTTTTAAAAAAAAATACCTTAGTATGTTTGCAAGTTGTTGATGAATACTTGTGAATGAGGGTAAAGTTATGTGTCTGTTATGAAAAAGTTTCATTTGTGTGATGCAGGTTTCCACTTTTAACAATATTATGAATAAAAGTGTTACCTATTCAGTGCATGCCAAGTCATTGAGCTTCTTTATTCATGTCCCAACGTCCAAGAGGCTGAAATTATCACATCAGCACATTCAACTTCCCAAATAATTCTTCTCTGACAATTCTCTCCCTTCTTTTTCCACTAAAGCCTCCACAGCATTTTCTGAAAAACTCTTTGCTCCCCAGTTGACCTTTTTTTCTCTATGTAGTACATAAGGCAGACTCCATAATGAGCACTGTGTCTTGCTTTTATGAGATAAAAGCCACAAGGAGATATTATGGGTCCATCCAAAACCCTTCTTCCCCATGCCCTTTGAAAAAGTGTCCAGTCACAGTATGATTATTGACAACAGTTCATTGATTAAACTAAAATAAGGCACAAGGCTGAAATTCCCAACTATTACAAGCACTTGCCAAGTGTACCCTACAGTATTGCTAAATTTAAATGGTATTCGCTGACAGTCTTAAATCAACTGTCAGATCTAGGTCGCTCACCTGTTCTGTGACCTTCGGCAGGACCTCTCATTTGTATATAAATACCTGGTATTTTGCCAACCCAAATGCAGAAACTCCACTTCTCTACATGGAAGAATGCCTGTCAAACATGGGCCAATTTTCAAAATCTGGAACCTAGCTTTATCTGGCTGAAGTTCCCAACTTCTGTGCATAGTTTCATGATTTCTGCCAATTCTGTGGATGGTTCCTTTAATTTCTACATCCAAAGCATTAACAAAGTTGAAAATTTCTTTCCTTCTCCAACATTCATATAAGTATATTCCAGAAGTGCTCTTTGGTTAAACTCTTGCGGACCTTTCTCTGTGCCTCTCCCTGTGACATTGTTGACATCAGCGAAACTCATGGTTCAAGCCTGGGATTTGGATGACAGGGATTCAAAGAGGTACAATCAACTTTGGGCAACTATTTTTGGGAGAGGAGGGGTCATGGAAAAATTAGAGTTGGACCTTCCTTTAACAAGTTGCAAGCATTAATACCCTGAGCCCTACCAGACTTTATGTAATTTTTAATGCAATGGAGAAAAATTGGAACAAGGCAAGTAACACAGTGAAAACAGTTAACATTATACTACATATTAACACACTGATTTTCTTTCCTAGTTCAGGAAATTGATGTTCATGCTATTTTTCAATTCCAATCTTGCACCTTGGTTGAAGTAGTCACAAGACCCAATTTTAACAGGGGCGTACAGTTAATTGTTTGAAGGTGAATTGACTCAGTTAGCAGCTGTGAGAGCGAGAGCAGAGGTGTAACTGGAAGAGACTATGTCTAATTTAAACCCACCAGGGAAGTTATTACTGTGATAGCAATTTTAGAGGTTTATTTGCTGTATAACGTACGGAAACAGAAAGGCAGAGGGCTGGAAACTGAATACAGTTGCCTCTTTCTTAGCTGATGCCAACATTGAAAGGAGATAGACCTTATTTACAGATGGTGATCTGATAAGTCCTCCTTTCCCAACCATGTAGGCCTGGATTAAGATAGTAGATATCTCGAACAGACAACGTGGTATAGATGAACAAGGTTCAGAACAGGAAGCAGTTCAAAGACATTATTCATTCTGACAGGGTGAGTGCAATATAAGATCCTGAGTACACACTTTTGGGTATTTAAACTGCAGCAGGCACTCCAGCTGAGGAATCTGAAGGTGCATGTTATTCCTCACAATGGGAGCAAGGCTCAAATCTATAGAGATGCTGAGGAACTGACAACACTGTTTTGATTTCTTATGAATATGAGTCATTGGTATTGGTGTTAGATGCCATCTATGCCTTTTCTGTTTTTTTTATCTTTGCAGGTGAAACAGGCACATAATGTTTGGAAAAGGACTCAGACTGGAGGAGGAGTTCCTATTTTTCATGTCAGCACTATGGAATACGAAGCTATGGAGATCAGCAACATCAGGGACCAAAAACAAATGTGGACAGATGGGATTGGTATCTCTGATAGAAAGGGTGAACATAAACTGAAATGCACAGAGTTAGGTGATGCAGTATGTTCCATTTTGCCCTCATAGCAAGGACTCAGTGGCATTGGGAAGCCTCAGCATTGCAGAGACTTCTGCTGGAAGAGGTCAATTCTCATGCTCTCTCCTTGTGTCCCACAGGATTTGACATCAAGGCAAAAAGATTGGTACCTGAACCATCAACTGGCCAAGTGCTATCAAAGGAGAACTAGGAGCAAACACCATCTCACCCAACAAATGCTCCAGTCACCATGAATACAGACATACTGATGGGTCCTCGCAAGTGCTTGGATAGGGTGCCGCATGTCACAAACCTGCAGGAGGAGGTGAGAGATGCATGGGCAATTGTGGGCAGTCTCCCTTTGAGGGTGAAGGATAAATACAGTCACATTCAGTTGAAGGGTCTGCTAAGTCATAGGAAGTGAAATGGTATTTCGACCAACAGCAACAAATATGTTTGCACATGTTGGAGCTCCCAGAGGCAATAAAGAATTCACCACATTAACTTGCATTAAAATCTCATTATTGCTTAATCCCATGTCTTAATAAGCAGTTTTATACTGTCTCACTCAACAGATAGAAATTGGACGTAGAAAATTCATGACATAAAAGTCAGAGCAGATACTTGGCAATCGCAACTCACTACTTGTTTTTCCAGACTTCTAGTATGGACACCCAGCACCAACATCCCTGGGCATGCTGCACTGACAGCAACTGCATGTTGTCCACTTCCATCAACCTAAGCATCTGCCATATGCCAGCCTCATCACATCATCGTGACACATCTCCAATCCACTTACAGTACTTTGGAGCACAGTGGTGCCTTTCATTGCAATACTGCTGCAAGGACATGTTGTATGCAGGATCCCATGGATTGATGGATTATTTGATCTCACAGAGGCTCCATCTCAGGGTTCCTCGCAAGCTCTCTTAGTGCTCACTCATTTTGTGCCTACTCCAATGCTCACAACATCCCTGCCTTGTCTGACATTGGCATCGCTGCTTTTCTCCCTCAGCCAGAGATTTAAGACTTTGAGTACTCCTGTTTTGCCTTGCCCTTCAGTGCAGACACAAACCAGACAGATTGTCAGCGGTCATTGGACAACAGCTGGACTTATTGCTGCGCAACACTGTGCTACAACAATCCTATACTTGCACCGTGTAGCTCAAAGGTAGAAGACAGAGGGTGGTGGTGGAAGATTGGTATTCAGACTGGAGGCCTGTGACACTGGAGTGCCACAAGGATTAGTGCTGGGTCCTCTACCTTTTGTCATTTACATAAATGATTTGGATGCGAGCACAAGACGTACAGTTAGTAAGTTTGCAGATTATATCAAAATTGGAGGTGTAGTGGACAGCAAAGAGGGTTACCTCAGATTACAACAAGATCTTGATCAGATGGGCCAATGGGCTGAGAAGTGGCAGATGGAGTTTAATTTAGATAAATGTGAAGTGCTGCATTTTGGGAAAGCAAATCTTAGCAGGTCTTATACACATAATGGTAAGGTTCTAGGGAGTGCTGCTGAACAAAGAGACCTTGGAATGCAGATTCATAGCTCCTTGAAAGTGGAGTTGCAGCTGGATAGGATAGTGAAGAAGGCGTTTGGTATGCTTTCCTTTATTAGTCAGAGTATTGAGTACAGGAGTTGGGAGGTCATGTTGCGGCTGTACAGGACATTGGCTAGGCCACTGTTGGAATATTGCGTGCAATTCTGGTCTCCTTCCTATCGGAAAGATGTTATGAAACTTGAAATGGTTCAGAAAAGATTTACAAGGATATTGCCAGGGTTTAACTATAGGGAGAGGCTGAACAGGCTGGGTCTGTTTTCTCTGGACCTTTGGAGGGGTGACCTGATAGAGGTTTACAAAATTATGAGGGGCATGGATAGAGTAAATAGGCAAAGTCTTTTCCCTGGGGTCGGGGAGTCCAAAACTAGAGGGCATAGGTTTAGGGTGAGAGGAGAAAGATAAAGAAGAGACCTAGGGGGCAACTTTTTCACACAGAGGGTAGGACGTGTATGGAATGAGCTGCCAGTAGAAGTGGTGGAGGCTGGTACAATTGCAACATTTTTTTTTGTAGATATTTTTATTGAAATTTAACATTTTTGCAAATTTACAAAAATAAACAAAACTCTCAAATACAAACATTGATGTACAATTAAATCATATATACAATAGTCATAATTTAACAAAGAAAAGAGAAAGAAAGAAAACAAAAAGAGAAAAAAAAAGAAACGAGAAAAAAACTCAACTTTCTACTAATCTAACCTATAACTAACCAGAGTGTATACCGAAGTCTCTTACATGCTCGGAATGTATAAACATCAAATATAATAAAACCCGTATTCGCGCAGGATTCCTCTCCCAAGGGGCCCCGGAGCAGCCCGGTCTGAAATCTTCACTAAATAAAAGCCCTTGTTAGGATAGCCGAAATATCTGCATTTGTATAATTCAAAAAGGGCTGCCATATTTTATAAAATAATTCAGTCTTTCGGTGCACCATATTTGTGAGGAAGTCAAGGGGGATATATTCCATAATTAATCTGTGCCAATTTGAAAGTCCAGGGGGGGCCCTCAGCCACCCAGTTCACCAAAATATTTTTCCTTGCACAGAAAGAGAGAATAGAAAATAGTCTCTTCCCATGCATATCCAGAGATGAGAGGTTCGAAAAGCCCAAAAGGAGAGATACAGGGTCCACCCTAATTTCCGTTCCTAAAATTTCTGTCAGGGTATTTGCCACTTTAGTCCAGTATCTGCGGATTTTCTGACAAGTCCACAGACAATGTGCAAGAGTACCCACCTCTATTTTGCATTTGGGACACATTGGAGATGCTCCTGCCTTAAATTTTGCCAGTCGAGCCGGAGCTATATGGGCCCTATGAAGTATCTTTAGTTGGATAGCCTGAGTTCTGTTACAGATAGCAATTCTTCTAGCATTTTCCCAAATGTCATTCCACATATCCTCAGAGATTTCTAGCCCCAAGTCCTGCTCCCATGTTTTAAGCAGGTCATCCATGTCTCCTGAGACTCCATCATGTAGCAAATGGTATATAGTACTAACGGAGGATGCCCCCGCTGGTCGTAAGACATTACGTTCTCTGTCTGATTTATAAAGACTATCTATTAAATTAGTCTTCCTCTGTATATAATCTCGAACTTGGAAGTATCGAAAGAGATCCCCATTAGGTATTCCGAATTTCAGACGCAGCTGCTCAAAGGACATCAGGATCCCATCTTTAAATAGGTCCCCTAAGCATGAGATGCCCCTGGATCTCCAGAGTTTAAAGGTGGCATCTGTAATCCCCGGTTGGAATCCCCATGCGCCTACTATTGGTGCATGGGGGGATGTTTTATGTGAGTTACCCTCATTTTGCCGCATTATATTCCAGGCCTTAATTGTGTGTAATATAATGGGATTTTTACAGTGGTCTGTAATGATTTTCCTCTTATCTGAAAATAAAAGGTTAATAAGTGGGTATTTTACTTGGGAGGCTTCGATATCCAGCCAAATTGATTGTGGATCAGATGAAACCCAATCAGCTATGTAACTTAGTAGGGAGCTTAACTGATATTTCCTAAAGTCTGGGAAGTCCAGTCCTCCCCTTGCCTGTGGAAGCTGTAGCTTCTTCAGCTTAATAAGGGGCCGTCTATGGTTCCAAATAAAGGAGCCCAACCAGCCATATAATTTACGTAGGGCTAGCCTTGGCAGCATCAGCGGGAGCATTCTCATAGGATATAAGAGACGGGGCAGAACATTCATTTTAATTAATGCTATTCTCCCTAGCCAGGAAGTCGGAAGGTCTCTCCATCGCTGGAGGTCCTGCCTTATCCTTTCCATTAATTGTACAAAATTAGCCCTATACAGCTGATCAAATACTGGCGTGATAAAAATACCTAAATATAAGAAGCCCTCCAGGGACCAACGGAAGGGAAAAGGAGATCCGTCCATTAAGTGGGGTATCATAGCCAGACCACCCATTGGCATGGCTTCCGATTTTGAAAAATTAATTTTATAGCCTGAGAATGCACTAAATGTATTAATAACTTGAATTAGACGAGGCACTGACATTAAAGGATTACTGAGGAATAAGAGAACGTCATCTGCATAGAGGATAATTTTGTGTTTACCTGTACCAATCCTCGGGGCCGTTATATTAGGATCAGTCTGGATGGCTTCTGCTAATGGTTCGATTATCAGTGTAAACAACAATGGTGAGAGAGGACATCCTTGATGGCAGCCCCTACCCACACTGAAGCCATCCGATCTTAACCCATTAGTAATAACAGCTGCTTTGGGGTCATTATACAATGTTGAAACCCATTTGGTAAACACCTGTCCAACGCCAAACCTTTCCAATGTGTAAAATAAATATGACCATTCAACCCTATCAAATGCCTTTTCCGCATCCAATGAAATTACTACTCCTGGTATCTTTCCCTGATGACAGGCTTGGATCATATTCAAGACCCTTCTGATATTATTGGATGATCTGCGGCCCTTAATAAATTCCGTCTGGTCCTCCTTTATAATATATGGCAGTACCCTTTCTAGTCTTAGTGCTAACATTTTTGAGAGAATTTTAAAGTCTACATTTAGTAAGGATATTGGTCTGTAAGATGCACAATCTTCTGGGTCTTTTCCTTTTTTGAGGATAAGAGAAATATTTGCTTCTTTCAGCGTGGGCGGGAGACAGACCTGACTATGCGCAAAATTATACATATCCATAAGTGGGTCAACCAATATTCCTGTAAATTCTTTATAGAATTCAGCTTGAAAACCATCCGGGCCCGGTGCTTTTCCGCTCTGAAGTTGCCTAATTGCCTCAAGTATTTCTTGGACTGTTAAAGGGGTATTTAGGGCCGACACCTGTTCTGGAGTCAGGCCCGGGAAGGTCAAATTTTTAAAAAATGACTGCATCCTCCTAATCCTATCTTCACAATCCTGCGATCTATATAGTTCAGAATAAAATTCTTTAAAGGTCGCATTGATGTTTTTATGATCATGAGTCAGGGTACCTGTACTTTCCTTGATGGTCGGAATAGTTTGAGGGGCTTTCTTTTTCTTTGCAAGAAATGCTAAGTATCTACCCGGTTTGTCGCCATATTCATATAGTCTTTGTTTCGCAAATAATATTTCCCTTTTAGCTGTTTGAGTAAGCGCGGTGTTTAAAGCTGTCCTAAGAGCTGTAATCCTCTGCAATTTTGTGATAGAAGGTCTATCAGCGTATGCTGTTTCGGCTGCTTTTAGGCGAGCTTCGAGCAGACGCTGTTGCTCTCCCTTCATTTTCCTCTGGGTCGTTGAATAGGAGATGATCAAACCTCGTGCATAAGCTTTGATGGTCTCCCACATCATTGACGGATTGCTAGCCGTACCAGTATTAATTTCTAAAAAAGTTTTAAGTTCTTGGGAGAAGTACTTTAAAAATTTGCTATCTTTTATCAGGAAGGGGTCCATACGCCAATGCCGAGCGGATGTCCCATTGTTCTTTACCTTAGTTTCCATGTATACAGCGGCATGGTCAGAGATTGCTATAGTACCTATTTTACAGGTTGCTATAGAATTTAGAAAAATCGATGGGGCAAAAAACATATCAATTCTTGTGTGACATTTATGTGGATTAGAGTAGAAAGAAAAATCTCTACCCTGTGGATGGAGACATCTCCATACATCTACCAATCCTAATTCTTTATTCAGGTCCGCCAGTTGTCTAGATCTGGGAGATACTCCAGCGGCACTCTTGGGAATCCTGTCTATTTCCGGATCCATAATACAATTAAAGTCTCCCCCTATAATTGTATGACGGGCACCAACGGCCATCAGTTTTGAAAAAGCTTCCGTTATGAATTTAAAGGGGTGTGCCGGGGGGCAGTACACATTTAAGATCCCATATTCCTCTCCATTTATGAGGGCTTTAATCAAAATATATCGTCCAGATTCGTCTTTTATCTGATTTAGAATTTTCAAAGGGAAGTTCTTCCGGACAAGGATAACGACTCCCCTGCTTTTTGAATTAAAAGAGGAAAAAAAGGCCTGATCAAATCCGCCCTGTCGTAATTTTAAGTGTTCTTTATCCGACAGGTGTGTCTCCTGTAGGAGAGCTATATCAACTCTCTCCTTCTTAAGATTTGATAATATTTTCTTCCTTTTAACTGGCGAATTACTCCCCCTGACATTCCAGGTGCACCACTTAACCGACTGTTCAGCCATAATCATCTGGACAGATCCGAGACCCCTCGGGAGGGGAAACCCTATCTAGAACATCCCGAGCATGGAGCATACAAGATTTACAAAAGTAAAGACTCTCTGATACACTCAAAACAATATAACAAAAAACTCTTTCTAAGTATAAAAGATATAAAACATTCCGAATTGGAGATTTTCTCCCTTGTTCCCAGGGAGCGTCACTTCCTCTCCCACAGTCCATCTTACCCTCTTCCAACCAGTGCCCCACCCTTGACCCAGGTGTTCCTCAATAAAATGAGGAGAATTCAAATATAATATAAAGCTAGAGTTAACAGTGAACACCCCACCCCCACCCACACCCACATCTAAATATATTTGGGAATGTTAATACCATATATAACTATAAGATTACAATCTCAACATGTAATACTTAAATATAATACCACAAAATAACAGGGGAAAGAAAAACAACCCCGCTCCTAAAAACAGAAGTAAAATAGAATAAGGTAACCACCTCTCCCCATCAACATTAACCAAACGCCCCAACATATATATATACATACACACATAGGGGGAAAGATAAGAAAAGATGAAGGGATGTAAACCAAAATAATGGGAAAGGCAGACCAGCGTCCACAATCTCTTACAGTTTATTTAAGAGAGTCCAAGAATTCCTTAGCCTTCTCCGGTGATCCGAAGTTATGTATGGATCCTTCGTGGCTAAGGCGTAGCGTCGCTGGATATCGTAAGGAGTACTGGATATTTAAGTCCCTTAAACGCTTCTTCGCCTCATCGAATGCCTTCCTCTTTCGGACCAAAGCTGGGGAGAAGTCCTGGAACAGCATGATCCTGGATCCTTTGTGGGTCATAGCTTGGGGATCTTTTCCCAGATTTCTTGAGGCTTCCAGGAGCATCTGCCTCTCCCTATAGCTCTGCAGCTGGAACAGGACCGGGCGTGGGCGCTGGGTTGAGCCGGGCCCACGTACTGTGACCCGGTAGGCCCATTCTACCCTTACCTGGCCTGATCCAGCCTGCAGATTTAAAAGTTGTGGCAGCCAATGCTCTAAGAATGCTGTGAGCTGGCCTCCCTATTCCTGCTCGGGCAGGCCCAACAACCGAATATTTTTTCTACGACATCGATTTTCGAGGTCATCAATGTGGTTTTCTAGGTTCTGGACTCGATTCTCGAGAAAATGGATGTGGTCGGCTGCCGATTTTATCGCAGTCTCTGAGGCTGCGGCCTTCGACTCCACCTCTCTGACTCGGCACTCCAATTCCTGAATGTCTCTGCCCTGCTTCTGCAGCTCGGCTGATAGTGCTTCTCTGCTCTGCCGAGACTCATCGATAAAAGCATCAATCTTCGCCTCCCACCTGGCAAACATCTCCTCAAAGCTCATCTTCATTGCTAAATCTCCTGAAGTAGCTGAAGACACCTTTATTGCAGCTGAAGAGGGAGAGGGTGGGGGAGGGGTCCCTGCTTTCTTAGAGCCGCCTGTTCCCTTCCCTTTACTCATTTTCCAGCTAGTATTAGACTATTTAAATGTACTAATAGGTAACTATTTAAGGTTAACAACTATTATAAATGGTTTAGTGAGTGTGGTGGGGGTGGATAGCCCACTTTGCCCAAGTTTTGGGTAGAGCACTGTGGACTCAGTCTTGCTGGGTCGCCGTCATCTTGGATCCCCCCAATTGCAACATTTAAGAGGCCTTTGGATGGGTATATGAATAGGAAGGGTTTGGAGGGATATGGGCCGGGTGCTGGCAGGTGGGACTAGATTGGATTGGGATATCTGGTCGGCAAGATACTGTACTGCAGGGTCTGTTTACATGCTGTACATCTCTAGGACTCTATGACTCGAAGTGCCAGTCATTTCCATGTCATGTGCTTCAATTAAACAACTATGTCTCAACATTTAAGGGACATAGTCCTCAGTCAAGGGATATACTCTTCAGTCAGGGGTCCTGGTACAGTAAATCAAGTGCAGCCTCCAACATCAGTTGTGGTATTTGGGCACAATCACAAATGACTCGGGGCAGTCAGTGCCATATCACTGCAGTCCAGGAAGTGGGTTATAGTCAGTCCTGTGGGTCCAGTGCTATCCATACAGTCATCACTCAAGGTCTAATCACTTATCATTCGGAGTTATCCGGCTGAGTCACTTAAGGGGCTATGCCATAGTCAGTCTTGGGGGTCTGTTCTCATTAAGGGAGTGTTATCAAGAGGTAAGATAAGGAATTAATTGTGACAATCAGAGGAAGCATGCTGTGATTCAGATGGGACTAAACTGGGGAGGAGAACAACTCACTAAATAAGGGAGGGCAGATGACAGAGCATGGAAGAGGTATTGCAGGTTGGGGGGGGGGGGGTGGATTAATCATCAACAGTCAACAACATCTAAGCTCCATGAAGTTCTTCAAGGTTGAGCAATGTAAGGCCCTTTAAAGGGCAATGGCATCGTATGCACAACCATACAATAAAGCTGAAACACATGTGTGATCACTGCAGGCTGTTTGAGAACCTAAGGCATTGACTTACCGTGTGAAGTCCAATTCCTAGCCCCATGTACTCCTGATCACATCATGTAGCAGTTGTAATACACGAGCAATGTCCTGTGGCCTGGAATGATTCATTCTGGTTGGTAAAGAAACAAGCAACTTCCAAACTCAGTGCATTGAGTATAGGAGTTGGGAGGTCATGTTGTTGCTGTACAAGACATTGATTAGGGCACTACTGGAATACTGCATTCAGTTCTGGTCTCCTTGCTATTAGGAAGGATGTTGTGAAACTTGAAAGGGTTCAGAAAAGAGTTAGAAGAATGTTGCCAGGGTTAGAAGGTTTGAGCGATTGGGAGAAGCTGAATGAGCTGGAGCTATTTTCCTCAGAATCTCAGAGGTTGAGAGGAAGCCTTATAGAGGTTTAATAAATCATGAAAGGCATAGATAGGGTGAATAGCCAAGGTCTTTTCTGCAGGGTAACAGAGTCCAAGACAAAGGGCATAGGTTTAAGTTGAGAGGGAGAAGATTTCAAAGGGACCTAAGGGGCAACATTCTTATGTAGAGGGTGGTGTGTGTATGGAATAATGTGCTAGAGGAAGTGGTGGAAGCTGGTACAATTACAACATTTAAAGGGCATCTGGATGGATGTATGAATAGGAAGAGCTTACAGAGATATGGATCAAATGCTGGCAAATGGGAGTAGATTAATTTAGGATATTTGGTTGGCATGGATGAGATGGACCGAAGGGTTTGTTTACCTGCTGTACAGTTCTATAACTCTATGATTCGAAGTTTCTGTAGCTTGCATATGGACTGCTCACGTCACTCTTTGGATCATAAATCCTCATCTAGCATGAAGGATGGCTAGGCTCTGCATCTTCAATCATGTATTTCCTGCTAGACAGACATTTGCTCACATAGTTTATGATGAAAAATGCACATATATTAACAATGTGATCATGAATTTACAATGAGTACCCTCAGAAGGTCTTCTTCTCTCTTTCCCTTCCACGGTGTCTCAGTGTAACCCTGGGTTCTGCAATTGACGTGGAGGAAGCATGTCAAAGCATAAAGCCAATTAGCCCTTAGGTTTTCATCAGGTTACCTTCCCTGGGGAGCATTTGTGTCTGGCGAGTCCAAACATGCTGACTGTGTCCTGCCTGGAGGCAAGCATAGTGTCCTCAGCTTAAGGGCTGTGGATGGGAGGCACAGTAGTTAAAAATCCAGCCACATCTGAAGTTTCCTGTATGGAGACTTCTGGGGAACCTGTATGGGGATCTTCCTTTGGCCGACACACAATCCTATTGTGAGGAAGGGGCACCTGGATGGAGGTCAATGTCCCTCATCACCTCGTTACCTTGCTGGTGGTGCTGAACAGCAATGATTAGAGTGATGGAATGCAGATCTATGCCCATTTACAGCAGACTGTGGAAGTACTGGATCTAGTTCTCTATGGCAGCTACCAACCCTGTCTATGGAGGTCACCCAGCACCTACATGCCAGAGGCAGCAGGGTCCCATCAGCATTGCTGCAGTCTTGTAACCTTTATGTCAGATTATCCAGTGTCCCCCTCATACTGGCTTGCTGCTCCTGTGTTGGCTTATGCATATCAATTAAGTCACAAGTTGCCAACACCTGCCTGGGGCTGAGGAGGTACCTGGTCTCTGGCAGTCCTCTGAATGCCAGTGACCTGGGTATTTCTTCTTTGGTCAGCTGTGAAGTTATGGCAGTGATGAACTCATCATGTGCTCCCAACTCTAATCTAGCTAAAATAAACACCAAGATGGCAGTATGCATGTTTCCCTCCTCAGAGTTGGAGGAGGAGATGTCTTATGGGGCTACCTTCTTGGCCATGGAGTCTGTGCAAATACCCCTCGTGCCGGCAGGAGACAAAAGAGAGAATGTGTGTTGTGAACAAAAGGAAGACGTTCAGTTATGTTAACAATGCATTCACGTTTGGAGTAATGGGAGAGTAGCTCAGAAATAGACAATGTTGCTTGCTTAGTTGCTGGCTCATGAATGTTTTAGCATCTCCACAGGACCAGTCTGATCCTCAATGACAAGGCCAACATCTCCTCTTCATAAGAACCAAATGTTGCACACTCACCATCCATCATATCTCTCTGCTCTGTTATGGGCTATTTTGTTCTGGAATGAGACAAAATGAAGTACTGAATGGAATAAAAAATAGCTGACATATATGTTCTTGTGCACGTAGGGAAAGATGTTGAGGTATTTTGGGCAATCAATACCAGGTAGTGGTGGAGTAGAGCTCTGCCACCAATCTTCCTTCCAATTCTATGTCTAAGGTCTTGCTGTTTAACAGTGGTAGAGAACTAATAGACGTCTCTACATGGGATATTTCTCACCCCTATTAGAATTGTGGCACCCTATACTGGTGGAGGATGAAGGAGTCATGCTATTTAAATGTACACAAGGAGGATGGCCTTGATGTGGTCAGAGATCAGTTGAGTATTGAGGGAGTAGGGGCCATTCCTGTGAATGAATCTGACTTGGCAGACTCAGTACCATTGATAATCTAAAAATGGTGGCCTTTTTAGCTGTGTAGAGTTAAATGTACTGCCCAGCCCGAGCAAACAGAGCATCAACATTGGCATGCAACCATTTAGGAAATACCATGAATATTTTCTGTTAAAGTCCTCATTGTTACTGGATTAAAATCTGAGAGTCATGTCCGTACTGTCAGTTGCTGCTTTCCTAATACTCAGGTGACTTCCCAATTGTGGTTGTAAATCTTCCCACTCCTCTTAGGTCCCACAATGCTGGGAGGGTGATGACACCCTCCTTTGTGTGCAACAATGAGCCCATAATCTGCTTAGACTGATGGCATCTGTGTGCGTACAGCTGTGTGTGCCTCTGGGCGATCTCTCTTCTATTTGCCCGTGTGATTCCCTTGGGTGATGATAACCAGTCTGGCACTCTGCTACCTCCATGCAGCTCGTGTGCCTCTGTCCCAGTGTGTAGCTTCAGAGACCCCATTGATTTCTCAACAAGCTCTCAATGAGTTCTTTAATGATATTAATTGCACTTATTAAGAGATCAGGCCAGTTATGAGTAGGTCTCCCCAGCGCTGATAAAGTCTGCCTTTGGACTTCAAATTCCAGTCATAATTGGTCTAAACCTATGAAACTATGAGTTAAAATAAGATATAAATATAATCTTTCATTTGTGAAAAAATTCTGATATAATCAACAATGTGCTTCCAATAAGGAAATTTACATGTGACCTAGCAACATTTGCCAACCCTTACTTAGATTATCTGATCTAAATTCAAAGTAAGTGCTTCAAATTTTACTTTAAGATAAAAGTCACATTCTGTGAATTAAATGTATGTCAGAGATTTGTAATTATTTCTATTTTCAATCTAATTCAATTCGGATAATCTAGTAACATCCTAATTAGTCACTGAATTGCAGCAGCTAACTAAGGTATTACTACAAGCAAATGCTGAAATAAGTTCATGAAAAAGAAAGAAAGAATTTTGTATCAAAGCAATTCCTCATTGTGGAAGTTAATAATACGATTAGCAGCATGAACATCTGCAGAAAATGCTGGTTTACAGTTGAACTTGATTGGTTTGGCTACAATTGGAGATTTATCAACTGTGAAGGAATGAAACATAAAATTTCATTCATTTATTGCTTTTTATGACCCTATATGTTCCAAAGTGCTTTTACAGATTTCAAATTTGAAGTACAGTTTCTGTTATGATATTTGCTCCCACTTACAGCAACAAGACAAATGACTGTTTTGCTACTTTGGGTTCAGGAATAGGTGTTGGCTATGACACTGGAAGAGCTATACCTCAACTAGTGTCATTCATCTGAATGGATGACAGGGAGTCAGTTAAATGACTCATCCAATGTAACAATATGAGCGATTTTTACTTGAATGATGCTTTACTGCAGGCAACTAGCTCAGGGCTCTTATGTCACAGTGTTAATGTCTCTAAATTTGATCAGGTCACCTGGGTTCAAGACCCACCTGTTTTACCCAATTCATCTTGGCGGGTAATAATATTTCTGAGCAGTTTGGATAGAAAAATATCTAGGAATATATCCCATGGTACTTCACTTGAAGGAAAAAAAACAGTTGGCCAATGAAGGAAATGTCAGATTAGGTGGAGAAATGGTGGATTCAAGGAGTATCTTGAAAAGGAGACAAGTGTTTCCGTGCTTGCTGTACACACTTGAGGAGTTGAATGGCCACCTCCTTTTCCCATTTTCTTACTGGCTCACATTAGCACTTGGACACTGAGTTAACATCAGGAAAACAAACTCTGCAGGAGTTGCAATGAAGTTAAAGTTTTCTTTTTGCAGAGCAATCGGAAAAAATTTGGATATCATAAATAACTGAAATAACTGATGACCTCACATTGATGCTTGTTCAAGCGAGTGAGATTACATGTGCAAAGTACCTGCTAGCTCCATGATTGTGTTTTGGGGCATGTGGCAGCAGGGTTGGTGTCAAACAACTAATCAATAGTAGCAGCAAAACACAGCACTGAGAAATGACCAGCATACACTTTAAGCTGCTTCCCTTATCCATTGACTTTGTTTCTCAGACTCTTTGGCAATGTTGCACCTCAGGCAGCCTCTGATCCAAAGATTTATCATTATGCACATACTCCATTTCAGTTCAAGGAGTGACTTGGACCTCTGACAAATTAGCCCACACTTTTCTGTCCAATTTTTAAAGATCGTGATCTCAATTTATTGCAGACAGTTAAAATTTCCTCAAAACGGGATTGGCATCAAGAATCTCCATGTGCAGCTTGATTGGGTAACCAGCAGGCCAATGGCAGGAGGAGGCCATTCAGCTTCTCCAAACTCTGTGTATGTCAGTGAGTGATCTACAGCATTTCTCCAGGGAGACATTCCCACGGATAATCCTTGCAGACAGTGACCTGAATTTTATGTGTGAGGTTTTGCCAGGGGCAGAGGGTTATCTAGGGATCTAAAAGGGGGCTCTTTAAGGTGTTAATGGGATAACACTTTAAGACGAGGTGGATCTGAGATTTGGAAATAAGGGTCTTTTCCTTAAGGTGTGGAGTTCAAAATTAGGGGACCTATTTTTAAGATAAGAGGAGAAAGATATAAAAAGGGCATGAGAACATTGTTTTTACACAGAAAGGGGTTAGTATGTGGAACGAACTGCCAGAGGAAATGGTGGATGCAGATACAATTACAAAGTTTAAAAGACCCTTGGATAAGTACATGAATAAGAAAGGTTTGGAGAGATATTGAGGAGGGAGGAAATAAACAGGCAGGTGCTCGACCTTCTGTGTATCATGGGGCTTTTTGAGGGGGGGTAATGGGAGTGAAGGACGAGGGGACCAGGATGTCCAGGAGGAAACTGTGCTTGTGGAAGGCTGACAAGGGACAGGAGAGGAGGGAAATATTTGTCTGGTGGTAGAATCCTGCTGGAGGTGGTGGAAGCTAATGATTCTCTGGATGTATGTGCTGGTGGGATGGTAGGTAAGGACAAGGGAACCCTATTACTGTTGCGAGACGGAAAAGATGGGGTGAGGACTGAAGTGTGGGAGATGATTTGAACCTGGCTGAGGGCCCTGTCAACAATGGTGACAGTTGAGGAAAAAGGTGGATATTTTAGAGGCTCCCACAATGAAGTTGGCCTCATTGGAACATATGTGGTGAAGATGGAAGAGCTTGGTGAATAGAATAGAGTCTTCACAGGAAGCAAGGTGTGAGGATGTATAGTCAAAGTAACTGAGGGAGTCGGTTGGTTTGTGGTGGATATTGGTGGCCAGTCTATTTCCAGAAATGGAAACAGAATGTCGGTGAAAAGAAGGGAGAAGTCAGAAAAGATCAAATGAAGGTGAGAGCGGTGTAGAAATTAGAAGTGAAATTGATAAACTTTTCTAGTTCCATTTGAGAGAAGGAAGCAGCACCGATGATATAATTGATATACTGGAGAAAGAGTTGTGGCAGTGAGCCGGAATAGAACTGGAACAAAGAATGTTCCTCATACCCCACGTAACTGGAGTCATGCGGGTACCCAGAGCCTCCCCTTGGACCTGAAGAAAGTGAGAGGAGTGAAACAAAAAGTTGTTCAGGGTGGATGTTTTTGACTAAATGGAGGAGCATGGTGGTGAATGGCAACAGTTCAGGTACTTTTTTCAAGGAAGAAGTGAAGAGCCCTGAGACCATCATGGATATACAAAGGAATTGCACATACGGTGGCTGGAGCCCGCAAACTGGAAATTCTGAAATGGATATAAAGCGTTAGAGGAATTGCAGGTATAAGTGGGATGGGAGAAAAAAAATGAGTTGGGGTGGGAAGAGATGAGTTCTGTGGGACAGAAGGAGGCAGAAAAAATAGGTCTGCCTAGGCCTGTTTGCGGACTTTAGGAAGGTGGTAGAAGTGGGCTGTAAGGGATTGGGAGACTATGAGCTTGGAGGCAGTAGTGGGGGAGATCACCAGGTGAAATAAGGTTAATGACCACTGTGGACACATTGGCCTGATGTTCCATGGTGAGGAAATGGTCCAGAGGAGGTATCTGAGAGCTGGTTCTTGACCTTTGCAATGTGAAGGTCAGTCTGCCAAACAGCAACAACACCACCCTTATCAGCAGGCTTCATTACAAAGTTAGTGTTGTCTGAGAGCACAGAGTGCACTCAGTTCATGGAGAGATAGATTGGAATGGGTAAAGTGGGCAGAGAAATTGAGGCGATAAATTTCACGTGGACAGTTCTCGATGAATAGTTCAACTGCATGTAAAATGCCAGATGGACAGGGAGGTCAGGTCAAGAGGGCAATGCCAATATGCAGAGCATTTCAGGGAAAGTCTCTGGGAAACACGCACCAAACAACCCCACTGCCCTGTGGCTGGCCACTTCAATTCCTCCTCCCACTCCCCCAAGAACACGCAAGTCTAGGGGCTCCTCTGACACCAAATCAAAGTCACCCGTCAACTGGAGGAAGAATACCCCATCTTCCTCCTTGGGACTTTCAACCACATGACATCAACATCGACTTCATTTCTAAATCTTCCTTCCCCCCACCTCACTCCAGATCCAACCCTCCAACTTGACACCATCCATCTTCTTTCTTAACTAACCGCTCCAGCCTCCCCACCAACTGATCATAATTACCCCACAGCGGCATCCACCTATCACCTTCCTAGCTATCTTCCATCCCACTCCCAGCTCCTTCCTCCTCCACGTTCCTGGTGATGGGCTTATGCCTGAAACGTTGACTCTCTTGCGCCTCGGATGCTGCCTGACTTGTTGAAGTTTGACTATTTAGTTTGGAAACTTGGTCAGCATGGATGAGTGGGAGTGAAGGGCCTGTTGTTTGCTGTATTACTGTATGACTCTATGATTGTAATTATCCACATCCTTGTTTCTTATGTTATGAGAGATAATGTAAGCATTGCTGCACCAAGTAATGATACCCTGTTAGAGGCATAGTTAGCAACATTGGCCATTTATAAAATTTTGCTACAATATCTCTATGGCAGACAATTGAATATCAGATTGAAAATCAACTAGATGACAACCTTGACTTAATTTAATTTTGATATTTCAGCAGCAGCAATTGCTGTGAGTACTGATCTGTAGAAAGACATTGAACAGCCAGAAAATGGAAACTTGAGCGCTTGCAGATCCAACTTGAAAAGAAATAGCAGTCATAAGTGCCATATAACATAGCTACAAAGCTGAGAGAAAATATTGCTTAAAAAAAACTCTAAAAAGGTTTTTCAACACCAACAAGTCTTACCTGTGCCCAGAGGTTGACTGATTCTGCCATTTCCTTTCCTCAAGTTGATATGAAAGTAGGGTATTAGCATTACTTCTTATTTCATGTGAAAAGCATCTATATGTTATAATCCATAATTGCAAGCCAGCAGTTCTTAATTCAACATTCTTAAAGGGAAGAAAGCAAGGACATGTGTAGCAGCACTGAAAAGTATAGGGAAGTAGAAGCTGATAAGGAAAAGGAAGAAGCAAAACCATTAAAATAAATAGATAAACAAATTCTGCTTGGCACTCTGTAATAAAAAAAATGCCAAATGCCTTCAACATGAATTAGAAGGCACACACATAATTATGGACTGGGCACACAATGATACCTTTATTGAATGACAATTTTTCAACGAGAAATGCAATTTATTTTACAGTCACGTAATTGAAGATGCATAGAAAAGAACTCTCAAAATCTGGCTTGCCATTGGCAAGGAGTGGCTTTACAGAACTAATACATCTGGCCTTTCTGTTGATGATCAGAAAGGTCGAGAAAAGATTGGAAGGTACTCTAAGTCCAGCATAAGTTAAGAATCATCTCCAACCTAGGTCATATAGATAGCAATCTCAACAGTCTATTGACCAGCCTGTGAGAATATTCTGCAACAACGGACATGAGTGTTACATTTTCGAAGAAGAATTCTTAGAGGCTCATCAAATTAACAATCACCTCTACACTGATTAAAGCATTTAGGTGAGACCCTCTTGGCAAGAAAAAGGACTTTTAATTTATTCATTCATGGAATGAGGATGCGCTGCCTGTGCCAACATTTATTGTTCATTTCTCATTGCCCTTGAGAAGGTAGTGGCCAATCACTCCATATAATTGACACATTACATGAGGATGGATGCAAATGTGAAGCTGTATGGCAGATCAATGACAGTTGCATGCTTTAAGTGCAGCAAACATTATGGCTAAGATCAGCAAAAGTGCACTAAACCAACAGGATTTGTAACATGTGTGATTTGCCATACTTACGCAAAAGCTATCCAAATTTTCATAGTGTCATATGCCTTACAGAAACCAAGGAACACTTTCATAATGTTCAGAAAATCTTGTTCCAAAGGCCAACGGAGATGACAGAACAAAACATAGCTGACCAACACCAGAGTGCTGGTATCAATGAGGGTGAAGAGCATGCACAAACACAAACACTCTTTATTTACATATGCACAGTATAAGACACTGACTTAGCTAGCACAGAGCCAGCTCCGAGACTGAACAGAACCTCTGACACTCCTGTTATATATCTGTCAGCTAGGGCTCCCTGATTGGACAAGATTAACAGCCCCAACCATTCTCTATGCGATCCATTTGCCTGACATTTCTCTAATCACTGAAGTGGGACTAAAAGCTGCTTTTGTCTCAGTATAGTCAGGATTCATGAGATTTTAACACACCCACTGTGGTGGAACAGACCACATATGACCTAATCCAATCAGTTGAAATTGAAGATAATCTCAAGGTTGATTTGTAACATATTTGCTCATGCAAGTGCAACAGTTGCAATTGGCAATTGCTGAAGATATATAACCACAAAATTGAAAAAATATCATTATCCAGGCATGGGCTGACAATATTAAAGAAATATGTGAGAAGATTTGTTCATTTGGCCATACAGAGACAAACATAGTATACCACAAGTTATTTTCAAGGACAAAAATTCCTAAGACCTCGTGCATTGCACCAGAATATTATGTCCTTGATACACCATGGCGTGGATTGAACTCACAAGATAGTTAGCATGCAAACCTGTGTACTGGCCAGAGATGAAGCAGGATATTCAATGACTCATGAACGCATGTGAGGCATGTCAAACATACCAATCATAACAGTAGAAGAAACCTCCACACCCAAACAATGTTCCATCCATTCTTTTGGAAAATTCATTCTAGAAATGAATTACTTTTCCAAATATCCTATTGTATGATGACTTAGCAACACAGCAAAGGGGCAGCATGGTGGCACATGGTTCACACTGCTGCCTCACAGTGACAGGAACCTGATCTTGATTCCAGACTTGGACAATGGTGTGAAGTTTGTATGTTCTCGCCATTTCTGTCAGGTGCTCCGGTTTTCTACCACCGTCCAAAGACGTGCAAGTTAGGTGGATTAGCCATGTTAAATTATTCCATAGTATCCAGGGATGTTCAGATTAGGTAGTTTAACTGTGGTAAATGTGGGTCTGTGGGTAGAGGGTTGTGAGGGTGTTGAGAGGGATTGGTGGAAGTGTTGGTCTTTGCAGGATGCTCTTTTGGAGAATCACTACAGACTTGCTAGGCCAATGGCCTCTTTCTGCAATGTAGGGAACCAATTCTATTTTATGTATATGTGCTTTGCTGACACAAAGATTACAGTTTCTGTTTATCAGTATACAGTACCAGAACAGATCATGCCAGACAATGGACTGCAGATTAAAAGCTTATATTTTCAAGTCATGTGCTGTTTTATATCACGACTGTACTAAAGAAGGACGCTATGGAGGTCTTGGATAGTCAGGCATTATGGGTGGAGCTGAGAAATAAGAAGGGTGCAGTTACATTGTTGGGGCTGTATTACAGGCCTCCCAACAGTGAGCGTGAGGTAGAAGAACAAATAGATAAACAGATTATGGAAAGATGTAGAGGCAATAGGGTAGTGGTGATGGGAGATTTTAATTTTCCCAACATTGACTGGGATACATTTAGTGTCAGAGGTCTGGATGGGGTAGAATTTGTAAGAAGCATCCAGGAGAGTTTTTTTAGAGCATATGTCAATAGTTCAATGAAGGAAGGGTCCATATTGGACCTGCTACTGGGGAACGAACCAGGACAGGTGGTAGAAGTTGCGGTGGGAGATTTCTTTGGGAACAGTGACCACAATTCTGTAAGTTTTAGAATACTCATAGATAAAGATGAAAGTGGTCCTAAGGGAAGAGTACTAAACTAGGCCAAGGCCAATTATATCAAAATTAGGCAGGAGCTTGGAAATGTGGATTGGACACAGCTATTTGAAGGGAAGTCCACATTTGGTATGTGGGAGGCTTTCAAAGATAGGTTAAAGATAGTGCAGGATAGGCATGCTCCGTTGAAGGCAAAGGATAGGAAGGGCAAGATTCCTGAATGGTGGATGACAGGAGAAATTGTACGACCAGCCAAGAGGAAAAGGGAAGCGTACACAAGGTCTAGGCAGCTAAGAACAGAATGTGCCCTGGAGAAATATTGGAAGAGTAGGACAAGTCTTAAACAAGGAATTCAAGCAGGCTAAAAGGGGTCATGAAATAGCTTTAGTGAGCACAATTAAGAAGAATCCCAACGCATTTTAGATTTATATAAGAAGCAGGCGGGTAACTAGAGAAAGGATTGGTCCACTAAAGGATAACGAAGGAAGGCTGTATATCGAATCTGAGAGAATGGGTGAGATTCTGAATGATTACTTTACATCAGTGTTCACTGAGGAGAGGAACATGATGAATCTTGAGATTAGAGATAAATGTTTGATTAGTCTGGAACACGTTGACATAAGTAGGGAAGATGTATTGGGTAGGCTAGAGGTTATTCAGGTGAACAAATTCCCAGGACCGGATGGGATCTATCCCAGGTTGCTGAGGGAGGCAAGAGAGGAAATATCTGGGGCCCTGACTGATATCTTTGGGGTATCCTTAAATACAGGTGAGGTACCGGATGACTGGAAGGTTGCTCATGTTGTCCTCCTGTACAAGAAGGGTTGTAGGGATTTTCTGGGTAACCACAGACCAGTGAGTCTGACACTGGTGGTGGCAAAGTTGCTGGAGAGGGTACTGAGGGATAGGATCTATTTATACTTACAAAAGAATGTGCTTATCAGTGATAGGCAACATGGTTTAGCAAGGAGGAGATCATGCCTTACCAACTTAATAGAGTTCTTTGAGGAAGTGACCAAGTTGATAGATAAAGGAAGAGCTGCTGATATCATATACATGGACTTTAGTAAGGCATTTGATAAGGTTCCCCATGGTAGACAAATGGAGAAAGTGAAGTCAGGTGTGCAGGGTGTTCTAACTAGGTGGATAAAGCACTGGTTGAGCAATGGGAGACAGAGAATAGTAGTTGAAAGGTCTTTCTCGAAATGGAGAAAGGTGACCAGTGGTGTTCCACAGGGGTCAGTGCTGGGGCCACTGTTGTTTGTGATATACATAAATGATCTGGAAGATGGCACTGTTGGTATGATCAGCGAGTTTGCAGATGACACAAAGATTGGTGGAGTAGCAGAAAGCATAAGGGCCTGTCAAGGAATACAGGAGGATAAAGATAGACTGGAGAGTTGGGTGGAAAAGAGGCAGATGGATTTCAATCCAGACAAATGTGAAGTGATGCATTTAGGCAAGACTAATTCTAGAGCGAATTATACAATGAACGGAAGAGCCTTGGGAAAAGTTGATGAGTAGAGAGATCTGGGAGTGCAGGTCTATTGTTCCCTGAAGGTTGCTGCACAGGTGGATAGAGTGGTCAAGAAGGCATATAGTATGCTTGCCTTCATTGGCCAGGGTATTGAGTATAAGAGCTGGCAAGTCATGTTAAAATTGTATAAGACATTGGTTCGGCCGCATTTAGAATATTGTGTACAGTTCTGGTCGCCATATTACCAAAAGGATGTGGACGCTTTGGAGAGGGTGCAGAGAAGGTTTACAATGAGGCTGTCTGTTATGGAAGGTGCTAGCTATGAAGAGAGGTTAAGTAGTTTAGGTTTATTCTCATTAGGGAAAAAGAGATTGAGGGGGGACCTGATTGAGGTTTACAAAATCATGAAGGATATAGATGATTTGGATAGAGACAAGCTTTTTCCCACGGTGAAGGATTCAGTGATGAGAGGTCACGCTTTCAAGGTGAGAGGTGGAAAGTTTAAGGGGGATACACATGGCAAGTACTTCACACAAAGGATGGTGGGCATCTGGAACTCATTGCCAGACAGGTGGTAGAGGCAGGCATGGTAGATTTAAGATGTGTCTGAACAGATGCATGAGTAGGTGGGGAGTAGAAGGATACAGATGCTTAGGAATTGGGCGACAGGTTCAGACAGTAGATTTGGATCGGCTCAGGCTTGGAGGTCTGAACGGCCTGTTCCTGGGCTGTAAATTTTCTTTGTTCTTTTGGGACTGATATGCATCATATCATATTCAGCCTATTACCTACACTCAACTAGTTCAGCAGTATGTACGGTATGGAGAAAGTGAGGACTGCAGATGCTGGAGATTAGAGTCAAAAAGTGTGATGCTGGAAAAGCACAGCCGGTCAGGCAACATCCGAGGAACAGGAGAGTCAACATTTCAAGCAACAGCTCTTCATTAGTATGTACTGTATGTACTATCAAATCTATGATTATCGAGTGTTGAGCAACAAAACGAGACTTATGTATCGGAATAATGCATTTTTGTGCAATGTCAAGAGAGAAGGGACTTCCCAGGACAACTTTGTTTCGAAGGCAAATACAACTCACCTTGTCCAGCAACCAATTGTCTTACTGTTCACAAAGCAGAACATTCTTCTTCAAAGGCAGAGAAAAATAAAAAAGATGCATGATGAAGGAGCAGCTAGATATTTACAAAACTGAGTACTGGACAGATAGTGCAAGTTGGAAATCCAAGTACAAATATTTGGATGCTAGGAAATAATGTGCAACTAGCTTTGATCAAGCGAAGTCATACTGGTCATAGTGCTACATTGCAAAGGAGGAAATGCGAGCTTGGAATAATCTTGTAAACTCTGTTTCTATCTGCTTCTGTAGTAGTCAGATTGAGAACTGTGCATATCTGTTTGGGAATTTTTCTTAGTTTTTGGAAAAAATGGTATTTGTGTTACGTCTCACAGTCAGTATGTCAGAACATCTTTGAGACACGTTTGTGATATTATCAATGTATCATAGCATGTGATCTGAGATTGCAGACGTCTCAGAGGGAATCTTGCTAAGTGTCACTTGAAAAATGACATGCAGATGCAAACATGTTACTTTATGCAACCAAGTAGCTTAATGTAGTACAGACAGGGTGTGTCTGTGAATGTAATACTTTTATTGTTTAGTGAGCTATCATAAATGTCTCTTAATATTAACCACACCCTACTTTTTAGTTATGTTATGAGGGATAACATAAATTATTATATCAGGTTTTATTATTATTATCAGGTATTATTATTATTACAGCTAGAGGCAAAATTCATAAGAGGCTATGGTACTGGCAGGCTCTCAGTCAGGAGAAGCAATTGGAAATCATTGACATGTTGGTATCTTCAATGTTACTGTCCCACCTCTTCAAATTCTGGGTGCCATTGAAAACCCAAGTCCAGATTGACGATGAATAGCTGTAGAGAGCCTTATGAAGCCTTTGCCATTGGTACTACTCAATCTGTTATTGGCCTTTTAATAGGTGGACTTAATGTTCTCCGCCTTACATTACTGTAGAGAAATGCAGATACAACAGAGATCCAGTCTCGTTCTTAGCAACTTATTTGAGGAGGTTTCACTGATCTCCTGCCAAGGTCATAGCAGAAAATCTGTGGAATACAGCCCAAAATTTGAAAACAACACACATAAAATTAGGTAAATACATATAAGTTAAACAGAATTCTTATGCATTCAGCTAGATAAATTGTATAATATCTTTCTGAAACCTCCTCCAGCCTGACAATCATCCTAGAACTCCATGTTACTTCCACACTTCTTTTTTTATACATTTCCCATTACTGGTCTGACATTGACAATTGACCTTTTGACTTTATAGACTCAATGCTCTGGAATATCTTTCCTAAATCTGTTCACGTTTCCATCTTTCACTCCTCCTTTACTACTCTTCTAAAGCTTTTAATTATGTGCCTTTCTTAGGCTGAGATTTGACTGATTTTTTTTTGCCTTTGGACATTTTAATACTTTTGAGGTGTAACATAAAGTGGGTGTTGTTACTGTGAATGCTTGAATGAAATGCTTCTCTTGTGCATGTGTGATTTGATGGATGCTTACAGCTATTTTTAAAAGTTCAGATGGATGAGCCACTCTAAATTGCCTTTTTTTTGAGTATCCAAATTACAGAGCAAGATTAACACAGCCTGATAGCATCACTGTTTATTGAGGATATAGTGCCATACAGAGGACAAAACAGGAATTGAATGGACTTTTCTTGTCAGTTTGGTGTAAGCAATAGAATTACATATGCAGGATAAGGAGAAATAAAAACTAACAAGAATAAAATCATTTCCTGTCAGGGGTAAAATATAAAGAATGTTACTGCCTTGTCAGCATAATGAGGTACGTAAGGTTTGAAAATTCTGGTTTCCTAGCTGCTTGCGTATGAATATAATGTATACCCTGTTCTTGTACAAGTGTATATACAAACCCAATTCCCAGAGTCAGAACTCAAGTATACAAGTTGTTCTTGTAAATAAGAACTGCCAGCGGCGGATCTTACCTGTCATTACCATTACCAAGGACTATGTTTTGGCAAAATCAAAAACTAGGCTTTGGCAGCAGGTCAATCCGAGAAGAACAACTTGGAACCTCAGGTGTAAATCCAAATAAGAGCAGACAAGTTGTAAGTGCACCTTTTCCAAAGTACTTATTATTCAAGCAGACCATGGCAGGCTGAACAGATCCAATGATTTTTCATAAAGTGTTGGTGACCTTTGCTCATCAATTCTGAAAAATCTGAAAATACTTTGTTATAAAATTTTAGCACTCAGAGCCCAATTGCAATATTCAAATGGTGTCTTAATTACACAAGCAGGGAGTCAATGCTGGATAGCCTGGGCACTTCTCCTCTGATGTTCAAATGAGCACAGTTTATGTATGTATGTATGCAAGTGGACAAAGGCTCTGGTCAGCTAATAATTGTGTTCCTGTATAATAATTGCACTGCAAAGACACGGTATAGTTCTTTTGGAGATAGTAAAGAACATTTACATATTCAGCTCAAAGGTTTATGAGGTGAACCGCAGACAGTGGCCTTCTCCATTTCTTAACTATATTATCCTGTGCAGTGTTTGTGTGTTCCCATTTCTTATATGAGTCAGTTTGCATCATTGTTTGTAATTAGCTGCTAGTCCTGACTGGCACTCTAAAATTAATCCAATATTGGACTTTAAGCACTTTACAAACAAAGGAGACAACCCTGATTTTCTAAACATGGAGTGTGTTCCCAGATCCCATTGGAATAAAGCTCCACTTTCCTAGAGCTCTGAATGCTGCTGATGTCCATTTCAGCTGTACAAAAAGGATTAAAGCCATGCCACCAATCAGAAATTAATCTTTTCTCACCCTATGTTCAGTGATAAGGTTTACACCAAAGTCCTGATAACTGCTGTAGGGATATGACTTGATTTAATTGAAAGAAATATTTCAATATTGGAATAGGAAAGTCTGAGTCTGGTTCACTGGAACTCAGAGTGGATTGGCCAATCAGTGACAGGTGTCTGAGTCCTACCCCAACTTTAGCTAGGTCAGGAAAGTTAAAGTGGTGTAATGGTAATGTCTCTGAACGAACCAGTAAATTCTGCCAGGCTAATGTTCATGGAATGTGGGTTTGTTTCGCGCCAGGATACATGGTACATTTTGAATTTAATGTATAGCTGGTCTAATTTCTACTGCTGAATGTTGAAAAAAGCCATTTGGTTCACTGTTGCTCTTTAGGCGGGGAAAATGCCATCCTTATTTGGGTGTGGCCTGCATGTGATTCTAGACCGACAGCAATGTGATTGATTCTTAACTAGTCTCTGGGCTATTAAGCTACTGGCCTAGCTAATGATGCCAACATCCTATGAATGTCCCCAAGATTGTTGTACATAGACACTATGGTGCATGATTAAAGGGATTAAATTATGTATGGGAAGTGCTTACCCACTATTTCTTTATCCTGCATTAGGAATTTGAAGGAAAATACTACTTGAGCATTAATAGTTTATATATTCTGTCATGAGAGGCGTGTGTGGCTGGCAAGGCTGGCATTTGTAACTGAAACTTTACTGACCTTGAGAAGGTGATAGTGAACTGCCTTCTTGATTTGTGCCATTCTATCTACAGTAAGTACATCCACAGGTTAATCAGAAAATGAGTTCCAGGATTTTGATGCAGCAACAATGAAGGAACATTGATATAGCTCCAAATCAGGATAGTGTGTGACTTGGAGGAGAACTTTTAGGTAATGATGCTCCCATGTGTTTGCTGCTTTTATCTTTCTAGATTTGTAAAGCTTACTTTTTTTGAGCTTTAGTGAGTTATCGCAGTGCATATTTGCATAGCATACACTGCTGCCACAGTGCATCAGAAGGAGATGGTAATAATATTCAAGTTAGTGGATAGAAAGCCTATCAAGTATATTGGTGTACCCTGAATGATGTCGAGAGCATGGTGCTGGAAAAGCACAGCCAGTCAGGCAGCACCTGAGGAACAGGAGAATCGATGTTTTGGGCACAAGTCCCTCATCAGGAATGAGGCTTGTGGGCCATGGAGCTAAGAGATAAATGGGAGGGGAGTGGGGCTGGGGCAAGGTAGCTTGGAATGTGATAGGTAGATGAAGATGGGATGAAGGTGATACGTCGGAGAGGAGGGTGGGAAGGAAGATGGAAAGGTGGGACAGGTCAAGAGGATGGTGACATGTTAGAAGATTAGGAGGGATAAGGTGAGGGAAGGGGAATTGAGGAAACTGGTGAAATCCACATTGTTCCCATGTGGTTGGGAGGGTCCCACAGCAAAAGGTGAGGTGTTCTCCCTCTAGGTCACGGGTGGTAAAGGTTTGGCAATGGAGGAGGCCCAGGACTTACATGTCCTTGGCGGAGTGGTTGGGGGAGGTAAAGTGTTCGGCCACCGGGCGATGGGGTTGCTTGGTGCGTGTGTCCCAAAGATGTGCCTATCCTGGCAGGTAGAGTGTATTGTACCACACTCCTTGACTTGTGACATGGTGGAAAGGCTTTAGTAAGTGTGAGGAGAGCAAGGGCATTGGGGGGAGGAGCAGAATGGGAGTGGTGGTCAAGAGGTGTGTTGCTCACCTCAGAATTTCCAGTCTCTGACCTGCTTTTGCATCCACAGTATTAAATGGGTAGTCCAGTTTAATTTCTTGACAACATAACCCCAGGATGTTCATTGTGGTTCTGATGGAAATACCACACTCAATTTCAAAGGGAAATCATTAGATACTCTCTTGAGAAGAGAGTTTGACATTGTCTGGCACAAATGTTAATGGTACACTAGTCCAAGTCTGAATCCTCTCTAGGTCTTGCCACATGTGGACATGGTGTGCTTCAGAATTTGAGGAGTCTCAAATAGTGCTGAAAATTGTGCAAATATCAGTATACAATATTTTCTGAACTTAAAATGGAGGACATGTTATTGGTAAAGCAGCTGAAGATGGTTGATACACACCTGAGAAACTCCTGAATTGATGTCCTAAAGCTGAAAGGACTGGCCTCCAACAACCATAAGCATCTTCCTTTGTGTTGGCTATGACTCCAACCAGTGGAGAGATTCTGCACTTTACAAACCTAACAAGTAAATCAATTATAATCTAGTGGTTCTTTCACTCACTTTTATGACAAGCTTTTCGTTGTTTTTTGGAGTTCAACCTTGGATTTTGAAGGAAATAATTATTGCACGATTCAATTTAAAAATGAATCTGGGTGTACAAATACACAAAGCGCTCTAGAATGACATTAATTCATGCAGCAGTGTTATGCAGATTTATTGTGGTTGTCCCAGGACAGGCAGCATTGCAAGCTGTTACACATACATTGCTGCTCTCTGATATCATTGAGGAGGAAAACATGCAAGATACTGGCAGCAGCCTAAAGTACTCGCTACACTTGGAAAGTGAGATCAGTTTGCTTAGTGCTAAGCACACCAAGTTTCTCTTCCAAGTAGTTGCAAGATCCGTTAGAAAATTAAACTAAACACTTGGATTTATTTCTGGAGGATTGAAATTGAAAAGTAGAGAAGTTATGTTAACTAGTTTCAATATTGCTTTGACCAAACTTGAAGTACTGTTTTCAGTCCTAGTCATTACATTTAATGGGCGGCACGGTGGCACAGTGGTTAGCACTGCTGCCTCACAGCGCCTGAGACCCGGGTTCAATTCCCGACTCAGGCGACTGGAGTTTGCACGTTCTCCCCGTGTCAGCGTGGGTTTCCTCCGGGTGCTCTGGTTTCCTCCCACAGTCCAAAGATGTGCGGGTCAGGTGAATTGGCCATGCTAAATTGCCCGTAGTGTTAGGTAAGGGGTAAATGTAGGGGTATGGGTGGGTTTCACTTCGGCGGGTCGGTGTGGACTTGTTGGGCCGAAGGGCCTGTTTCCACACTGTAAGTCTAATCTAAAAAAAATTACTGAAAGGATTTAGAGAAACAGGAGGAAATGCAAAATAAAATTAGAAGAATGATACAAGAGCCCCTTGATAATACCATTGGGAAAAGTTGAAGAAGTTTTACAAGCTTTGTCTTGTAAATACACAAAGCTTGATTTTTAACTTAATAAGATATCTTTCTAATTAGGAAAGTTTTTATGGGAAACATTAGAATTAAAGCCCATCAAAAGAAGATTTTCAGCAAGAAATGAAAAATCCAAAATTCCCTAGATTCTAAAACAATTCCAATGCACGGAAGTTCATAAATATAATACTACAGTTCAAGAAATAAGGAAGAGCTTGGGAACAATAGGCCAGTTATCCTGACACCAGTTTCAGGAAAATTCTAAAATTTATCATGAATATAGTTTTAACAAATGCTTAAAAAATCAAAATATGATCAGACAGAGCTCGTTAGGTTTTGTGAAAGGAAAAGTGTGTTTGACAAATTTATTATAGTTTTTTGAAAATGTGTAGATAAAGGGAGCTGACAGAAATATTGTATTCTCGGCATTCAAAAGGCCCTTGACAAGGTGCCATACAAAAGGTTAAAATACAAGATGAAGGCTCATAGAGTTTGTGTAATAATTTGCATGGATAATTTGTCATAATCAAAAAATTAGAAGTAAAAGTTTTAAACTGGCAGAGTGGGGCAAGTGAAATACCATGAGAATCATTGCTGAGGTCTCAGGTCTCAGGTATTAATAATTTATATTAATGAAATAGATAAGGAAACAAAGAGTAATGGATTTAAGTTTGCTGACAATACAAATCTAGATTGCAATGTAAAGTGTAAAGAGGATGAAAAAAAGCAGAAAAGAGATGTAGATGGATTAAATGAATGAGCAAAGCAAAATGCTTTTGAAAGGTAGGAGACTTCCAAATGTTGATGCTCAGAACAACGTGGATATACAAGAAATACAGGAAGTTATCATCTGAGTCTTGTCATCAATTATAAGCAAACTGCATTTTGGTCTTTGTTGCAAGGGAATCAGAGTACAAGAATAAAAAGTCTTACTACATTTGTGCAGCTGTGCTAATTCTTTACTTTGTGCAATTTTGGTCTCCATATCTAAGGAGGGGCATACTTGCATTAGAGGTGGTATAGCAAAGGTTTGCTAGGTTGGATCCTAGGTTGAAAGAGTTGCCTTGTGATCACAGATTTAGTAAGTTAGTAACTCTTCTCAAGAGTGTGGAAAGATGGAAGATAATCTCATTTAAAAACAGAGTTCTGAAGGGTTTATTCGAGTATACACTGAAAGTGTGTTTTATTACTGATCGGAGAATCTATGAAATGCAATACATTCTCAGGATTAAGGGTAGATGATTTTGAAATGAGTTGAAGAGAAATTTCTTTGCTTGGAGGATTGTATACTTTTGGAATTGTCTGGCCCTGGGGGTTGTGGATTTTCCAAGATTAACTATATTTAAGGCTGACTTTTAAGGTTGCTTTTCCTTTTTCTTATGTTCTTATATACAGAAATAAAAGAAAACATCTTTATCCAAAAAGTTATGAAAATATGGAACTCACTTCCACAGAGAGTAGTGAAAGTGTAAGTGCCTTTATGGGCAAGAAAAACAGTAAATTGGACTGGATTAGTTGAAAGGCCTGTTCATGCTTATGCAGTACATTTTGTGTAATATTCTATGAGAAACTGCTTGCATTTCAGAGAAATTCATAGAACAAAACTGCCTTCTAGTAGAGAATGTTGCAATTTAAGTCATTATTTCTATGGTGTAAGCATTATATGCCACTTACTACTGAAAGGAATTGACACTACTCCAGATGTTCATGTAATATTTTATGTTTGTTAGTTGCAGTAGACATAATGGTGTCGTTACCACCTTGCTCCTGCATCAACATTTTATTTTAAAATGCTTTATGCTCAATTGACAGAAAACAAAAATAGTAAGTTCACAAATGATCGTAAACTATAATGCCTTAGTCACATGAACATATAAACATATGAATCGGGAGCTGGCACAGCCTCATTATTCCCTCAAGCCTCTTACTCTTTTAACCTCTAATGATACAAGCTTACCCTGTCCAAGCTTTCCTCATAAGAAAACTTGCCCATTCCAGTCTCATTCTATTCAACCTTCTCTGAACTATCTTCCAACATTTACATCTTTCCCTGAAGAAAGTGACCAATACTGTGTACATTACCATTGCAGTCTCACCAGCATCCTGAGTACAGTAATTGAAGCATAACCTCCCAACTTTTGTATTCAGTTCCTCGTTAATAAATGATAATCTTTCCCAGTTATTTGTTGTACCCACATACTAACTTTTTGTGATTATTGCACAAGGAGACCTGGGTCCCTTTGTATCTTGGAGCTCTGCAACCTCTCACCATTTAAATAAAATGCTTGATTTTTATTCTTCTTTGTCAAAATTGACATTTCCCCACATTATATCCATTTGCTATATTTTTGACCACTCATTTGATCCATTAAAACATTTCACCTTCACAACTTAGTTTCCTACCTGTCCTTGTGTCATCTGCAAACTTAGCATTCATGCATCCTATTTGTTCACCTAGCAAATGTATATAAATTGTAAACAGTTGAGATTGCAGCATTGATTCCTGTGGTACATTTATACTCGTTTATATTTTGCCAACTGAAAAAGACACTTACCTTCTGCTCTCTGTTAGCCAGCCAATCTTCTACTCATGCCAATATGCTACACCCTACACCATGAGGTTTCACTTTTCACAATAACCCTTGAAATTGCACTTCATCAAATGTCTTCTGAAAATCTAAGTACAGTGGATCCATTGGTTCATTCTTATTCACAGCACGTGTTACCTCCATAAAGAATTCCACCAGAACCCATGTTGACTCTGCCTGATGACTTTGAATTTATCCAGGTGCCCTGCACTGCTTTACCAATAATTTCTAATATTTTCTCTACTATCGATTATAATCTAAACGACCTGAAGTTTGCTGCTGCTGTGTGTGTGTGTCTCTCTCTCCTTTTTAGAATAATGGACTTACATTCTTTACCTTCCAATCTAATATGACTATAGGGACATTTAGGAGTTTCACATTAATGCTTCAACTATCTCACTGAACACTTCTTTTAAAATCAGAGAGTACCAGGACCTGATCACTCTGTTAGCCTCAACTCCAGCAATGTTCTCAGCACCCCTTCACTGGTAATTCTGATTTTCCTGAATCCTACTATCACTTCTACTTATCACTTTATCACTGTTATGGAATGTTACTTGCTTCTATGATAAATACTGATGCAAAATACCTGTCCAATTCATCTGCCATTACCTTTTATCCCATTGTTAATTCTGCAGTGTGACCTTTTATACAACCAATGCTCACTTTGTTAATTCTTTTCACCTTTGAATATTAACACTCTGCATATGTTTTCCTATTTCTTGCCACTTCTCTTTACACAGTTTAATAGTGTTTCTGTAGGTATGATGCTGTTTCTAACATTTCTAATTAAAGAAAGAGGGAGGGTCTATCCCTTGGAATTTTTCTTTTGTTTAGTAATGTATTTATTCTATAAATTCTGAAATATCCCATTAAATGTCTGTTATTGTATCTCTGTTCACCTACCCTTCAATTTAGTTTGCTGATTCTCTTTAGTTACCTCTGCTTTCATGCCATCTATATTGTCCTAATTTTAATTTTTAAGAAACGGTTTCGGATCCTCCCCTTTGTTTTTCAAACTGAATGTAAGATTCAATCATATTACGGTCACTGCTATCTATTGTGGCTTCACTATGAGACTATTAATTAAACCTATCTCATTACACAACAGAAGGTCTAGTGTAGCCTCCCCCCTGGTTAGCACCAGAAATGCTGTTCGATGAAATTCGCATGAAAACATTCTATGAATTCTTCACCCGGATTATATTTTCCCATGTAACTTTTCCAGTTGATATGTATCCTATATTCTTTTAGTCCTTTGCAGTATTTAAGTGGAGAAAATCTGGGGTAAAGTTTTATATTATTTCACCTTTCTGAATGAGCAAGGCCATATAGTTTGGATTAAATTGCAAATAGCTCTTCTTATCGAAATATACACTTTATCAAATTCTGAAACGTATGCAGCTCCTGTGAGTTACAGCCTAACTGTACTATCTACTCTGATAACGAGTTGCTCACTTAGCCTGATTCCAACATCTATCCATGGTTTTTGTTAGATTGAATGATTATTAGTTCAGTACCATGGGGTGTCAGAATTGGCGTGTGTTCCTGAACTAGAAATGATGAGGATTCAGTAACCCAGCTCAAATTTTGTTTCTGAATATGATTTAATGACATCTATTGAAAAGCTGAAGGTGTGCATGATGGGTGAGTTTGAACTGGGCTACAAAGCTCTTCAGTTGATTAGGTTGCTGCCAAATGAGGTAAAATAAGTACTAGCAGTGAATTCTATGGCAATATAATTCCCACCCTTAGCCAACTCACCAAGACTTGCAGAGAAAGATTACTCAGGAAAATATATTTTCACCCTCTCTCCTTTTATTTTAGTTTCCACTCTCATAGATAATAGACTAGCTCAAAGGACCGGCAGGGAAACCTGTTTTCATTCAACTGCACGGTATCTGTTCTTTGGAAATATGAACACGCAGATTTGTAACACATGAGACAGATTCACATGATGAATCCTCACATCTTTATTTAGAACTAGCAAAGAATCAAATTGCAATATTTTATTTTCAGGAGATCGATGACCTGAAAAAGTGAATGTAAATTCATTATACCCTTTAAATTGCAATAGGGTACAAGCATTTATTCAAACGACAATGTAAACTGAGTAAAGTCATTAGTTTGGAGGACTATCACTCTAAATACAATGAAGAACACAGGAAGGCATGCCAGGAACAGTACCAGACATACCTAAAAATGATGTAACTTGGTGGAGTGATAACACAGGGCTATTTGCAGGCCAAACAGTGGAGAGCAGCAGAGGTAGCATGCAACAAACTGGGCTGAGTGATCTTACAACCAACAGATTGGTTCTAAAATCTGTAGTACAACCATATCTAGTCATCAATGGTGGAAGGCAATTAAATAATTAGCAAGATATGGACACTCCACAAATACCCCCATGATCACCAATGCAGGAGCCAAGCACATTAGTGCAAACAACAAAGTTTGAAATATTTACACGGATGATTAACTCCAATCTGTTCTTGAGGTCCCCAGTGTCAGAGATAAAACAAATCAATTGATTCCAAGCAATATCAAAAAATGGCTGAAGGCACTGGAGATTGCAACAGCAATAGCTCTGACATTGCAGAAATAGTATTGAAGATGTGCTCCAGAAAAAGCACTGCCTTCGGCCATGCTATTCCAGTCCAGCTGTAAAACTAGTATCTATGCAACAATGTGGAAAATTGCCAAGTTATGTCCTGTGCACAAAAACCAGAACAATTCCAATTCAGCCACTTACTGCCCTATCAGTCTTCTCACTGTCACCAAGAAAGTGACAAAAGGGTTTGTTGACAGTACAATCAAGTGACACATGCAAAGGCATAACTTGATCACTGTCACTCAATTTAGTTCTGCCTGGACCACTCAGCACCTGACCTCATTTCAGTCTTGATCTGAACATCAATAAAAGAGCTCACCTAAAACGGTGAGATGAGAGTGACTTCCCTTTACATCAAGGAAGCATTAGACCAAGTGTAGCATCTAGAAAAATTGAAGTCAACAGAAATCATGGGGACAAACCCTCCCACGGATTGAAATTATAAGGAACACAGAGAAAGGCGATTGTTATTGTTAGAAGCCAATTATCTTAACTCTAGGAAATCAATCTTAGAAATCCTCAGGATAGTGTCCTAGGTCCAACTGTCTTCAGCTGCTTCATCAATCATAGTCCCTCCATCAAAAGGACAAATGTGAGGATGCTCACTGAAGATAGCAACTTCTTATATACAGCATTAATTTGTGTCCATCAGCAGCAAGATCTGGATTACATTAAGGCTGAGACTGATAAATGGAAAGTAACATTTGCACCACACGAATTCCAGACTATGGTCATCTCAAACAAAAAGAAAACTAACCATTCCCTTTGATGTTCAATAGCATTACCATCATGGAATTTACTAGACTTAACATCCTGCAGTTTACCATTGATCAGAAACAGATCTGTACCAGCCCTATATATACCTGTTACATTGAGAATGTCAGATACTAAGAGCTCTATGGTAACTCACCTGCTGACTCCCTGATTTACAAGCACAAGTCTGGAGTGTGATGGAATACTCTCTAATTGCCTCGATGAGTGCAGCTCCAACAACACTCGAGAAGCTTGGAGCGACCAAGAACATAGCAGACCTCTTGATTAGCACCCCATCCAACCACTGTAACATTCAATTCCTCCACCACTGACATTCAGTAGCAACAGTGTATACCACCTACAAGATGCACTATAGGAACTTAACTAAGGCTCCTCTGGAAGCTTCTTTCAAATTCACAATTTCTTCCACCTCCTTGAAGGAGGACAGCAGGTGTATGAAAACACCACCACCTGCAAATGTCCTCTAACCTACTTGTCAATCTGACCTGGAATTGTATATTTGTCCCTTCACTGCCACTCGATCAAATTTGTTTTAATTTATTCTCTAACAGCACTGTTCATGTTCCTACACCTTAACAACTTAAGCAGTTCAAGCAGGCAGCTCACCACCTTCACCATGAAGAATGGGTAATAAATACTGGTTCAGCCAGGGACATTCCACATCCTATGAATGATATAAAAGTGGTCCTTGTCATATATTTGTGACCTCATTTGAAATGTTATAAGAATAGTTTTGCTGAAGTTAAAAAAGACCACACCAAAGCAGAAAGTGATTGTCTTCTGAGTTTAGGATGGAGCTATATTCATATGCTCTGCCAGAGCAACATATGGTAAGATGGCAAAGGACAAGAATGTACCAGCTAACCACATTTTAGACCAGTTCAGGAAGATTTCTTTGAATTACCTCTGCAATCACTGCAGGTGTTTAAGCAACCATTATGAGATGGTTATTCTCTCCACCAACTTACCTTCTATATTCTGGAAGCTTCTCACTTCATTAAGATCTCTTCTGAATGCTTGCAGCAAATCCTCTCTCACTGCATATCGTTTCAACTTGTTTCTTTTGTTGATTGTTCACAGTGAAAAGTATGACTTCCAGGCAGATAATTTGACTCTACAGTTTCTCAACGTTGCACTTTACCACTTAAACTCAAAGTACATGCTGCTGTGTTTAAAGCCTGGATTTATTAATTGTATTAAATTCACATGGAAGGTGAACACTGGGAAAAAAAATGTTCAAGGTGTTTGCTTATTAAAAATGCCTGTAGATAGAATGCTCATCATTTCATTCACAGTGAGGTTACACCATTAATCTTGTTTTAAATTAACATAAATAAAAGTAAGATTTAAATATAGATTTTGTCTTTTAGGTTATGTGCATGTCACAGGACTGTGACCAGAGTCTATCAACTAAAATCTTAAGGTATCAAGCACCTGTGTTTCCTTTATTTTATTGCTTTAGCTCCCTGATGTGTAGGGAGCAATTGTAATGATAACCATGTCAGAAACATAGTAACACCACTTCATTAATTTATTTCTAAAGCATAATCTCCAACCAATTTACATTAGTATCCTCTTAGAGTTGCCTACTCCTACATGTGAATAAAGGATTGGTTAGCTCAGTTAGCTGGATGACTGGTTTGTGATCCAGAATGACATCAACAGTGTGGGTTCATTCCTACAGGGGCTAAAATTTGTATGAAGGACTCTCCTTCTCCACCTCTCCCTTAACCCGAGGCATGGTAACCCTCCTGGTAAACTACCACTAGTCATCTCTTTCTCATTGTCGATGGTGTTTTTTTTCCTTTTAAAGCTTGGGATTATTGTCCTTTGGTGCCTCCTTCTGCATGCAATCTAACCGATCTATATTGGACTATTCCTTCTTGAAAAATATCTCACCCATGTCTAATCTTGATTTTGTTCAAAGTTATCTATGAGCACTTTGCCATATAGATCACATTCTAATGAATATTGTTCAAAACACTGGCTAGTTTACCTACCACTATCACCCCAGGGATGCTATGAACAATTGTAGCAACCTAACTCCTGCAACAACTTAGATTAGAATGCAGAACAAACCTGGAGTTAAAATTGGAATATTCTATTATTAAACAAGAGCTAAAGAGTAACATGATTTATCTGGCTTTTCAAAGTCTTTGATAAGTTTCCCTATAATAAATTAATAAATAAAGTGAGAGAATATGGAAACAGGGACAAGTGGCAGAAAGCAGAGAGTAGTTATTCAGAGTGACATGGGGACTAGGAGTGGTGTCCCAAAAAATTCTATATTGGGATGACTGCTGTTCACAAGTGATATTAATGGCTTGGATTTTGCAGCCAACAAACAACTTCAAAATTTACAAACAACAAATTAGGCTGTTGGTTATTACTGATAAGTTACAGGAAGACATTAATAAACTTGCAGATTGGGCAGATAATTGGCAAATAAAGTTCGCACAGATATATGTGAGATAGTGAGTTTTGTTCAGGAGAATAGGTAAATCTTTTACTGCATGGAAGGTACAAGTCATCAAACCAAGGGATCTCTGAGAATAAATTCATCAATTGCTAAACATTGTACTGCAGGTTAGGCCATTATATAAAAACATAAGCCAAGCAATGTGTTTTATTTCTGGAGGGATAGAATTAAAAAACAGTGAATTTATATTTAACTCATATCAACCCTTTGATAGACCACATGTTGTGCAATTCTGATCATCATATTATAAACCTCATAGAGAGGCTCGGAAGAGATTAAGGAGGAGGTTTTCAGCAATGATATCAGAAATGCAATTGTATAGATAAAAGATTAGCAGGCTGTGTCTGTTTTTTCTTGAAAAACAAAGGGTGAGTATTGATCGAATTGAATCTTTCAACTTATGAATTATTTTGATAAAGGAGATATATATATTATATGTATAATGTTTCTACTTATGCAGAAGAACATAACTTGAGCTATGTAAGTTAATCATCAAGAAATTTAATAAGGAATTCAGAAGAAACTTCTTCACTAAAAGTATGGTGAGAATTTGGAATTCACTGCTAGAGGGAGTGTTTGAAGTGTATAGGATAGGTATATTTCGACAAACAAATGAGGGAGAAAGGTCCAGATGGCTAGGATGGTAGATATAGGTTATAAATGATGAGATGAGGCTGAAGTGAAACATAAACTCCAGCAAAGACTGCTTGGGCAGTCTGACCTGTTTCTACGCCACACATCCTATGTAATTCTATGACCTTCTTGTCATGTTAAAATTATTTCAAAAGACTTAAAGGACCTTTAGAAGGTGCCAGTTTGGGCCTTCACTCTATACTGGCTTAGCTGACCACAATAACCAATGTCACTATTCCTGAACTTGGGAGAGGGATCCTAGGATTTCCCTAGCATTTGCCTTAGAAATTAAGTGGCCCTCCAGGTGTGGAATTGGCAGTCAATCAGTTGGTTGATCGACCTGAACAAACGTGTCAGACTTTGGTGAAGGTTCCTACTCTGCTGCAGAAAAAGGAGTAGGCAGTTCACTGAGTATGTCGTCTCATGTTTGAATCCTATACAAATTGATGGTAAAGTCATCAAAAGCAACCTAAATAAATGAATAATACAATTAGATAATTAATTAAGACTCAGTAGGGATGGCAGGAAAGATGGCATGTCAAAATTTTAAGGGTAAGTGCTCTTGCATACTATTATGAATCAGGGAAAATGTGTATTAAGTGTTTGTGGCTTGCGAGTTTTTGCTTAGAGTTTTTAAACTGTATTTTTTTTCAAAATTCATTCACAGAACATGAGCATCACTGCTGAGTCACCATTTATTGCCCATCCTAATTATCCAGAGGGCAGCTCAGAGTCAACCTTATAGCTGTTGGTCTGCAGTCACATACAGGCCTGACCGGGTAAGGACATTAGTGAAGCAAATGGGTTTTTCTGACAATCAACAAATGTTTCATGGCTGTTACTAGACATTTAATTCCAGTTTTTTATTGAATTCAAATTCCACCAACGGCCATGGTAAGATTCAAAGTACACAGATGCAGAGAACATTGGGTCTTTGGCTTAATAGTCTAACAATAATACCACTAGGCTATTGTTTCCCCACATAGTTGAAGTCGCTTAGTATACCTTGTCACTGCTGTTTGATTACCACATTTTATCCCTTGTCCTTACTGTGTGGTTTGAAACCTCTATTTTTCTGGTTATCTGGTTTTCAAGAATACTGCTTAGAATCAGGACTTCTAATTTAGTCAACTGTTCAGGGCTAGAGAGGAACTTTCAGTGAAAGGGGAGGATCAATTCATCATGGCTCACAAAGGCAAGAGTGACATAGGTAGAACTAAGAAAGAGGTTCTGCATAAGAAGTAAGAGGAGCTAGACACTATAAAAATACAATCACTCAAAGCTTACAATCTCTGGATTATTACTGGAACAATGTGTAAATTGGCATGTGGTACATAAAACCAGAGAGAATAATATATGGCTGAAAGCTTGGTATGGGAGAAGTGGGTTCCAGTTCATGGGCTAATGGCACCAGTACAAGGAAAGTGAGGGCTGTAACATTGGGGTAGCCTACACTTGGGCTATGCTAGGGCCAATGTTCTTGAACAGCAGATAACGGAAGAGATGGAGAGGGTTTTGAACTTAACTATGAGGCTAAGGCATAAAATGTGCAAAGTTGTGGTCATCAATCAGTTGAGACAAGGTAGGAGAGAAACATTGCAGTATTGGAAATGAAGATCAGAAAACAGCAGGTAGGGGAAGAGAGAAAAAAAAACCTAAGAATGCACCAATAATCAAGATTACAGATTACAAAGATAAAACCAAGACCAAAGGTAAAACTAAAGGTTCTGTACCTGAAGGCTGGTAGTATTCATAACAAAGTAAATGAATTAATAGTATACATTGGCATAAATAAATATGATCTGACAGCATTAAATGGCTGCAGGATAATGAGGATTGAGAATATTAAAGGTTTCATGACATTCAAGAAGAATGGACGCTATGTAAAAGTGGAAGTGTGATAATGCTGATCAAGGATGGCATTTGTGTGATAGATATGATCTTGGTTCTAAAAATTAAGATGTAGGGTCAGTTTGGGTGGAGATGAGGAAAACAGAGGAAAGATGCCACAATTGACAGGATTTCATTAGACTCTCTAAAAGTAACCACAATTTTTGAGCTGCACGCATTCAGGAAAATGAGTAGTATTCCAGCATATCCCTGACTTTTGCCTTGTAAATGGTGGACAGTCTTTGGAGAGTCAGGAGATGGGTTACCTGCTGCAGGATTCCTAGCCTCTGACTTAATGAAATTATAATCGATAGGATATTGGTACTAAACAAATTGATGGAGTGCAGACTGATAAGTCTCCTAGTCCAGATAACCTTCATCCTGAATTCTTAAGAGAGTTGGCTAATGGGCATTGAAATGTATAAGTTCCTGGAAGATCTTGACAAGGTGGACACTAGAAAGATGTTTGCTCATGGGTGACTTGAGAACCAGGTATAATGTATGGAAAATAAAGAGCATGAAAGCATGGGAAGGGTTAAAGCATGAAGACCACTGGCAATCTGTGGTCTGTGGAAGGCAAGAGGGAATAAGAAAGTGGAATGTTCTTACACCTATTAGCAGAGTAAGGTTAAGGCTGAAAGGTCACTATGGCGAGATGAGACAACATTTAGTAGAGGTAGTTTCCCTGTTAAAAGGTCATTATGACAAGATTGGGACCATAAATATTTGGGACATGACATTAAATATCTAACTAATAGTTAGTAGAGTCAGCTTGAGGCAGGAGACTATTGTAATTGATGGAATAGCTAAATACCTATCATGACGGTTTAGTCTGGAATGGAAGATCCCTGTAGCAGAGGTGATAATCAATATCTAATCATGGCATTCAGAAAATATTATTGCAAGAGTTAGCACTAAATATCCAACCTTGACATGAGAATAACATTAAGTAGAATGTACAACCAAAGAGATAATGGGAACTAACATCACTGGTTTATTGTGTAGATAGAGTGAGGTACTTTGATTAATATAGTTGGACATGCTGATAAGCTAACAGAAACATGATAAAAAAAATGTAAAAACCACAGACCCTGAGGTTCGTGGGCATTTGAGAATCTGCTTTCTCAGTGTCATGGTTTTTTGTTTGCAAATAAAAGACCTATATCTTGAAGAACTCTCTGCGTCTCCTGGTGATTCTCTACATTTTCTCCACAACAAATGTCTAAAAATTTGGGGTGAGTCTTGAATGTTATTAGGTAGAGGTAGGTAGATTTGTGTTAGGCAAGGGATTCAAAGGTTGTCAGGGTTAGGTGTGAATGTGGAATTCAAAACACACACAGATCAACCATGATCTTTTTGAAAGAAGTCGTTTGGGGAAGTCGGCTCTTATTTCATGTGTTTCTATATTTGTATGTTACCAATGACAGACCACTTTGTGAGCAGGCTGCCAAGTATACCAAAACTATGGTTTTTGGGGGCACTCCATGCCAGCCCCTTTACTGTCACCAGGGCTTACCTTTCTTCCTGGCCTTCAGCATGGCTTTTTGTCCCAAGTCTACTGCTGTACCAGCAGTGGCCACCTCTCCTGGTGGCGCACTGGAACTGAAGTGTCTGTTCAGGTAAATTCTGTTTGGGTTGCAGGAAATGGTGAGGTTGCCCTGATTTTCTGGCTGGACAAGGCCACTAATATCAGCCCATGGATTCTGAGTGATGACAGGATTAGATTTGATTGTTTTCTTTCACTGTCAAATAGCAGTTTGACATTTGCAGACTGCATTTATACCAGTTTGTGTTGTCCCTTAAATTGTTTGCAGCTGTGAACCATAGTGCAGGAATTACTGCCAACAGGGAAAATTGTCAAAAAAACAGAACTGACAGGTGATGGGAAGAGCTAGGAAGGCATCAAGTGCTGATAGATTGCATACAACCAGCAACTTTAACTGCAGATTGGCATTTGAGATGATCTGTGAACAGTTCTTTTTTTCTGAATGTAGCTGTTGCTTGGCAAAGTACTTTTAAGTCAATTTCCCGCATGGGAATGTGTGCACATGAGAGAGAGAGAGAAAGAGAGAGAGATGGGTGTGTGTTGGGGGGAGGGGGGGAATGGTGTGAGTGAGAGAAACGCTCAACTATAATATATTTGCAATGGACGAGTTCAATACATAAAGAAGCTGGCTGATTTATTTCTGTTACTGAGCTATATGTGGCTTGGTATTTATGTATTGGCAATATCACCTCACTTTTTAAATTCAAACTTTGTTGTGAACAGTGGAGGAGTGGGAAAAAGTCAGGAATCAGTTCATGTCTTCTAATCACATTGTAACAGCATTTCTCATCTTTGTTTTTAAATTGTTCCGTGGCCAGGCCTCTCCTGATCTCCTCCAGCCCTCCATCTTTCTGAGTTATCTTGGCCTCTCTACTTCTTGCCTCTTGAATACATTGATTTTAATCGTTGGTTGACGAAACTCTAGGATTCTCTTTCTAAACATCTTTGACTCTCTACTTTCATTTTCTTCTTTTAGACATTTCTTAAAACCTACCTCTGTGAAAAGATTTGATCATTTGTCTGGTGCCATTATTTACATTTAATGCCTCCATGAAGCACCTTGAAAGATTTTCTTATGTTAAAGCTGTAATATATCATTACAAATTGTTGTAGTTGGAAATGTGTCACATACACATGGTAGGAACTCTAATACCTTATGACCATTAACTACTTTGCCTGGCAGATTAATGTTAGGATGGTTGATATCTCCCATTATTACTTTTTGGCTTCTTTCTACAATGTAATTATCTCCAGTTTATCCAAATTATTCTTCTCTATTTTTAATAGAATTTCCCTTCATTTTGTTTTTACCACATTTTATTTAAGTGACCATTCTCTATTTATTCCATGGACACCTATGTCCTCTCTCAACTATTAGTGAGTTTTGAGAAGATTTGTAGCTCAGTTTGAGGTTCTGGATGTAGGTTTGCTCGCTGAGCTGGAACGTTCATTTACAGACATTTCATCACCCTATTAGATAACATCTTCAGTGGGCCTCCAGGCCTGGAAATGAACCTTCCAGCTCAGCGAGCAAACCTACATCCCTCAACTATGTCTATGTTCTCCTTTGCTGTTTCTTTGATATTTAGACTTGTTTCATTCCTTGTAGAATCTGCCCTTTTTCTGTCTTACTAGTTTAAGACCGTTGACACATCCCTATTGGCAGATGAAAGCAGTTCAGACAGACAGCACTGACAACCTAGCCCAGCCTCTTCATGGAGAGATATGTAACTGAATAACCTCTTGTTAGTAGGAGTTAATTTGCCTCCAAATTCATGTGGCCTGGATATAATTGCTGAAATGTAATAAACCTTATCTTGTTTCCTAAGATAAGTACATTTCTGCTAAGACATATTTATGATTCATTCTTCACCACAAACTACCAGAAATCCCTTGACTGACATAGGAAGAAGAATAGGTGGCAGCTATTTACCGTAACCACAAATAGTTAGTGCCTGAGACTTCTAACACCTTTCTGTCTAGATACCTTACTCTGGACTGCATGCCACCTCATAAAACAGAAACTCCAAGGGAGGATCAAGAAAGAAAATGGGTTGCAACAACTCCAACATTCATTTATGTACACTGTGCCTTTAACATTATGAAACATCAAATGGAGCATTATAAAAGAAAGGATGTACAGCAGGGAAATGGTTCTATTCAAATTAATCAAGCTGATTACTCTGGTGCTCATTGAGGCATGTAGCATTTGTTCTGTTTTAATACTTGTCAACCAATAAGGTATTGAAATTAGTGAATACCACCATCACCATTTCTCTACAAATTCACCTGATGTAAAATGCAGCAGTTTAATGATTCTTTTTGTTTTTAATCAAGCCTTGCATCATCAATTGTTTGTTCCCTGCAATCTTCAGAGGGATTTTGAAGTAGAAATGATATTGATATTCAGTTCAAATCATAAGTGTTATATCATGGTTGAGACTATCAAAACAGTAAATATAGGGCAATGTGGCCGGCTCAACTTTCATTGATATAAAATGATCTCACTGTTTATGCGACTAAGTTACACCATCTAATCCAGGAAATTATTACAGCAAAGCAAACGTTGTCACACATCCGTAGCACTCATCCCAGCTGCTGCCATTCTTTTCTCTGTTTTTCTTAACATCTTTCCTCTTTCATAGTTGCCATCCTTTCACTCCTGGGAGACAGTGCGGTTTGCAGATGCTGGAGTTCATAGTTGAGAGTGTGTTGTTGAAAAAGCACAGTAGGTCAGGCAGCATCCGAGGAGCAGGAGAATTGACGTTTCAGGCCAGAGCCCTTCATCAGGAATGAAGCTGGGAGCCTTGGGGGTGGAGAGATAAAAGGGAGGTGGGGTGGGGCTGGGGAGAAGGTAGCTGAGAGTGCAATAGGTGGATGGAGGTGGGCATAAAGGTCAGAGAGGAGGGTGGAGCGGATTGGTGGGAAGGAAGATTGACGGGTGCACCAAGTCATGAGGGCGGTGCTAAGCTGGAAAGTTGGAACTGGGGTAAGGTGGGGGGAGGAGAAATGAGGAAACTGGTGAAGTCCACATTGATGCCTTGGAGTTGAAGAGTTCCCAGCCCCGGAAACAAACATCTTGGTGCCAATTTCCCCATGTCTTGTAAAGTCCAACTATCTGCCAATTTGCCAAATTGGTACAGGGTCTTTTCGGGGCTTGGACACTGGCATGTGGTAGCAGTGGTTATTTACCAGGCAGGCTTAGAGGCCAATGCTGCCTGTCTGGTTGTAGGTGCAGCCACAGACCAATTTGAAGAGATATTTTCCCTGCCATTTGAACTTCTAAAATATGGTGTGAAGGCATTTTCCTTGAAATTCCGATGTCAGTTATTTACCATCCATTGTATGCTCCTATCAAATAGAAAGACCTCAGACAGCCTTCCAGCTTCAAGAACCCCTAATTGGAGAGGAGATCTACCTGTGCCTCCTTGAAAATTTCAATGTGTTGACCATCTTCTTCCAGAAGTAGGTCTTTGGCTCTAGAGACATATCCACACAACACCTCCACTGAGCTTCATTGTGAAAATCCAGCTCTCCTATTTTCCTCCCCCCTTATGCGCTACTGTTCCCAGAATTAACCAAGAAAAGAACAGGACAGAAACAGGCTCTTTTGCCTGTTTCTGCCTCCACCATCTCCTTTGGCAGCCATTTCAGGCACTTACCACTCCCTGTGTGAAAAAATATTCCTTTCACATCTCCTTTAAACTTACCCCCTCTATCTTAAATCTGTGGCCCTGATAATTGATATTTATACTCTGGGAAAATGCTTTGATTATCCATTCCATCCATGCCTGGCATAGTTTTGTAAACATCTATCTTCCCATCTTCTGACATTCAAGTGAAAACAAACCAAGTTTGTCCAACCTGTCTTCATTGATCATAATTCGATTCAAATTAATATAATGGTGCTTACTGTAGAAGGTCAAAAGCCCCATTCTGGTGAGAAGACCCATCTACCATCTGGAGAGAGCACAACCATTTCCAGTTGCAGCAGGACAGAGATGAACGGCCCATTCCGTTCTGAATTTTATCTGCAATTGCTGATGACACACTGTGGACTGCCCAAAAGAATGTGCTTGGCATAGTTATAGAGTCATAGAGATATAAAGCACAGAGTGTCGGTGTCACTCATCCATGTTAATGAGATATCCTAAATTAATCTAGTCCCATTTGGCCCATATCCTCTAAACTCTTCCTATTCATGTAACCATGTTGCAATGCATACACCTAGAATCCCAGTGTAGGTCAATGTATTGAGATGAAAGCATGACAAAGGAAATCTTCGAAAATAAGAAAAAAATCCGATCGAACACTGCACCAGTGTGCACTAACATTGAAAAATGTGAAAATAAAAAGACTGAAACTCTTTGACAAATCTTCGCTTCAATTCAGCAGTGCCAGACGAGCTAAACACAGTTTGATTTTAGGTGTGAGTGTGTGTTTGTGTTTTGGTGCTGAGCTTTGTTCCCCCCCCAACTTTCAACCAGTAGGTGGCGGCCAATTACACGTTTTTTTCTCTCTAAACTCCTGAACACTTACCCAGAAACTGGGTGAAAGGAAGAGAACAAATTCTTTATCGGTTCCAGCAGTGGGGAGCAGGCTGATAGCTGGGTGAACACTGGGGTCAGGCGAGTTGGCGCTAGTTTGCCAGCCTGTTGGTGCTGTTGCACAGACTGCATGCGAGAGTTTCGACTTCCCTCCCCTGTTCCCTTGCTCTCACTCTAAGTGCCGAGGGAGAAGCGAGGTAAGAGCGGCAGTGATAGTATCGTCAAAGGCAGCAGATCTCTCCACCTCCTCCCCCCCCAAGCGCATGACTGTGAAACACCATCAGTCAAAGGGAAAAGGAAGAAGACACAAAGAGTTGGATGCAAGCGACGCCGTCAGCGCTTCTCACACACACTCCAGAAACACCCAAGGTAAGGATTCGTAGCAGCTTCCAGGAAGTGTAGTCTCTCTGCTCTGTTGGCTTTTTATTTGTGAAATGAGATTGAACCTGAAACAAAAACAAAATCTGATAAAGCAGCCTTTCCCTTCGTTGTTGACCATAAAAGCCACCCTCAAAGTGGCTTCGATTGGGCATAACAAGCCTTTAGTGTTATGCCACCCAAGTTACGATGGATTTGAGGATTACATTTACCACAGTATGTTGCTAACAAAGGATATTAACTGGCGTCCGACCTCCTTGGCAGATTGTTTGGGAAAACAAAATATCTCATTCAGTTGTCTCTATAAATATTTTGCTTTTTTAATTGTTAAACAAAAGTCCCCACGTTGATGGTTCGCTGAATGCTGTTCCCACCCATGTGCTATGGTTTGTAAATTTTACTCCACATTGTGTTTTGCAAAATTAGACTGTAGCGGATAATGTTGTGTACAGTTGCTTAAGATCCAGGATTGGTATTGTTTGTTGGGTTTTTTCAGTGATTTGAAATTTACATAAAACTCAGGAGTCTAATTCCCTGAATGAACTGCCAGATCATTTTCAGGGATTGGGCACCACAGAGACTATCAGATGGTTTATTACAATGTATCTGGCCTAGATTTCCTAGTGATTTATGCTATTGATGTGAATGGTGAGCTCAGTTTCTGGACCAGACAACAAAAGGTGCTGAAAGTGTGTCTTATGCTGTAACAATGTATCCCAGACTCATCTCACCATTATTTACGCACTCTCATGTCCTAAACAAGGAAACAGAGAAAATTCTCAGTAAATGTGTGTGAATGAATAAGTAGTGAAAATACAGATTCTTTTTGCCATGGAGTTTGTGAAATAAACATTAGAAAAATTGTGAAGCGAGGGAATTAGAGTGGGTGAATTCAATGAAAGCCAAAGGATCTGCTCTTGGGTCAGCTTGCCTGAGTGCTTTTGAGTGGAGTCAGTTTCAGGAATGGAAGTCTGCCAAAACACCTCTGCCATGTTGGCAGCTGATACAAGTTTATGATGCAACAAATGCTTTAGTTGTTTCTGTTCAAACTTTTACATTGCAATTTTCAGCAGTTGAAGGCATGATCAACAATATGACTTTTATTGGACTATTAAGAAAGTATGTTTGCATGTATTTCATGAAAGAAAGTAGCATTTTTCACAACCTCAGCATGCCCCGAAATCTTAAAAGCAAATGAAAAATTTCTGAAGGACTGTTATGTATTAAGAAATATTGCAACCAAATTGAACACAGCGAGGTCCCGCAAACACAACATGATGATGTTTCCAATTCAAATATATTTTATTGAGTTTATGGATTTTTTTGTAAACCAAAATGGCTACAATTTTACATCTTGACTTTAAGCTGGTTTTGTTGGATTTATCCTGGGACAGGGTTATGTCATGTGGATTCTGCAACAGCATATTTTTGCATCCTTGAGTGGTATGGGCAATGGGCAGAAATATGGAAAAATACAGCAATATTTAAAAAATCAGAAATCTGATATTAAAAAATATTTCCCACCTTCTCCTGAAGATTAGGAAAATGTTAGCAGGCTTGCCTTCATTACTCAGACTTGCGTATAGGAGTTGGGATGTCATGTTGAGGTTGTACAGGATATTGGTGAGGTCTCATCTGGAGTACTGTGTGTAGTTCTGGTAGCCCTTTAATGCAAAGGATATTGTTAAGCTGGAGAAGGTTCAGGAAAGATTTACCCGGATGTTGTGTAGAATGGAGGGTTGAATTATAAAAATAGGCTGAGACGTTTTTGATTGGTGAATGGAAGGTTGAGGGGTGACAGTATAGAAGTTTTTAAAAAATCATGAGGGGCATAGATTAGGAGAATAGCAAAGGTCTTTTTCCTGTGGTGTGGGAGTTCAAAAGTTGGGGGCTGATTTTAAGGTGAGAGGAGAAAGTTTTGAAAAGCACCTGAGGTGCAAATGTTTTACACAAAGAATGGTTAATGTGCAGAATGAGCTGCCAGAGGAAGTGATGGATGCAGATACAGTTACAATATGTAAAAGATATTTGAGTAAGTACATGAATAGGAAAGGTTTGGAGGGATAGGGGCCAAATGCAGGGAAGTGGGAACATGGTTAGCGTGGACTAATTGGAGTGAAGGGTCTGTTTCCATGCTGTATAAATCTATGACTTTATGACTTTATAATGCTATGACCTTGTTACTTTGCATTTCTATGTCATTAATATCTAACTTGCCTCATTTCTACACAGCTTTCAATTCTCCTTTCCTTTCCTGAGAAACTCGATCGGACACCAATTCCTGACATTCCTGTCAGAATGGTTACCTGCTGGCAGCAGCTTACTGCCTGCTTCTTTGGGCCTTCAGATAATTGTGGCTTCCTTACAATGTCCCAACACTGAATGAACATCCTCCTCCCCTGTTCTTCATCCATCATCATGCCTTCTTTTGAACCAACTCTCTCAACATTTCAGCTCTTCAGGACTTGGAGCTCAGGAATACTTATGATTTACTGCTTTACCGGGATTGCATATGCATCACGTGCACCTATACAAAATGCATCTTATGACTGTTAGCTTCATTTTGTTTTACTATTGTCTTCCATTGTACTCAGTTAGATGAGGCTTACATTGCTTTTTAGCACTTTGGGAAGGTGCCAGCTGGTCATGGCAGGGAATACTGCAAATTCAATGGGGTGGACATGTTGCTATACTGGATCAGTCATGATCTCATTGAATGGTGGACCAGACTTGATGGGCTGAATGGCCTACTTCTGCACATACCTCTTATGGTCTACAGCACCGTGCTACATCAATGTCACATGTACAACATGTTCCAACAGCTTATGAGGCAGATGCATTGTACATGCTTCAATCAAACAGCCATGTTTCAAAGTCGAAGGGAACCAGTCCTCAGTGAGGTCAAGGATTTGTCAAAGATTACTGCAACAGTTAGTCAAGGGGCTCACCAAATATCAGTCCAGGACTTGGAAATGGTTTGTTCTGCTAATCAGGTGCGACAGTCCTGGTAGGTCAGTCAGGTTGTTATGGAGACTAAAGTGTGGTGGCAGATGAACCATTCCTGCAATGAGTGAAAATGAGAGACTGAGAATGATAATGTGGATAGAAGAGTAGTCAGTGGTGCTGCAAGAACAGGAGAGGTGGTGAGATGTCCCCAGTGAGTGGATAGGATATAGAAGGGCAGGAAGGGTTCAGAAGGATGACTTGCATGTGAATCATTGAGTAGACATGCCATAATTACAGTTGTAGTCTATGAGCCTTAATGAGATGATGAGCAGTGGCAGAATAGGAGTAAGTGGTGGCCTGGTCAGTGTGAGGTTCAAAGTTTGTGAGAAGATTTGTAGCTCGGGTGCTCGTTGTTGTGGTTCTGTTTGCTAAGCCAGGAATTTGTGTTGCAGACATTTCGTCCCCTGTCTAGGTGACATCCTCATTGCTTGGGAGCCTCCTGTGAAGCGCTTCTGTGGTCTTTCCTCCAGCATTTGTAGTGGTTTGAATCTGCCACTTCCGGTTGTCAGTTCCAGCTGTCCGTTGCAGTGGTCAGTATATTGGGTCCAGGTCGATGTGCTTATTGATTGAATCTGTGGATGAGTGCCAAGCCTCTAGGCATTCCCTGGCTGTTCTCTGTTTGGCTTGTCCTATAATAGTAGTGATGTCCCAGTCAAATTCATGTTGCTTGTCATCTGCGTGTGTGGCTACCAGAGGAAAGATCACAGAAGCGCTTCACAGGAGGCTCCCAAGCACTGAGGATGTCACCTAGACAGGGGACGAAACGTCTGCAACACAAATTCCCGACTCGGCGAACAGAACCACAATAGTGTGAGGTAGCAGAGAGAATATGGTGGTACTTACCCTCCTAGTGTACAGACAATCATTAGCCATCTCCTTGCACTACATGCATTGCATTTTCACCTGGAACACTGCAGTAATCTGGGCCACCATCTTTGTCTAGCCTGGGTGTGTTTGGTTGCACGGTCTCATTTGCCAGTCAGCTGGAAAAAGCACTGGCCTCTTCTACAACATCCTGTCCATCAGCATCGCCAGGTTTCTGCCCAAGTACTGATGAATTAACTTATGATTCTGGGCCATTTCCTTCAGGATAGTGGTGCAGGACATAGTCTGAAGGGCAATTTCTGACCGGTAGCTTCTGATGTGGCTTGTATTGAGCATTAAATATGGCACTAATAACATAAACATTGCAAAATCCAAGCAGCAAAAAGCACTTCTATCTCTCCTCCTGCAGCATACTGCAAGATGAATGCCACAAGGCTGTTTGCAAATTCATGAGATGAAGAGCTGAAGACTGGTTGAGAAAAAAAATGCCATAAACTGGCACGCCAGGCCTCATAAATCTCGGTCAAGAAAACACTGTCAAAAATAGATAAAATTCGGTAGAACTGCTCTGTTTGTGTTGGTTGGCAATTCACAATACTTGTATTTTTAAAAATAAATTTTCAATTTCAGTTCACAGAAGAAACTGGTTGTGACTTTTTAAAATTCATGAGATCTGGAAAGTTCAATAGTAAAGACATAGTTTTGAAGATAATTGAACAAATGGCAAGAGGTTATAAGTTAATGTTAACAGGGCTGTGAAGATTAAAATTCCAAAACATTTTTTGAGTCATTTTAATTTCAGAATTTATCTAAGTAACAGGTATTTGTTTAGGCCTATTATACTGAAGGTTATATCATGTAAATACAATATGATTAAATAAGAGCCTTTGGTTCGACTATTCCTGACACTTTATGTCAATTTAAGTTAGGTGGCATTGTGGATGAGGCACTGTACAAAGGATGCTGATTGACTAAGTGAATGGCAAAACTGTGGCAGATGGAGTTCAATGCAAACAAATGGCAAGTTATCCATTTTTGACTGAATGAGGACAAGCCAGGGTAATTCTAGGTTATTTGAATTTTTATGCAATGGATATTTAATGATATTTGGGGATTCAGGTGCATGGATCTTTACAATATCATGAACAGATGCAGAAAACGATCAAGAAAACTAATAGTATGCTGGCTTTTATGTCTAGAGGCTGGAGTACAAGGATACAGAAGTTATGTTGCAGTTACACAAAATCCTGGTCAGACCACACTTGGTGTAGTGTGAGCAGATCTGGGCACGATACCTTAGGAAAGGGACAGTGTCCTTGAAGGGAGAAGAATGTAATTTTGTAAGAATGCTACCAGTACTGCAGGGGTTAAGTTATGTGGACAGATTATACAAAATAGGCCTGTTCCCTCTAGAATTTAGAAGGTTAAGCAGTGTTCTGATTGATGTCTTCAAGATATTAACAGAAAATGGCAGGGTGGGAAAAGATAAACTATTGTCACTGGGGATTCTAGAACTAGGAGACATGGTCTGAAAATTAGGCCAGACTGTTCAGGAGAAGTGGTAGGAAGCATCTACACGCAAAGGGTGGTAGATATTTAGAACTCTGCTGCAAATGGCAGTGGATGCAGGATCAATTGTAAATTTTAAATCTTTGATAGATAAAATGTTGTTAAGTAAATTTGTAAAAGGCAAGTGTATGGAGTTAGGTCACAGGGCTTATTAAATGAATGATAAAACATTTAATAATTCTAATCAATTTTATTAAATAGTGGAACAGGTTGAAGGGAACTGAATAGTCTACTTCTGTTCCGATGTTCCTTTGTTATGTAAATCTGGATGATGCCTGTTCTGTGTAATTATGGAAAGTAATAGCTAGACACTGCACTGGTATGACTGCCCCTACGTTGTGTGAATTTGTATTTCAATTGATCAGGTGCAGGAAAATTGGTTAATTTTGTTCCTTATTAGGAATTAATGCCAGGTATATAGGTTTCGTTATGAAAGCAGGTTTCTGGCTAGAGCTAGATGCAGGAACACAATAATTGTTACATACTGATGAAGCTGAAACAGCAAAATCACAATTCTTTTTGTTGAGAACCCAAAGTGCAAGGCCAAGTCTATTGTGCAAAACAGCATAAAAGTTTTGAAATCTCTAAAGCAATGTGAGAAAGCAATTTGTATGACAGCTTTTGGGATTTGGAAACCACGGGCTTTTACTAAATCATTGTTTTATCTCAAGATTTTATTAAAAATATCAACCATATTCACAAAGTATATGTTGGAGCCCTATCTCAAGAAACTTGAGTCAAATTTGTTCTGTTTGAAGCCAAAATATTTAGAAATGTATTTAAAATAGTGCAATTTAATTAAATGATCTCATTCTGTTTGCCAAAATAACAGAGCTGTCTTGTTGGTTACTGATAAATGGATGAAGTATCTGCTTTTTTTTTTCTTTTTGAGGGAAAGTGATAAACTTTTCTTGTGGCTTGTTTGGTCAAAGCAGCGCATACCTGAACCTCAAATTGCTAAAGATCCTACTATCAATTTCTTTTTCTATTATGTTAACTGATCTTAGCCTGAGTAGCAGTAGAGATGGTAACATTTCTGTAAGTACTCCCAAGATAGAGAGAGGAAAATTTTAACGAAAGTTATCACTTATGATTGCAGCCAATCCTCACTGGAAAGAATATGCAAGCATAATTAGGCTTGGCTGCAATTTTGAAAAGGGGTATTTAATCTATATCTGTGTACAATTAAGATCATCACTACCTTTAGAAAATTAAAATAAAACTAGAAATTGCACATTAGCTCTGAACGGCGATTAATGTTTTGAGTAAAAAAGTTTTGTTAGATGTACCAAACAGTTTGAAGTCAACTATAATGAAAAATATTTATATAGCTCCTTTCTTGATGTTGCAAAACATTTTACATCCAGAGGAATATCCCTGAAATATTTTTATTGTGGTGATGTAGGAAACATAGTAGCCAATTTGCATGCAGCAAGATCCCACAAACAGCAATGTAATAATGACAAAAACATCCATTGACTGAGGGATACACATGGGTCAGGAAACCAGGAAGCACTCCCTCGTACTTCTTTTGAAGTAGAGCCATTGCATTTTTTACATCTAATTAATAGGGCATTTTTGACCTTGTCTGTGAAAGATAGTACAAGTGACCATGTAGCAGTACCTTAGGGTTGCACTGGAAAATCAACTTTGTGATTAAGTCCAAAAGTAAGGTTTGAACACACAGCCTTCGGACTCAGAGGCAATCGCTTAACCATCTAAGCTACAGCTGAAACTGGCATGTAAAATGGATGACACCAATTTTCTACCAAAGTTGAAGGTGAAAATGCATCCAATGGTGCCTAGGAAAGGTGTGTGTGTGGA